>NC_134574.1:148384433-148684433 GCF_050947875.1 Dermacentor variabilis | reverse complement strand
ACAAAGCAGTTTTTTAACTATTTCCATCTTTGTCGCAAGCTTTCTTTATGTAAGATAGGGTGACATCATGAGGTGCGTTAAACGGTCATGTTTTACACCAGTTTTGAGCGGTTATCTTCTATAGCCACTTATAGCACGTGCTCAAACAAGTTCCCGTCTGAAGCAATATAGTACTTGCTTCTTTTCAACACTTATGCTCTTGACGCTTTCACCAACGACGTTGGAATCTAGGGGCGGAATCTGCTTATTAAGGCCTTTAGGGCGTCCGGTGTGGTAGTTTCGATGCTATACACGCGATCTTTCACGTAGCCCCACAAGAAGTCTAGCGTTTTCGTGTCCGGCGACCTTGCAGGCCAGGGAACAGGTTCGTGCTGGCGAATCCACTGTCCAGGAAAAGGCTTGTCGAGCCACGCTTGAGACTGACCACTATTATGCGCAGGAGCACCATCGTGTCGAAACCGGATTTTCTGAATGTTCGCAAGTGGAACCTTGTAACAGATGTCTTTCATGGGGCCCTCGAGGATGTCGTTGACGTAACGTTGCGTCGTTAGTGTGGTGTTAAAGAACTGCACCACACGTCAAATCACTACTAGTATTGGTGTCGTGTCTGTGCCAGCCAGTGTGGATTCCTATCACCCCAGTAGTGCGTGTTGTGAAGATTAACTTGTGAGTTTCTGGAAAAATTTGCCTGATCCGTCCAAAGCAAGCGAGTGAGAAAGTCCGGTTCTTCTTCACATTTCGTGAAAATACAATTAGTTAAGTCTGTTTTCAAAATCTCGGTCTTCAAGTTTTTGATGAAGAGGTACGTGGTACGGGTGCATATAACCGTTTTTTTTTATCCTCCACACTGGTGGTCCTGAGGTCTCTGCCTCCACACTGGCGTCGCGCACACTACAGTCAGGGTTGGCAGCAAAGAATGCCAAAACATCCGTTTTCGCTTCTTGAACTACCGTAGCAGCCTTGTGTCGCTTTCTTGTGGAGCTACCCGTCTCGCAAAGGTCTTCGTACGTTCTAAGTATTCTTGACGGACTAGGGCGTCCTCCACGATGCCACATCCAGAATAGCATGGCTGCTTTCCTCTTCTCTCTACATGCTATAGAGCCACAATCCTTTTCAGATGATTGTAAATTCTGCGTGCAGAAAGCAGAGTTGTACCATATTGTACGGGCCTTCCAGTCTAATAGTTCCTTAAACACTATACAACAGCCAACGTGGGAAGGATGGGAGGCAGCCCTGTCCAGCTCAACCCTCGAGGACCAGCAAGCCCTCATGGAAAGAGCCAGGGCGGCTGCCTTAGCCAACGGAATTCCGGAATAAGAATCAAACCACCCTTCTCCTAACTCCCCTCCCCTTTTCTTATCAATGAAACGTTTTCATCATCATCTTGTCGCCGTGCAAGTCCCTATAGCCAGCATCCTTTTAGCCTTCTGTTCATTCGTGAAGGACATGACTTTCTTCTTGCAGAGCAGGCCACTGGCGCGGTACCGTTGAGATCTCCCGTTATTATCTACGCACTGACACGTTGAGCAAAAATGATTTACGTAATGGACAACAGCATATGCTGGCCGTACAGATCCGCGAAACGCATTAGATGGACGCAGCCTGCGCAAGGTTTTTCCCTATTGCTAAAAGGAACAAAAGGAACACACGTTCCGGGCCAGCCAGAACAAGATGAGTGCGCAAAATTACAGTCCTAAGTATGCCGTCACGGTTTCCCGGCTACGGAACCTGCCCCTCCCCCCTCCCCCATACGGCTCCACTACGCTTATCAATGCGTCAGCGGCATGTTCTCATGATGATGCCACGACCATCACATAGCGTGAAGCCCTGTATCGAGCTGCCGCTGTTAGTAAAGCCGGGTATCCGCGGCTATTCGCTTGGGAGCGCTTCAGTAGAGGTGCGCGAGAGCGTATCTATTTCCTATTTTGGATTTTTCGCGTGCTTGTTTTTGTTTTTCGGAAAAACCAACGAGGCAAAGCTGAGCGCGAAACAAATCCTTGATTCGGAGGTTACTTGAGGAACCCTACAACTGTGTAATTGATATGTTTGCGATTCAAGCAGTAATAAAATATAAGTAATTAAAAGCAATTAATTAATTAATACTTCGCGATGAAGAATATACTCCCTCTAAGAACACACGACAACGGCTACTATGCCGTCCGTATATGCAATTTGTCTAGAGCTCTCGGGCTTTTTTTCTTAAATATTGGTCTAATTTACCTTGGACACCCGGTATACGGCACCTTCTACTTTCTTGTAGCCCAGGCAGAAGGAGAGGGACATGGAAAGGCAAATTAGACAAACATACAGCGTTAACTTTCAACAACAGATTTATTTCCAGTTCACGCAGGTGTATTTATACACCTAAAAACACAGTAAGACAGGTGTACATTGCTCGCAATGTACACGTGTCTGTGTACATGTAATGTACACATTGCAATTCGCACGCTCTCTTTTAGTGGCACGAGCACCGAGTGACACTCTCGTTTCTTTCGCAGCACTTCCGGTTCACCTCCTGAGACGACCGGGTAGGAAATTCAAAATAAAGCAGAAAAAAACAGAAGACATAGTACAGAACCAAATTCATAGGTTTCATTAAAGACATGATATCAGAGCATACGTTTAGTTACAAGTTCAGTTACTGTAATGTCTGGAATAATTAAAATAAAGTCAAAATCAATGAAACGACCAGGAACGAAATTCAAAATAAATCGGAAGAACAGCAAAAAAATATAGTAAAAAAATTCATGGGTTCCATTAGAGATCTAATATTAGAGCAGCAATTTATTACAAGGTCAGTTAACGAAGTTTCTGGAATAATTAGAATTAGATTACCACAAACCAAAGCGCTGAATGGTATACATTTTGAGACCCGCCACGTGAGCACGAGTTTGTCGAAATACGTGGAAACCCGGAAGTAGAAAATGGAAGTGATGACGTCACACACAAGAAGGTGGGCTGATATTTCACCGACTAATCAATCAATGAAAAACTGCTGCCTCCGAATTCCGTTCGTGCGTTGCGTTCGCCTACAGTTTACCTAAAGAGCACCAACGCCGAGGTGCGAGTGCCCCTAAGAGACGCCTAAGTCAAAGATTAGAGTCGCCTACCATTTCTTTTTTCGCCCTCCCCCCACCCTTCTTGCATGCTCCTTGGCAAGAGATGTACACAGGCGGGGAGGTAATATATGTAAACAACAGCTTTATTTGTTTCTCAAGCCTAGCGAATACGCTAAAAAGAATGACAGCTTGGTTTTCAAGATACTGCTAAATAAATAATTGAAAACGGAAACTGAAAAAGTGTGAGAAAACAGTGGGCAATAGGAAAATTTCGTCAACAAGTTAACAGTTCAAATATTAATAACCCATTACGAACCCTTCGTTTGTAAGAACCACTGGACAATACAAACATTTCCAGAATAAGCTAGCCATCCGAAAAATTAAAGAGAGCTTTTAAAATGTTCGTGTCTAAAAAACTTATTTCCTACTCCATTTTTCGGTCGCCTATGCATCACCACTGGTTCCGCGTGGTTAATGACACGTTAGAACGGTCGTGGCAAGTCTATAAAGACCATTAAGACACCTACGCTCGTTCACCTAGTAATTTTTTTTCATCGACGAGGGTAGCTACATGAGCTTGTTTATATGGTGTCCGCTACTTTCTTTTAGCCCAAGCAGAATGAGATTTCCACAATTAGCTAACAATATAAACTCTGAAGACAGGTCATAAGCTCTCCGCCGTTCAGAAATGTCATCGAAATACCGACTCGATAGAAAACTAAAAGACAAGAACAAAACTCAAAGGGCCGAGGTTCTAATAACGTAGAGGGCAAATGCAGGTTTTATGGGAGGAGATAACGTAAGGTCAGGAGATGTGACAGCTAGAATAAAGCGGGCACATTAAACTGTGATGAACTTCCCTGTTCTCTTATGCAAAGACTACCGCACAATTAAGAACGGGTTCCTATGACCAGTTGATCTCGGAATAAACTCGTCCGCGATGTCACAGAGATTTACTTTTGGGGCGAACTCTTTGTGCCCATGGAGAACTGCTATGTTATTTAACTGCGCTTGTGCCATTGTTGACATCAGGTGCGATTTGACGCGACGGAGGCATGAAACGATCTCTCAGATGTCCATGACGTAACTGGTATAGTCAAAGCAATCTTGACAACCTTAGCCACCTCAGGCCAAAGATCTCGCAGCCTCTCACAGTTATAGCCCGAAAACATCTCCATAACATTATGAAACGTTTTCAAGGGTGTACTGAGCTGCCTTGTTATATCTGGGTCATTCCACGGCAACTGTCCCAATCTTGGCGCTCGACCACCAGCGATTTCTTTGAAAAAAATGAGGACTATCTATTTGAATGAAGAAGTATTTCTGTAAAACATTGTAGCGAAAAAAAATTTTTTTTCAGCACCGCTAGGAACATGTGCAGTTTTTTTAGAAAGCTCGAAAGTATGAGTCATAAAACGCATTGTCAAAAAATTTTCTCTTCTTAAATTAGGCGAGCACATGATTTTTCCTTCAGAATGAAGATAGTCCTTTCAATTAAAAAAGGTATTATCGATCTTTACGTTTCCGTGAGTTTTTCATACCGCACTCAATATGCAAAATTTGGTTCAAATTGGGAACCTTTTGCAGAAAGATAACTTTTACCGAAAAGTTACCTTTCACAGTAAATAATTGCCAGGAAGTTGTAGTGTAAGTGAAAAATTATTTTGAACGAATATAACGGGAAATGGTCTGTACAGCTGGCGACAAAGTTGCAAAAAAGTTAGTTTTAGCCTATGTTTAGTCGTAAATTTAGCATTGAGATGGTCGGGGTAAAAATGCGCTAAATAGCGTATTTATTATAAATGTTCATTGTCTACAAACTGAGAGACTTTTATCAAAATACTTTTTGTTTTAAGCAAGAAAAAAATTTTGAATTTGTGTTATACCGGTCTCTGCGCTTGCCGTGTTTCACCTTCGTAGGAAAGCGTCCTAGCGGTAAATAGAACTGGCGCGGATGCAAAATTTCCTGAGTCGACGGAGGAACATCGAGACAAGATAGTCAGCTCCTCAAGTTTTTACTTGAGTGCTTTATTAGAAATTATTACCCTAGACAAAAAAAAAGATGCGAGCCTCAATAAAGCGCATTTAACCGGATATCGCCGTACACCGACGGCCTGCATAGCGTCGTCACGCGGCATGGGAAAGTTACGCCGGTGAGTACAGAGTGCAGTTAAGTACACTAAGATTTAGAGATGGACGAAAACGCTGTGAATAAGAAAACAATCTGTTGCTTTATTGGGGCAAATATGTAGCAAATATCAGCCAACACAATCGTGTTTTAGCGACCATGTTGGCAATGATGTTAGAGTAGTGTCGACTCGTCATTAAATGTTTTGGCAAGCTTAAGTTCAAACTACTGCAATTAAAAAGATCATGGAAAGCAATAAATACGTTTAGTTGGCCGCCCTCTTTGTCTTTCGTGTAGCTAAATGTTAAATTCAGACCGAATAAGGCAGTCCGCTGACCTTTGTGAAGCGCAGGATTTAACATCCAGTCTGCGATAACTGAAGAAAAAGAAATGGGAAGGCTCGTTCAGGCTATCGACTGTAAAAAGGTTGCGCATCGAATCAGCCGCTCTGCTGCTCGCTCGAGCAGATGGGCGCGAAGTTTGAGCTTGCGTTGTTACGAACCGCGCAATTGTGTGCTGCCGATGCGCGTCAAAAACAAAGCCTATGGCACTTCTGAGGCAGTTTTAGTGAAGCAGACACGCTCCTGTGTTTTTTTTCCGTGGTACGTTGAAGAAGACGACGAAGAACCGCGCCGTGATTGCTTGAGTGTATATGTTGCTGGCTGACACTCACCCTCAAAGACCCAAACTTTCAAGCTTATACAGCACACTCCACAGTCAGCTGTTTTCGCGAGCAAAATGTGCTGCGAAAAAGACACCGGCGGAAAAATCTTATCTCACTTTTCAGAGACCGAGAGGAGCAGCGAAAGCTTCGTGAGCGTGGTGGCTATGGTAGCGTTGACATTTGGGGTACCCGTCCCTGTGCTACCTTGCGAAAAACAGCACGTGACTTCCGCCACACTCTCTCCAATACGTTCGTGCTGGTCGGGCCTGTCCTGGGTTTCCTTCATCCATGTCAGATGCAATAAACGTGTGCCAAATCAATAGCATGCGTTTTTTTTAATCCTGCGTTCCGACATATGAAATGATGAGTGCGACCACTCTAAACATGCATATACAAAAAGACTATTAAGCACAACCGCGAAGAAAAGAATCTGATGTCCTTCTTATTCTATAACGCAGAAGTGGCACAGTCAAAATTGTAATCCTATAGGCGGATCTGGATTAGTCTTTCCACGCTTTAACATATATAGTTTGACTTCTCTGGCAGATATTGCCAATAAGAGTTCTCATGTCGTGCTAAAGTCACTAGAGAAATACATTGTAGCTGTAGGTACCGGAAGTATTTGCACTTGAAATCTCCCTTATTTTATTTAAAACAATAATTGTTACCTGTTAATGCCTAAGAAACGTCATTCTTACCTTATTCTGAACATTGCTACAAGAAGACCACCAGGGGAATTGCAAGCATTGAAACGTACTAGGTTTTGTGTGAAAAAATATAATGCATCTGAGGAGCATAGGAGCGCGTTTTAGGATTATAGCCGCAACCTTTTTACAGTCGATAACTCGAACGAGCCTTACCATTCTTTTCTTCAGTTATCGCAGACTGGAAGTTATATCCTGCGCTTCACAAAGGTCAGCGGACTGCCTCATTCGGTCGGAATTTAACATTTAACTACAAGAAAGACAGAGAGGGCGGGCAACTATACGTATTTATTTCTTTCCATCAACTTTTTAAATGCAGTAATTTGAACTTAAGCATGCCAAAACATTTAATGACGAGTCGACATCACTCCTCTAACATCATTGCCAACATTGTCGCTAAAGCACGATTGTGTTGGCTGATATTTGCTACATATTTGCCGCAATAAAGCAACAGATTGGTTTCTTATTCACAAAGTTTTCGCCCATTTCTAAATCTTAGTGTACGTAACTGCACTCTGTACTCACCGGCGTAACATTCCCATGCCGCGTGACGATGCTATGCCGGCCGTCGGTGTACGGCGACATCCGGTTAAATGCACTCTATTGGGGATCGCGTTCTTTATTGGCTAGGCTAATAATTTCTAATGAAGCACTCATGTAATAACTTGAGGAGCTGATTATCTTGTCTCGATGTTCCTCCATCGACTCAGGAAATTTTGCGTCCGCGCAACTTCTACTTAGCGTTAGGACGCTTTCCTACGAAGGGGAAACACGTTCAAGCACAGAGACCTGTATAACACAAATTCAAAATGTCTTTTTTTGCTTATAACAAGAAGTAATTTGATAGAGGTTCCTCAGTTTGTAGACAATGAATGTTTCTAATAAATACACTACTTAGAGTCTTTTTACCCCGACCACCTCAATGCTAAATTTAAGACTAAACCTAGGCTAAAACTAACTTTCTTGCAACTTTGTCGCCAGCAGTACAGGCGATTCCACGTTATATTCCTCCCAAATTATTTTTCACTTACAGTACAACTTGTTGGCAATTAGTTACTATGAAATATAACCTTTCGGTAAATGTTATCTTTCTGCTAAAAAATTCCCTATATGCACCAAATTTTGCATATTCCGTGCCGTATAAAAAATTCACGCAAATGTCAAGACCGATAACACGTTTCTTAAGTGAAAAGCCTATCTTCATTCTCAAGGGAAAATCGTAGGCTCGCCTAATTTAAGAAGAGAAAATTTTCTGACAATGCGTTTTACGACTCATACTTTCCAGCTTTCTAAATACTTCACATGTACCTAGCGGTGCTGAAATTGTCTTTTCGCAGAAATGTTTTACAGAAAGACTTCTTGCTTTGAATAGATTGCCCTCAATTTTTTTCAAGGAAATCGCTGATGGTCAAGCGCCAAGGTTGGGGCAGTTGGCATGGAATGACCCTTATCTTTAACGGATGAGCGCTTTCTTGTTATCGCTCAGCGCCGGACGCGCCGGCATGTATCGGAAGTTTCTGGAGTCTTATCGATGGTTCTATTCGCGGTCTGTTGTCACCGAACCTCGTGTAATCTGACTGCATGTATGCGCGACGCGAAGGGTGTAGAACTTTCTGGAAAACACGGGGGCACGAGCGATTAATCTGGAACGTTCGATGGCTCGTGTATAACGCTCTATTTTTGGTGATCGCCGACTGTGTTTACCACTGTCGTTGAGCTTTGAGTGTAACTTGTTTTTCTGGGCACAGCTTCGCCCAATAAAGTTAGTTTCTCCGTTGACAGTTTTGTTGCTGAGTCCTCGACCGTCATTACAACGTGACAATATGTGATGCCGTCAGGACCCCATGCGCTCGTTCCATAGTTTTGTAATATTGCTTTGTTTAGTTCTGCCATAGTGAAGTCGCCGTCGATATTGTTTGGGTAGCCCATGTAGTCTATTGCCCCCCGCCCCCCCCCCCCCCATAGGCCTGGTGCAATTCAATCTAACTCTGACAAGACCATGGCGGAGAACAATACAACTAGGTCCTCACTACTAAAGCAACAGCCAAAGCCAGAACAACAGCGGAAGTCACAACCGAAGCCACAGCTGCTGCCGCAGCCGATGCCACAGTCGGTGGTACGGCCGATGCCACAGCCGGGGGCGATACCGCAGCCGATGCCATAGCCGGAGGTGATGCCGCAGCTGATGCCGCAACCCGAGCCGGAGCCACGCCAAGTGATACAGCTGCACACGGCTGTAGAGCGAACAACGCGGGTTCCTGACAACTTGCCCGAAGAAGACCGGCAAGTCGTTATGATGCTCCCGTCTCTGATGAATACCCTTCGAATACTCTTAAATAACCTGCACACCCCGTCAGCGCGAAGTGCAATGCAAGTGCTGGATGCTCTCAATTCAGTACTTGCAACTCTTGAGTAAGCATCATGGCTCACCCGCATCATTATATTCGCACTGAAGTCAGAATGGCTGGGGTTTAGCTTAAAAAATATACTGCCAAGTACTGCAACGTACTGCTGACGCCCACCGGATCCTTGGTCTTCCCTGGTAACTTCAACGTGCATCACCAGCTATGAACCACCAAGATTGACGGCAGCCTAACGTATCGACGGAGCACTTGCTTTGACTTGACTGATTTCCAAGCACTTTGCTGCGTGCAGAGACAGTGTTCCCTCTATCCCGCTTTCTTTCTTTCTGTTCCCCTTTCCCTTCCCCCAGTGTAGGGGAGCAAACCGGACGCTCGTCTGGTTGACCTCCCTGCCTTTCCTTTCTTTGCTATCTCTCTCTCTCTCTCTCTCTCTCTCTCCCTGCTGATGTGCCGAAAGTATGTAAAAGGTCCGAAGTTCCCCGAAAGTTTTGTTTATACCTTGTGTGCTGACGCGCTTCTCTATGGTAGGGGTTACTTATTTCCTTGGGCCGAGCAGAGCAAGCAAAAGATGCCACGAGTGTTTTTTGTGCAACGTATTCTGGATGCTGTCGCAAATTTGGTTGCACTCTGTCTGTTGGAGCGCCCGGCTATGTTTGATCGCTTGAATTGTTGTATCATCTACCGTTTCACGAAGCTAATTCTTATGCCGTTGCTTCGATAAGGCTTTCAAAAGCTTTTGCGTTTTTTTTTCAGGCGCGTGTGGGTGTGAGTCGGGCCGGTCTGCCGGCGCTGAAGTTATATGCGTGCCTGTAACTACTGTCTTAGTTTCTTTGAGGTCTTTATTCCACATGCGTAAGTCGGGTCCACTGGGAATGATATTCTGCCTAAGTTTCCGAAATTTGTCCCAATTTGTGAAAGTGACTGTAGCGCGGTGCTTTCGAGGTGCCATGTGTATAGTGATGTTTATTATGTTGTGGTCGCTATAGTTAGGTTTTCGTGGCTGTTTCGTAACTCTTAGCATATTGTCCTTTGTGCCACGCGAGGTCCGTTGTAGTAGGAACTTGACTGTGCGTCCCTGTCCGAGTTGTTACCCCCAGTGTGCTGAGAAATGTGCAGTGAAATTTGTTTATGTTGTCTTCTAGCAACCTGCCCGTTTTCGTATTCGCCTTGTATCCCCATGATGTGTTGGGCGCATTAAAGTCTCTCACGATGTAAATATCATGTCTCTTCTCTTCTTTTTTAGCGTCTTTGAAGACGTGACTAAGGTTTTACGGGAATTTTGGTGCATTCTATACATTGTATAGCTTGACGGGTCATTGCGAGTTGTCCGGGTATATTGCAGGCATTAAAGCATACTTTGCTAAACAATATGGTACTATTTCAATGTAGTGTTTAATATTATGGGTTACTTGTGTCGAAGTTAATGGCTGGTAGTGTTCGTTGTGCGCGGAGTGTGCACCTTTGTATCCCGGTATGTTCTACTCTTTGTGTGCCGCAAGCAGAAGTAAGATATGTTAGAGATTTTTCGATTTTAGGAAGCAGTGCGTCATTATTGCTTTCTTTTGTTATTGAAACCGCGGCAGTTCCATTGCCAAAAGCAAATGTTTCCATCACTTATTTGTGCCATGGATTAGCCACCTTTGAGGTCTTAGTCCGCTCCTGGAGGTGTCGATTGGGTCATCAGGAAGTTGCCTCTTTTGCTACTAACATATGTGGTCTTTGTCTGCGCAGCTAAGATCTCTATCAGGGCAGAGTCTGGCGTGTTTCGTGATGTTCGTAGGCTGGGGCGAGTCTTTCGACAATGTCGATAAGGCGGTCGATTCTATTTCCTATGCTTTCAAAGCGTGTTAACACGGTGTCTGATTTGTTTAAGGGCAGAAGAGTACGCATTTGGGCTGGTTGGTTCATGATTGCGAGCAGTAAAACAGCGTTAACCAACATGACAAGGAGAGGGACACAGACATCAGCGCTGACTAACAACCAAATGTCTTTATTCTTTCAGTCAGCATATATACATTCCGCCGCTATCTCAAAGCACACAATCAACAGAATTCAGCCTGCGCAGGGGGGGGGGGGGGATGCAAATAATGCGATAGCAAGGCAATCTCCTTATGAAAGAGAGAAATAGAGGGAAGGCTTACACGTGCTTCGCCGCTAATATGAATGTTGAATGCTTCTGAAATAAGACGTGCGCGGTCATCGCGGTATTTTGACAGATAGGTCACATCTTTAAAAGACGGCTTGCAGCCGCATTCATTGCAATGCAGTGATAACTATCTATCTCTAGCTCGTTTTTGAACTTTGTTCGAGCGTTCGCGCATGGAGTCATTGATGTACCGCCCCGGTTGACCGATATGAAAACGCTTGCATGAAAGAGGAATCTTATAAACCACACAGTCACAACAGTCATCAACAAACGTCTGTCTGTGCTGCTTTTTACAACTTTTCTTGTTGTTCTCGATCACCCGATTGACTTGATGGCACAGGCTACCTAACTTATTTCTGGCACTACATATCAACCTAACGCCTGCCCTGCTGAAAACCTTTTTGAGAATATGCGCAACCTGGTGCACATATGAGATAACAGCAACCATTTGCCTTGAGTGATTCTCAGATTGAGTACTTGCCGAATGCTTTCTTTTAAGGCTTGTTGGGAGGCTTTCAGCGATGCTGGTTAAGAGCGGTAACGGGAAACCTGCGAGCTTCAGCCTGGCAACTTGTAATTCGAAGCTTGCATCCACTTGGTGGTCACAAAACCTGAAGAAGGCCGTTTTCATGCAAGATCTTGCAATACCGCGCTTGACTATCTTTCAGTGCGCGGAGGAAAAGGGAAGAAGGATCTTATGAGACCGAGGAGCATAACCCCAACATACATGATTGCTTGAGAATGATAGCTCCAAGTCTAAGAAACGCAGCTTGTTGTCTGACGGATGCTCCGTGGTCAATTCAAATGAATCAAAATATGCGAAACAGGTCAAACATTATCAGACCACAAGAAGAAACGCCTTGACTGCGCTCGCAGGTTTATTCAAAAGTATCAGGAAGATATTGAAGGATTGTTGGACTTCATTGTTACGGGAGACGAAACATGAGTGTTTCATTTCAATTCCGAAACGAAATAAAAATCCGAACAGTAGCGTCACCCAGAGTCACCACTCGCAAAGAAGTTCAAACAAAGTCCTTCTGCTCGCAAAGTCATGGCCAGTATTTTTTGGAATCGTAAGGGGATACTGCTGATCGATTTCATGGAACGTGGGACAATAATCAACTGAGACAGTTGTTGTGCAACAATAAGAAAACTCAGGCGATCTATCCAGAACCGCCGGCGAGGACGACTGGCAGCCGGTGTAACGCTGCTTCACGACAACGTCCGACCTCGTGTCTCCCGTCAAACCCAGGGACTTTTGACAAACTTTGGGTGGACTGTCATGCCCCACCCACCGTACAGTCCAGACCTCGCGCCTAGTGATTATCGCTTGTTCACCAAGGTAAAGGAACATTTCAGAGGCCAACGCTTCCAGAGCGACGACCAAGTCAAAGAAGACGTGAAACGCTTGCTCACCGGGTTGGCGGCGGAGTTCTACGACATTGGGATACAGGAATTGAAGCACCGTATACAAAAATGCGTTGAACAAGCTGGCGATTATGTAGAAAAATAGAGCAAAGTTTCATCTTTCTATTCATGTAAATTTATATGAGAATAAACAATGTTTGTCTTTTCAAAATTGTTGAGAACCTTATTTCTGGAGAAACCCTCGTATCTTGTCCCGTCTTTTTGCAATCCTGATTGTTTTTTTCCGTTGAACACCCTGGTTAAAGATGTTCGCGCTACAGCGCATGGACAGAGGATAGGGCATGACCAAGCGTCCTTATTACAACGCTACCCCAAGTTTTTTTCTTTTCCTTTTACAGCATAAGCTGTTATGTGCTCATTTCAACAGCCTTTTCGGTTGGCAATGGTGTCCACCGCCACCGCCGGTGTCCATAGCAGCTATCGCTGGGAATGAGAAAAAACCCAGCTCCCGCCAGGATTGAACCCTGGCCCGCTGGGCGGAATCAGCTGCGCCACCACTGAACCATGCCAGCGCTTGCTAGCATGCAGCGGGAAAATGTCCTATAGACGCTTCCTAGCACGCGAGGAGACACGCGATGTGACTTGTGCGCCACGTAACGTCGATACATACCCATTTGGTATTACATTTTGCATACTATTCCACCAGGTACAGAAAGAGAGAGATAAAAAACATTTATTTGTAATGAGTAGGGTGACTTCCTCGTAGGATGGAGCCCTTAGTTCAGGGCCCCATTGCCTCGCGCCACTGCGCGTGCCCGCCGGATCAGCCGTCGCTGCTCTTGGGGGTAAAAGCTGATCAGCGCAGTCTCCCAGGAGGAAGGTGAATGAATAGTGGAGTAACCCGGAGGGTGTGGGCACTCCCAGGTGCAATGATATACTGCGGGATTTGCTCTACAGTAGGGACAGTATGAGGTAGAACTCCAAGTAGCAGATGCACGGATATAGTTACAAGGTAGTTAAAGTTTGAGGAAGAAAAAGAAGTTTCACGAGATTTATACAAGGATGTTAAAAAAACATATATTTTGTATCTGATTGAATCAAGCTAGATCGGTGACTGTCACCGCCGCGTTTCAGAGGGGATGCCAATAAACCAGCATCATCATCATTAGCATCGTATCGTGCCACTTGTCTTGCGATATGAGATGCGTTCCGCGTAGCGTCGATAAGTACATACGCTGCAGTGGCATATTATTACACCACGTAGAACACACTGTAGCAGATGCACAGGTAGTGGTACGAGGTAGTTAGAGAAGATATGGGGAAGAAAAAAAGAAGTTTAAGGAGATCTATACAAGAATGCTAAACAAACGCAGTGCCCTTCCACTCTGTGGAGAAGTATGACCGGTGAAGCTGTGTATGTGGGCCCCTTAAGAGGAAGCTTTAGCTCGAGTGCTCCTATCTAAATACATGTAAAAGGAGAATTCGTTTTTCTCGGCAACCACTGCATCAAATTTGACGAGGTTTGTTGCATTTAAAAGAAAAACTTAAACTCTAGTGACTGCTGGTTTCGAATTTTTGAGTTAGGTCGTCAATTTTTTATTAAAAATTGGCGAAAATCAAAAATTTTCAATAAACGAAACTATCAAGTTTACAACTATGTAACTCAACCACTAAGAATGATAATACAATTCTGTGAATCGCATCTAAAAGTACATCCATAGCGGACAAAATTGATATGTTACACATGAATGTAAAAAAATTTAATCATAGGGAAATACAACTTTTGTAAAACCGTTGTAACCAACCTAACAAATTCACGCAAAATGTAAAATGACATATTGAATTTATCCGCTTTGAATGATCTAATGGATGCCGTTTACAGAACCGAGATATCAGTTTTTGATGCAGAGCTATGAATTTGCAAACTTCGTGCTTCTATTTTTTTCAAACGGTCAAATATTTGAAAATCGTTTTAAGAAAATTCATGCCCTAAATGAAAATTCCGCTTCCAACAGTCACTAGAATTTAACTTTATCTTTCAAATGCAACAAATTTAATCAAAATCGGTCCAGGGGTTATCTCATAAAAATGTTTTTGCGTTTTACATGTATTTGAATAGGCCGCGTCGGAGTTGGGCCCGAGCTAAAGCTTCCTCTTAATGGGGTACTGCACCTCTGCCGGGGGCCGTCCCGGCATTGCATTATCTTTCGTATCGGCCCACTTATGGGGAGCGCTTAGGGCAGAAACATGGTCAATCCACCCGTCCATTCCGCCCTTGTACGCCCGCATGCGGACACCCAAAAGGCGGGTGGTGTCGCAAAATCCGGTGCATGTTCAATCCGCACGAGCGGATCGCACGCGCACTCCTATAGGGCGACGTGGCCTGTTGACAGCTGGCATCCGTTCGGCGGAGCAAAGGTGTTCTAGCTTGGCAACTACCTTTGACAGCTGGCATCGCCTGCTTTACGTAGAGGAGGCGCTGCAGCAGACAACACTGCACATTTTTGCAGATGTGATTTCAAGCTTTCGCGTGACTGAAAACGCGACTCTAGGCTGCCGCATTCTGTTCTGCAGCCGCATGTGTTGCACTGGCACCGTCATGGTTCTTCGAAACACTGCACAGACATCTTATCTGAGCCACCTTTTAAATATGTATTGCAATCGCATCATGCCGGCAACATGCGGCATATTCTCGGACGATTACTTTGAGTGCGCGCTGCCTTGGCTGGTTGAGCAAAACCTCTCGAATTATCCAACGTGCTGCGTTCTACGCCACGCAAAAGTGATATTTCCGCCAGAAGTATGGCGCAGTTTCTGGGGTACTAGTGACAGCTTGCAATACGAAACACAGGCACATCGTTCGCGGAATACAGCAGCATAGGTCGCCAAGACACCCCTCTTTACCAATGAGCATGCGTGTGAAGCTCTGAGTACAGCTTGCTGACATGCTTGCACTTGCTTGCTCATGCTTTTTTTCCCTCTGCCAATTTTAAGAGTGTTTAAAGCACTTGGATGCATGAAATGCCATTTGCTTTATTTACATACATAAAGCCACGAAATATGAGGCATCAAACATTCATATTAAAAATGCAATACTTGCTGCTTATAAACTTTCCAAACAAAATATAACCTTAAATGATGTGCTCAGCGATGAATGAAGTTCACCCTGAGTGCAAAAAAGTTGTGCATAAGTGGTTAACTTCATGCAGCAAGGAATTGAAGGTTAAGCAGCGAGTGTAGAATTCATTATGACTAGCATAAGAGCAATATGTATGTATAGCGGTGACCTTATGCAGATATACACTCATGAAATGTTTCCAAAGGGAGTATTTATTTGAAAGCAAATAATTTATATTGCTGATGAGAGAACTTATTTTGAGTGAAATGAAACAATTGTATTCTTTCTTGCCAGCCTGGGTGGCCAATCTGTTGCCACCTTACTACTTAGACACCTAATTTAACATTTCAACAATGTACAAAACATTGCCAAATTGCAAAAAATTAAGCAGTACCATGACAAGCATGCTCCCTCTCTCACCCATGGCAGCAAACAAGGATGATCGACTTGGGACAGTTTGATACTGTCAGCATCATACATTCGTGTTCTATTTTGAATGCTCTACATATAAAAAATAAGCTCATACAGGATGCACATGATACATGAACTATTGTAAGCTCTACTCAGGTTATTTGAGTTAGTTAGGCATGGGCTGCATATTGTTTATGTATTTATGCAGTGAAAACCTAGCTAGCTGATGCACTGTGCCATATTCTAGGAAAACGAAAAATACATAGCATAACATAAACAGCTGGCCAGCACCTGTATATTATTTGAAAGCAAACCGAGATTATCAAATGACTTGACTTAGTAGCGAGTTCAGTTACCTCTTTGGTGTTGAAAGGTTGATGTAGTTAGTGGTATTGTGCTGGTCTTTCTTCATTAGTAGCTGCTTTAACATGCACATGAGAATGAAATGAAGGGTCATATGGCAGAAAACAGGGCCGCACAAAAAGTGAAGAATCACTCATTACCATTTTTTTTATTTGCATAACAAACCAGCAAATAGTTCCTTAGGTTCAATTTTGTGAATAATGCACAAGGTGTTCACGTTCTCGCGACGCCTGCGGCAGAAAGGACGTTCCGCGTCCGCCGCCAAAGTCTGTGAGTGGAGGCGCTGGCTAGCACTCCCAGGGTTCTACTAGGAAACCATAAGTACCCAAGAAAGTGGATGGGGAAACGGCGCCGCGATATCTCAATAGGTAGAGCATCGCACGCGAAATGCGAAGGTTGTGGGTTCGGTCCCCGACTGCTGCAAGTTGTGTTTTCATCCACGTTCATTTCCAGCAAATTATCATCTCTTTATTTCATTTATTAGGCTCAAGTAATTTCCCCTATGTTGTCCTTGGTGTCAGTGTTCATTGGCTTCTTCTGATATGAGCAATAAAAAATATTGGGCCCCCTCGGTTAATCCCCTTCCTCCTCGATTATTACATAACGAGGGTCTCGAATCCGGCAAAATTGATGCCTTCAGGTAGCATGTGTGGGCTTATTGACCAGTCGCCTTCACCCAAAAAGATCACGCTCTCGCGACGCCTGTGCAAGAAAGGACATTCCGCGTCCGTCGCCAAGATCTGTGAGTGGTGGCGCTGGCTAACACTCCCAGGGTTCTACTAGGAAGCATAAGTACCCAAGCAAGTGGATGGGGAAACGGCGCCGCGATAGCTGAATCGGTAGAGAATCGCACGCGAAATGCGAAGGTTGTGGGTTCGGTCCCCACCTGTAAGTGTCTCCTGCTGTGAATGGGCAAACAAGTACTTCCTTGTAACGTGATCTTTTCTCACTTATAGAGTTCCCTACTTTTCGTTTTACCGCTTATAGCTTATTCAATGCTTGGGTATTCCCTTCTCATTGCCTATGCTTCTTCAGTTTGCGGAGCGGGAAAGACTTTTAGTCTCAGGCATGGAAGGGGATATTTCCATTTGTGTCGCTAAAATCTAGTGACGTGCATTTTCGTCAGCAGCTACGTTGCCTTTTACATCTTTGTGGTCAGGCACCCAGAAGACAGTCACTTGATTGCATATATATGTGGAGCACAACAAGCTGTACAGTTCATTCAAAACGGAGTTCTTGTGTTTTCGTAGGCTAATTAGGGCTCTCGCTAGACTTAGTAAGTCAGTAACATTCAGCGAGCCTTATGTGTTGAATAGCCGAGAGTATCGCGTAGGCTTCAGCTGTAAAGATACTTGTATGTGGATTTAGTGAAGGTGCGAGCGCTGCGTAAGACACACCCCTAGAGGAATCGGAAGCGTCCATATAGTATTCTGTGCAGGAATACTTGTTCAGGAGTTTATGGAAATGGGAGTAGATATGTGCTTCCGGCGCACGCTTTGACATTTGTGCAAAGGAGATGTCGCATTGAATGCTCTGCCATTCCCATGGTGGGGGTAGGCGTGTAGGAGCAATTAGGACATTCTGTATAAGAGGGACTCTTTTCTGAGAGCGCTTCCAACAGGTGGGACACAGGTGGCCGAATAGCTGGGTGGTTATGGAACAGCCTGACATTAAACATGTCGCGAATAGCAAAATGGCATGGATGCTGAGTATCTGACTGAACTTTCGGGGCGTAGGGGAAAGTTAAATATGTCCTTTGTTGATGTAGAGGCCACACGTTGTATTCAACGTACAGGATTTCTACAGGGCTAATCCTGAAAGCACCTGTAGCAAGATGGATGCCAAATTGGTGAATTGAATCTAGCATCTTCTAGGCATTAGGCGTAGCTGAGTTGTATACTCTAGCTCCGTAGTAAAGGCGTGACTTTATCAGACTTTTATACACACAGAAGAGGCACCTTCAAGATGTGCGTGACAAAAGATTCAGTAGATTCATTGTCCTCAGCCACTTCCCTTTCAAATTTTTCAAGTGGGGGATGAATGTTAATTTAGAGCCTAAAATGAGGTCCAAATATTTATGTTCATTGCTCACAGGTAGCTGTTGTATACAGTAAATAGCAGGTTCACGGAATTTGCCTCTCTTCTTCGATAAGAGAACACATGCGCTTTTTTCCGGGTTTAGTTTAAAGGCATTCGCGTCAGCCATTTTGGCAATATGCTGAGTCAAAGCTGTAAATGTCGCTTACAGATTGAAATAGTACCTCATTTAAAGCATCTTTGTAGGTCATCCACATACACAGAATGAAATATTGTATAAATATGACAGTATGGGGGGGGAGCGAGTTCGCTTTTATAGCAATTAAAGTGCAGCTCAACACACCACCTTGTCGTTCACACGTTTCCTGTCTAAATAGACAAGGTAGCACATTAGCCCCTCTAACATGGAGCGTGCTGTCAGACCGGTCACTTTCGATGACATTGAGCAAACTGCCTCGGATTCCCATTTCAACCAGGTCACGAAGAATTTCGAAACGCCACGTGCTGTCATATGCCTT
The DNA here is from genome assembly GCF_050947875.1 of Dermacentor variabilis. Classification (NCBI taxonomy): domain Eukaryota; kingdom Metazoa; phylum Arthropoda; class Arachnida; order Ixodida; family Ixodidae; genus Dermacentor; species Dermacentor variabilis. The sequence goes on along the minus strand of NC_134574.1, from coordinate 148,665,554 downwards.
TTCCATACATAAATACTGAGAAAAAGAACTTATGCACAAAATCACCGCGAATATTCGTCTCGATGCGGACGGGCTGACCTGTTGTGGATCTACCTTACCTGAAACTCCGCTCTAGCGGGTCAAATCGTTTATTACTTTTTAAAAAAATGAAGAGAGCGATAGCTAACCATTTTCTAAAAGAGTTTACATGGACAAATTGTCAAGGCTATAGGACTAGAACTGTTGATCGAAGTGCCCTTGCCGTCTTTTAGTATGAGAATGATTATTACTTTTTTTTTCTCCTGGCGGATGGAATGCAGAGAACACAGAGGTAAAAAGTGACGGTAGTGTTTTGTGGGTTTCAGAGCGTAGGTGTTTCGTCAGTTCAAACATTATTCTGTCACTTCCCGGAGCACATTTGTTAAAACCATTTAGTGCAGACTGAAATTCAGTCATGGTAAATGGACGGTTGTAAGGTTTATTACTATTTCCTTCCCGATTCAGAGGCAGTATCTGCGCTTGTTTCAGATATCTCAGAAATGTATCTGAGTAGTGAGATGAACTTCAGATGAACTGAAGTATTTTCTTAAATATGTCCCTAGAGAAATGAGCTTGGTCAATAAGTGTGTCTCATGTCTATTTATTTACGGTAGAGGGTAAGCAGAGGATGGAGGTAGATGACGAGTTCCAGGCATTACTTTCATCTATATATGAATTAATGCTACAGATGTATCTACCGCAGCTTTCCCTCTTTGCACGGTCGCGCGTTCTTCTACCTCCAGTCTTAGCGCTTTCTCTGACGGCAAACATTATTGTGAATAATTTCGTTACTTTTTGGTTTACTTTTGAGGCCCGCTCATCCCGCTTAGCGTTGTGACGCAGTTAGCGAAAAGCAGCTCGGCCTTGTCACGCTGTTTCATGTGTGCTGAATCTTGCTCGGACAAGTTCGTGACACATTCTGTGACCCCCAACATTATTGTAATTATTTACTTACTTTTTGGGATACTGTTCATATGCGCTCCCCGTGCCTGGCGTTGGGACGCAGTTAGCGAAAAGCGGCTCGGTCGTGGGGAGAAAGTAAGTTTGGCGCGCACTCAATGTCACTGGGACAAGTGTCTGACGCTTTTTGTGGTCCCGCAACAATATACACCTTCTTTCGGTACTCACGCTTGCAAAAACGTGACGAGCAATTTCCAGGAGGGATAACACTAGAGTGTTTTGCTTGTGCCTTCAGAACGCACAAAAGATAACGCCGAGGAGCTCAAAAGCCAAGAACTAGAAAATTCTGTCTTCTGAACTACTGAAAACAGACTTTGCACCCACGCATTTGTCTTGAGTGCGAGTAGAAGGAATTCTGCCAGCGACTAGCATGGTCTAGCTGCAAGCCCATGTTGGGGCCACTTCTGTGCGTGTAGCTTATCACCGCGTCGGCTAAGGCCAAGTTGTTTTGGAAACGCGCAGTCGCCCGTGTATGTGCTCTTTAAGTGCCGGAAATAATGTCCCGGAATAGGGAATGCTCGCAAATCAGGTCTTTTCATATATTATGGTATTGTTTGGGATGAGTCGGATATTTCCTACGCCATTTGTATGAAGAAGCGAACTGCTTTAGTTTGTAATGCCGCCTATTCACAAATTTTGCACGCTTCGCCTCTATTCCTAAAAGATCTAAACCCCAAAATGACACGTGCTTTTAATTTTTTTTTTCTGCTGATGCCGTCCGGTGGAGCCTCGCACAAGAACTACTGCTGCTTACTGGCGCCACAACATTGGATGAACGCACGAAAAAGCCCGGAACGAGCATTTATATAGAGCCAAATAAACATTTCCTCATATACAAGGCGTCTTGTGTCTGCTTTATGAAATTGCACGTGAAACAGATTCGATGGAGGCTCGTAAAGATCGTTCGCAATCATTTGTACTAAATAAAACGATTCCGTGCTAAGAACCCTCGTGGTTGAGTACCAGAAGCAAAAAAAAGGGGGGGGGGGAGATGCCGCACTGATTAGCGCAGCCGGTGCAGTGCGTGCAAGCTAGCGTTCAAAACGCGCGCGCCCCGAACCAAAACAGGAAAATGTTAATCCAACCCGCCGGGTGCGCTACAGTCAATTCGGCCGCCGGTCTCTATATGAGTGTCCGGTCTTGTTGAATGTCTTTATGATGAGTGCATAAGATAAAAAGCATCAATGTCCAATTGAACACCGCTTAGGGGTCCTTCCAATTATGCACTCTTCGCGGGCAAGCGAGCGCGTTGAGACGCTTGGCGAGTTTTAGCGCGGTAGCGTTAAGGGCCCCCTGTCGCAAGAAATCTCATGTCGGCATGGGACGTCGCTTGGCGAAAAAATGATTCCGAACCACAACCACGCAGGCCATTCGAATGGCGCTGAGGCGTTACTGAACTCATTCAATTCTTCAAAGTAACATGCATGAGAAAAATTGTAAAGTGAAATCACAGGCACAATCTAAGGCAGAATAGCGTCAGACTGTAATTTGAGTATACGAGAAAACACAATTCTGTTAGGCGGAAACTCAAACACAAACTCATTTTCCAGCATTTCTACCATTCATAGAGCGGCCATGACCTCCATAAGGGCCATTCTCGGAGGCCATGGAGCGGCGCGCCCGTTTCCTTGCAAAACCACCAGATGGCGCTCGCCTCCGCCGCGTCGCATGCCGTTTCTACCAGAAAGCTCGCCTCCGTGTGTAGCTTTCCGTGCCAGCGTTTCCCAATAAACATTACGGTTACATAAGCTGCAGTTGGCGACAAGCGTGAGAAGCAATCAGGGATCTTTGAATGCTATCGCGTTCCACTATAGAAGGCGAAGCTCAAGCGTCCTCCCAATTTTTTTTTTTTCATTTGGCCTTAGCGAGGCCTATTTAAAACGCAGGCGAGAGCTTGCGCAGACAAGGAACATGCAGAGAAAGAAATCACCGCTCAAGCGCAACGCACAGATGGTCAACCAGTGAAGCTGAAATGTGCCGCCCAGGTCTTGATCACCGGGTTAATCCCAACGGTTCATTACACCACGGCTTGGTAGGCTGCCGGATCGTCGGTAGGCAGTTGGTGCTTGCGCACGGCTGCACCAGCTTATTCTTGTGCCCGGCCTACAGTATCGGCGCGGCGTAGACGAACTCGTTCCCGGTTTTGCTCGCCGTGTCGCTGATTGAAATCTGCCTGCTTCTAAGGAGCACTTATGAAGCGTGGCCTACCCATTTCGAAGCCGGAGCGAAACTGCTGCACGCGCGCTCGGCTCCGACGGAGAGCAACGACGTCGACTGGCGCGGCCAATCGCGTGCCTCTCTAACTTCTTTTTCGCGCATGCGCATGGGGTTGCGCAGGAGGAGTTTTCGCCATACAGACGACAGACGGACAGACGGACAAGTCGGCTAGCCATATACAGCTTTGGTGTAAAACTACTTCACCAAAAAGACCATAATGCTCTCGCATTCCCACACGCAAGCAGTCTTAAAGGTCTCTGCCGATTTTTTTTCGTTAGACACCAACCAACTTATTCGATTGACCACTCCAGATAAGCAGATAGGCGTGAGTCAAACCGCACAAGCTGCAAAAGCGTGCAAACTGATTTTCTTGTTCAGTCTTTTCCGGCCCGTCCAATACGAGTTTTACGGAAATTGTCCTAAAAAATAGACGTCACATTATTTTTATGCGATCCCTTTTAGATATTACTGCTTGACAGGGAAAATAGGCAGTGCCAAAGCACAATGTGTATGTATCCTGTTGGTTTACCAAGCACAGTGATCGCTCCGTTGGCTCATCAACATCACACAGGGCACCAACGCGGTCACCACATAGTAGACTTGAAGTGCGTCAGAACGATGCCGCAAATGTTCTGTAACAGTTGGAGCTTAGATGTTTCTGGCTGTCATTAGGTTGACTGTACACGAGCACACTTACTTGTCAATTTCTACGCCAAGCGATCAAAAAGTGAGAAGTTTGTCAAATTTAAGCCGGCAATCCACAAGTTGCAGCCAAAATAGATCACAACTCGTGCCTTCACATACCGCGGCTTGCGATGCACGTCGCCTGTTTGCGCAGCCAAAAGTAATTTCTGCATACTAAGCATAGCTACTGCTGCACCAAAAGGCTACGTAGTGTTTCCCCGACATCCTTGTGTGAATAGACATAACGTAAGTATTTTCGCGGAACGAGCTAAAACATCTCCACATTGTTCCACAGCATGCGATAGCACAACATTCAAGCAGTACCCCGCCGGCTCGCGAAAGCTAGAGACGAGGAAAGGCTCGCCGTTTGCAGCTTGCTAGACCTTTCCTGCAGGCCAAATGAAGAGGTGTATATACGATATGGATGTCGCCGCAACGAGGACTGCCCCTACATAAGGATACCGAAAAACTCAACTTGTTTACAGAATAATGTTTTCGTAACCTCATGCCAGATTACGAATATATTTATGAACAAAGTATGTTTGGAAAATTTTATTTGTTCTAATTTCTTCTAATTTCTTCAAAAGAGCGTCCAGCATAGGTCGTCACCACCAGCATAAAAGTACCGTCCCCACAAATGCATAATCTGTTATTGTCATCATCCAACTTAATTCACTGCAATTAAATAGAGAAAAAAATAGACATATAAGTTAAACAAGAACTAAATCATCACTCGCAATCCTCGGCCTATATATATCCATACCTTTTGCATTCCCCATTTATTATTTACCTTAAGAAGCCGTTTCAGAAATCTTTGAAGAAATATGCGTAAAACATAGTAAACTGATAGATTCAACGAGGATAAGGATCATGTGTTACGACTGCGAAGAACAAAATTCTAGAAAGATGAATTTAAGACAGTTCCATGAAAGTTAGTCGTGGAGGCTGAATGGTTTACGACAGCGACAAAATGGTTATTTGAGGCTGTTCGAAAGAGTACATTTATTACCGCACATGGACACCACGAGGGCTTTCCTCACCCTCATCTGCCCTAACGCTCAGGTAGTAAGTTGAGGGTGAGGTGAGAATCACATTAAGGAAGATTGGCGAGGATGAGGTGAGGGAGAGGAGAGTCTGGTGACCATGTAAGGTTAAATGAGCAAAAGGTAATTCATATCGCTGAAGTACAGAAAGGTCACTCAGATTGGATGCGTGGTGGGTTTAAAGTCTAATGTTTTGAAGTGTGCTGGCAGGAGGTCACTATGGCGCTGATGTACGTTTGAGCCCCCTTTTACCTGACTAAAGTCATAAATGACTCTCGGTGTTAGCTGCAGCTAAACCTATTGCAGGGTGTTTTCTGTGCGTATGACTGACACAGCAAAACACCCTTAAGTGGGTAAACGGCTTTAGAGTGTAAGATTCCGAAGCATCATACGGAGCATCGCAGTGACGGTAACCGTGGCGAAGACGGTGAAAACTCGCCTGGAGGGTGAGTAAAAAGCGTTTCTAAACCATATATACACGCTTATTATAGATAGAATGTGCACTTAGGAGAAAGCGACCTTTTTGTTAATTGGTTTTTCAGTAAGGCGAGCATATTTTGCCGCTAATTACATATCAGAAGAAGAATTAACAAATAATCGTCAATTACCTCTTTTTTAAGTTGAACACTCGGGACAGTTGCGTAAATGTCAAATTTGGACTCAGTCACATTTCAATTCCCCCCTATTTTCTTCTATTCTTGAAAATTGCACCTAACTTTAAAACATTCGTAATTGAATTTGAACGCTCAATTCAGGCAATATCGGCGCCGAGCGCGGCGTGAGTGTTGCCAATCAGACGGAAACGCGCTAGGACGAAAAGCGCGCCAAAGATGAAACTGAACGTCCGGCACATGCCGGACGGACGGACGGAAAAAACTTTAATGGAAAAAGGACCTGCGAGGTTGCCAGCCCGGGCTCAGGCCACCCGGGCATTGTGTGCGGTGAGGCATAGCCTTTCCACCGCTGCCCGGGGCCGCTGGATAGCCCATAATTGGTCGTGTAGTTCTGAGCTAGTCAGAGCGCTTAGCCATCGCTCCTCGAGAAGGTCCGGTTCTATCTTGTCCTCTACGTATACTGAACTGATCTGTGTGCACTTCCACAAGATGTGTGCCATGTCTGCGTGTTCATGTTTGCAGAGCTTGCAGCTTGCGTCTGGATATTGTGTTGAATTTATTCTGTTTAAGTGTACTGGGTTTTGGAACGTTCTGGTTTGCAATCTTCTCCAATCTGTTTCTTGAGACCTGTCGAGTTGTTTGTGGGGTTGTGGGTATGCTTCTCTTTGTTTCGTGTAGTGTGTCAGTATGTCGTGGTACGTGACCAGTCTGTCCCTGTCGTCTTTTATCGCTTCTTCGTCGTCGTCGTCGCCTCCGTCTTCTCCATCGCCTCCGCCGCAATCCTTCTCCCTTCCCCGGGGGTTCCGGGGTGTCGGGCCGTCACTGTCCGTGCCGCGGTGGGTTAGTTTTCGCGCGACTCGGTGGGCCTTCTCGTTGAGGTTGGGAGGGGCATTCATGGTAACTTCTCCCATATGTGCCGGGATCCATTTGAGGTATTTGGGTGTAATTGTGCCGTTCTTAAAGTCTTCTGCTCTGTGGTTCAGGATTTTGGCCGCCTCGGTGGAGACCCAGCCCTTTGTGAAATTCCTAATAGCCGTCTTGGAGTCGCTGATTATTGTTCTGTATTGTTGCCGACCGCTGATTATAGCCAATGCGATTGCCGTTTCTTCCGCTGCCTCCGACGATCTAGTCCTTACGGAGCCCGCAGTCACGGTCTTTCCTTTCGTGCATACGACCGCCATTGAGAAGAGGGAGTTACCTTTGTCAGCGCCGACACCACCATTGTCGTCCCTGTGTCGGGGGTACCGCGCGGCGTCTACGAAGAGCACCCCCTCCCGCGCGCCGTGGTTTTTGAGAATCGTTTTCGTGCGGCATTTTCTTCTCTCGACATTGTGCACGGGGTGCATGTTCTTCGGGATATTTTCCGTGTTGATTGCGGCTCGGAAGTCTGGGTGAATCTGCATCTTGGGGCCGTTCTTTCCGTGGTAGTTTATGCCGATCTTTTCCATGATTTCTCTGCCCGCCTTGGTTCCGGAGAGTCTTTCGAGTTGCGCTATTCTCTGTGCTTCTGCGATCTCCTCCAGCGTGTTATGCACTCCGAGTTGTAGTAACCTTTCGTTTCTTGTGTATCGGGGGAGACCCAGTGCTGTTCTGTACGCTTTTCTAATGAGCGCGTCGATCCTGTCTTTCTCGGCCTTGTTCCAGTGGACGAATGCCGCCACGTACGCGACGTGGCTGATCGCGAAGGCCTGAACGAGCCGCACAACGTTTCTTTCTTTAATGCCCCTCCTGTTGTTGGAGACTCTCTGTATTAGCCGAATGGCCACCGTGACTTTCTTTTCCAGGCGTGTTATAATGTCCGTGTTTGTTCCCCTGGCTTCGATCCAGAGACCCAGAACTCTAATCTTTTGGACCATGGGTATCTCCGTGCCTTTCCTCGTGGTTAATCTGATTCCCCTTTTGTGTAGTTCCGCTACGTCCCTGGACGGTTTGCCGAACCTCCTGGGGCGGTAGAGCAGCAGTTCCGATTTTTCCGGCGAACATTCAAGTCCGGTGCCCTCTAGGTGATTTTCGATTGCCTCCACCGCCCCTTGAAGTCTGTTCTCCATATCGCCCTCGCTTGCGTCTTTCGTGGTCCAAATCGTAATGTCGTCTGCATAAACGGTGTGATTAATGCCTTCTATTCGGTCCAGTTTTTCCGATAGTCCAATCATGACCAGGTTGAAGAGCATCGGTGACACGACGGACCCTTGCGGCGTGCCAGCGCTGCCCATGTCCACCTGGATACTCTCCTCCTCGTCCAGTCTGATTCTGGCTGTTCTTCCCGTAAGGAAATTTCGGATAAAATTATACGTTCGTTCGCCCAGGCCGAGTTGCACGATTCTGTCGAGTATGGCCGTGTGCTTGACCCTGTCGAAGGCCTTCTTTAGATCAAGTCCAAGTATTGCCCTCAAGCCCCGCCCCGTGGTATCTATGACTTGCTCCTTTAGTTGTATCATGGCGTCTTGTGTAGAGAGCCCCCGTCTGAAGCCAATCGTGTTGCTGTGGTACAGGTCGTTTGACTCCAGGTAGCCGTTAACTCTACTCAGGCAAGCGTGCTCCATCACTTTACCAACGCAGGAAGTGAGAGAGATCGGCCGCATGTTCTGTATTTCTAAGGGTTTACCTGGCTTCGGTATGAGGATCACGTCGCACCTCTTCCATTCGTCGGGTATCTCGCCATTCCGCCAGCACTCGTTGATGTAGTCTGTCAAGCGGCTCGTTGCCTGGTCGTCCAGGTTCCGGAGCATCTTGTTGGTCACTTTGTCGGGGCCCGGAGCCGACTTGGTCTTGATGGTCTGCAGGACGGCCTTGATTTCTTGCTGGGAGAAATCTCTGTCGAGGTCTTCGTTGGCAGAGCCCGAGTAGTTCCGGTGTTCAACGGCTGGAGGTCTCTCAAGGTAGAGCTTGACGATTTCATCACCCATTTCACGGATGTTTCCTTTGTACTTGTGTCTGAGCTTGGTCATTTCCGCTTTCGCCACTGTCTTCGTTCCCGACGGGTCGAGCAGGTGCTTGAGGATCTTCCACGTCTTGCCCGTGTTGATGTTGCCGTCCATGGCGTCGCATACCTCGTCCCAATCCTGATTGCATAACTAGGCGCAGTGTGCTTCGATGGTCTTGTTTAGTTCCGCGATCTTGCGCCTGAGATTTCTATTGTGTTTTTGCCCTTGCAGCCGTTTCTGGATGGATTTTTTGGCTTGTACGAGGTGCGCGAGCCTGCTGTCCATCCGCGGAGAGTGACCACCACCATTGTCGTCGTCTTCATGTTCGCGTCGAGCCTCCCAGTCGTCCCACTCCATCTCGGTCGTGGCCATTTCTACGTCTCGTAGCAGCTCTCCGTTCCATTCCTCTATGTTTCTTATGGGTCCCTGTTCTTTTTCGTCTCTGATTTTGCGGAATTTGTCCCAGTCTACTAGCCGGAACTTATGTTTTATTCCCTTCGTGACGCGGGCCTCTCCTAGGGCTATGCTGAGTATCCTGTGATCGCTCCACAGGTCCTCGAAGGTGTTCTCCCAGGTGATTCTCCCGGCTCTCCTGCATAGCGTTAGGTCTGGTGTGGTGTCCCTATGGGGGCCCGCACCCACTCTGGTGTGTGAGGCCGGTTCGTTGAGAAGGGTTAGGCCGGCCTTTTCTATGAGGTCGGCCAGATTTTTTCCCTTCTTGGACGAGTGTCCATATCCCCACTGCGTGTGTGGAGCGTTGAAGTCCCCTCCGATGACGAGCCTGTTGTCGCCGGCGATGGTCAACGTTTCGTTTATTAAATCTTCGAAATTATGTGTTAGGCCCTTTTTGGACGGGCTGCTGTAGACGTTCAGGACGAAAGTGCTGCTCTCCTTCTTGCTGCGTGGCACCACCTCTATGAGGATGTGGCTAATGTCCGTAATTTTTCTCATAATTCTCGGGATCGCGACCAGTCCTTTTTTGACTAATGTGGTCACGACTATGTCCCTCCCCGTCCCTTTTGTGCGTTGTTTGTGGGTGGCGTACCCGGCAATTTTGGCGTGGTCGAATGTTTCCTGGAGAATGATTACGTCGGGCTTTTGTCTTTTTGCGGTCAATTTAATGTGTTGTGTCATTGTTGCTTTTTTGTTTGAGAAGCTGCGGCAGTTCCACTGCCAGATGACGAGTCTTCCCTTTTTTGTGCCCGCCATCTTTACGAGAGCTTCTTCTCCAGCTCTGCGAGCCGCCTGTCGTACTTTAGGGCCTGCGCCTTCCTCTCTGCCTCGCTGTCACTAATGCGCGCCGCCAACATCTCGAACATTTTCTCCATTTTGTCAGAGAGTTTGTTGAGCATGTCCTCAAGGACGTCAGTTTTTTTTGTGCTAGGTCGGGGTCTCTTGACCTCCTGTACCGAAGCGACCTGTTCGTTGGTCTTGGTCTCCGGGATTTTACGCTTGGCGCCCAGTGGGTGTGCTACAGCTGCTACCATATCCACTTCCTCCTCCATTGCTTCGGTGGATGGGGTGGAGACGGAAGCGAAGGCGGCTGACGGGGGCGACGATTGTGTCTGCATTTTGGTAAGTATTTCATTAAGTGTTTTCTGTAGTTCGTCAATTTTTTTGGCTGATTCGCTGTTTTGTTTTTTTGCCTTTGCTAGCTCCTGTTTGAGTAGCTGGTTTTCCATTCGATATTCCTTCACGCGTTCCTCTATGTGATCGTACCTGCCCCTATCATTACTGGTATTGCCGGACCTTCCCGATTCGCGATTGGCCACTACGTCTGACCAGCTCACCTTTGCTGGTGTCGTCTGTTCTTGCTTCTTCCCGTTCGTTTCGGGCTTCGTCCCCCTCGAGGTGGATATGTATCCACTCCCGGTCCTGTCCCTGTTCCTGGACCTGGACCTCGAGGTCGGTCGTCCCCGCGCTCCCGGCCTTGATCTGGATCTGGATCTGTCCCTGGACCTCGAGATCGGTCGTCCCCGCGCTTCCGGCCTGGACATGGATCTGGATCTGGACCTGGAGCTGGACTTGGATCTGGGCGCGGGAGATGGTTGTGTGTGGTTGCTGTCCCCGCCGTCAGGTTCTTGTGAGCCGGTTACTCGCAAGAGTTCTTCCTCGTTTCTTCTCGCTGTCCATCTTCTTAGTTTTACCATGTACGGTGTCTTGTATTTAGCCCTGCAAGTCCGGTCCGCCGTGGGGTGAGCTTCTCCGCAGAGCTTGCATTTAGGTGTGCATTCGTGGTCTTTGGCCGGGTTTTTGCTACCGCACGCCGGGCACAGCTTGTCGTCCGGTCTGGGGCATACATCGGGTCTGTGCCCGAGCCTGCCGCACTCTTTGCAAAAGTCTATTTGTTTCCGATAGAGGGATACTCTCATCATGATGCTGTTGAAGTGCGCCCACGCGGGGACCCTGTTGCCCTCGTACAGTAGTATCATGGTGGTCGTGCTGCCCAGTCTCTTGGCGTACGCCAGGGAAGGGTTCCTCACGTTCACCAGTGCGTGCACGAGCTGGTCTTGTGTGTAATTGAGGGGAACGTTGCGGATTATCCCCTTGGCCATCTCTTCTGGTGCCGAGACGTACGCGTTGGTCGTGTGTTTCCTCCCGTTGATTTTTATTTCCTTGATTTTGGCGACTTTAGTCGCCGTCGTCTCGTCAGGTGTGCTTACCACCAAGATGTTTTGCGTGTGGTTGGGGCAGATCGTGATGATTTCGTCACTGCTCACTCCTGCTTCATTGCGTATCGCCTCGTCTAGGCTGGCGCTGCACGTGTTTCTGATGTTCAGCCCGTCTCTCGGTCTTACGATTATCTTGATGTCGTCTCTAGGTAGCCTGGGCATCTTGCTTGCTCGTAGAATCTTGTTCACTATGCTCTTCCCGCCTTTGCGCGTCGGGCTTCTCCAGCGGGTGCCTCGCTTGTCTGCCTCTTGGGTAGCGTTCGCGCGGCCCTTTCTTTTGTGCGTAACTTCGATCCATCCATCCGCGTCGCCGTCCTCGGCGCGGCTCGCGGGATCATCTCTGTCTTCTCTCGACTTGGTATTCAGGGTTTCCCCCACTTCTGCCTCGTCTACCTCCATTTCGGAAGTGCTTCCGAACCTCTGGCTTACACTGCGACACCGTTTTCCGCCCTACCGGGGGCCGGTAGGCTTCCGATATAGGCCTAGTCGGCGTTAAGCTTAGCTGGGCTTCTCACTTCGAAAAATCTTCGAAAATGGTCGCTCACCCCGGGTCTCGGTGTCCCTGGGTTCGGGTCGATTTGCTCTATCCGATGGTGGTCGGTTTTCAGGTATTCGACTCGATAATTCAGCGGAAAATATTCATTAAGGCAGAGCCGTCGCGAAGTGCGTCCGCTGCGCTAGCACTTCTTCTTCTGCACATGCCGATACGGCACGTTCTGCCAGGCAAAAGCATCAGCCGCCATGTGCTGTATCAGCATTTGACGCGGGTTGCCATCGTTGACACTTCGACACACACATCGTGACAAAGGGTTTTCGTCTGACGTAGCTTCGGCGCGAGAAGGGTCTCGACATTGCTTCGACTGAGCGTTGAAATTCGATTATAAATATCGCAAATCAGGCGCGATCTTCCAGAATAAAAAATAAGGGCGCATTAACATGTCTTTAATAATAGCCTTTGTACATAATATCTGTATGCATGTCGACAGAAAAAAAAGAACATCCTGTGTAATTCCTGTCCCAAATAAACACATTAATACAATCGATAATGTAACTCACAGCACTCGCAGCAACCGTACCCATTGTGAGGGGTACTACAGGACACTCTACTGCCGCCATGGTCCTGGCATGTCGACAATAAGGAAGCTGCAGCTCTTCTAGGATCGTAGTTTGTTACTGTAAAAATAACATATTGTGGTCTCACTTAAAGGGGGAAAACATAGTAAGCTAGAAAACTTCTGCCCCCCCACTTCTGCACGCACGCACGCACGCACACAAACACACACACACACACACACACACACACACGGCCCCTAAATTGTCATTACCAGAATTCTGTTACTTCATTTGAGGTTTGTTCTGAGTTACCTCTACCTTTTCACCTAAATTATTTTTGTGGCTACAAGCTTAATACATCATTGTGGGCGCAGACATGCACGCCTCTTAAATGGTCCTTTCGCTTTATTTCTGCAAATTCTGACAATAGGAGGACAAGCGCATTACAGAAGCACGAGCGCCAGCTACCTCATCCGTATATTTTAACTTCACCGTTTTTTTTTTGTTTTGACCTTGAACACCATGCAGACACACATCATATTTAAATATATACATACGACAAAGTTTAATACGTTTTCAAAGAGAAGGAGGTAGCCTACTAACGATATTTTCTAATCTTATGAATAGCCTAAGTCTAGAGAATGAATGTGTCGCTTTATGTTATCCCCGCTTCTAAGTGTTTTGCGTGCTTTTTGACCCTGCAAAAGGTCTGCACACTTCGGTGACCCCTTCGACAGAGTCTTTTATCAACGGTATGTGAATTTCACATGGATTATATGTGCATCTTTATTGCTTCTCTTTCCATTAAGCAATGCTAACGATTCATGAAAAAAAATTGGCAGTTCCGCCGGGAAGGCGAAGCATCGATTGCGATATCAAATTAATATACAGTTGTACGAAGCAAGGATAATAGTTTTATCGGCCGTATAAGCTTCTAAACATTCGCTTACTAACTAAATTAACAATAATAGAATGTGCAAGCGTGACTCAACGAAGACGTAGAAAGAAACAGACACACGGAGACAGGGCTGTCCTTGTGTGGTGACTCCTTCTTTCTACGTCCTTGTTCAGTCACGCTAACACATTCTATCATGGATTCACACCACCTAGCCCGTCAATGTGTTTTAACTAAATTAACCAGCACGGTTTCACGCGCACACAGGTAAACACGAACCCACATAGCTCGATAACAGCGGAAACTGCCTGTGAAAACGCTGGAGTTAGGAATCGCGCCAGCAGCCGCGAGCCAGTTGACCTCCGTGCATCTCTCGCTTCAACGCGTACGAAACGTAGAAAGCACAGCGGATACTAAGCGGATACAAGTAACCTCACGGCGACGGCAGAAATTCGGCTGGAGTGTCCATATAATTTTATTGCTATCGCAATAAAAGTTTCACCGCCGAGTGCAATACCCTCTAACGCGAAATTTGAGCGCAGTCCTATACATGTTTTCATTTCTCGATATAGTGGTTGGCGCGGACAATCTTCTCGTGCGGCACGTTGCAAACGGAGCGAAGAGCTGCACGACTGCCCCGCTAATCAGAAGACCGTAAGAGGCAGCGCGTAGGTGACGCGGGAGCGTGATTCACAGAAGCTGCCGCAGACAGACCTCCGCTTATGCAGTGCTTTGTTTTTCTATCTTTCAACGCGCTCGCCGCATGCCATCGGTGAAAAGGTCACAGCGCTTCCATGTTGCGATACTTTAGCGCAGTGTCGTAGCGGTCGTAGGGGTCGTTGCAGCACAGCCCGTATCGTGCGGCTCTATGTTTTTCTTCTCACCCTATCACCATACTCTCCTCCTCAGCCTCCTACCTCATGCTTAAACTGTAGTCTCCTCCTCCGATTTTCTCCTCGCGCTCTCTTCGCTATCACCGCTTTTCCTCCCCCCCCCCTCCACTCGCTGCACTCCACGTTCGCTCCTTCATCTTTCCTTGTGCTTGTTTGCACAGTTACGAGGGACGCCGAGGCACGCCGACGCTCAACGCATGCATGGGCGCCTAAGAACTACGCTCTAGAACTCTCCTTTGCATTTATATATATATATATATATATATATATATATATATATATATATATATATATATATATATATATATATATATATATATATATATATATATATATATATATATATATATTGACCGGGGTAGTTGGAGAAGTATGGGAGAGGCCTTTGCCCTGCAGTGGGCGTAACTAGGCTGATGATGCTATATATATATATATATATATATATATATATATATATATATATATATATTGTGAGCATTATTCATACGCTTCATATTCTGATCTGTACATACTCATCATCACCGTTTTAGGGCCTTGTGGTGGGGCTCTCACTCGGGAGAATAAAGAAGAGATTGGCTGCTTAAACGTTGTCTGACAAGTGGTGGAGTGTGCTGTCCGGTTCATTCGTCCTCTCGCTCCCGGTCTCTTTCCAGCTTCACCTACGCTATATCCCTGGAGCTCCGCTCGGGTCGCCGCCTCTACCAATTGCACTCTACCATCTCCCAAGACCAACAGGCTAATACCACAACATCCACCTTGCCTGGTCCTGTGGGAACCCCTTATTGGATGGTCACCACCCCTCAGAAGGATCCACCGGTGTTTAGTGGACTTCCAGGTGATGACGTTGAAGACTGGTTGGAGATATACGAGTGCGTGTGTGATCTTAATCACTGGAACGACTCTGCAAAACTTGCTCACGTCGCCCTCTTCCTAACCGGCGTCGCGAAAACTTGGTTTTGCAATCATGAGCTCGATTTCGTCAACTGGAGTACCTTTAAACACCACCTGCAACAGATTTTGGCGAACTCGTCTGTCCGCTCCAATATCGCCAAGAAGCTTGCTGCGCGTGTTCAGTACTCGGGCAAGTCGTACACTTCGTACATGGAGAACATCCACGCCTTCTGCCACCGCGTGAACACCGCGTGAACACCTCGATGACAGAGAGTGACCGTGTACGCCACCTGCTCAAGGGTATTGGGACTGTGGCATTCAATGCTCTTGTAGTGCCGAACCCCACTACCGTCGCAGACATCATCAGTACGCGTGATCATCAAGATGAGCTTCATATGCCCCGCTTACACCCTGACACATCTGATTTCAAGGCGTCCAACGACAGCGAGCTACGTCCCTTGATTCGCTCCATCATCCGTGAGGAACTGCACGCCCAAGCTTCGCCAACCGCTCCTGAGGTCCATGTGACGCCTCCTGGTGGCGGCCTACGCCATATCGTGAGGGAAGAGCTAGCTGCCATGACTCGTCCGCATGTCCCGAGCCCGCACCATATCTCTACACCAAATTACGCTCACGTTGCCTCTATAGTGCCACCCTCCCAGAAGCCACCACAACAGGCACCTGCACCGCACGGGTACCTGAATCCTATCACTACAAGACCACCGCCTCTACCGTCTTACAACGCATGGAGCCCACCTCGGCCGGTTTGCTACTATTGCGGCATCCGTGGCCACATTTCAAGGTTTTGCTGACGCCGTCAGCAAGATGAAAGGCGTGGCTATGACGGGTTTGAAAGGGATGAGTTTTCTGGCCCTGTACCACAACGTCGGCATTCTTACTACAATTATTATCCACGACGTTCCCCACCTCCGCAAGAATTCAACGCTGCTGGTTCATTGCGTTTTCGCGTCGTCGCACTCCATCACCGATGCGGCGCTCCTCTTCCCCTCTTCGACAGGCTGCTTAGACCTCCGATCACCACCCGGAAAACTGCATGGTGTAGTTTCAGGACGGAAAGCTTCATCTTTTGGACAACGTGAAACTCCTCCAAAGCGCCCGTCTAATGTACTTTTGGCGTGTGTTGAAGGTGTCGGAACCAAAGCCTTGGTTGACACAGGCGCATCGCTTTCCGTTATTAGTAGTGACTTGTGTTCTCGATTGCGAAAAGTGAAGACACCGTGTAATGGCCCTCCCCTCCGTTGTCTTAATGCAGTTATTGTTCAACCCTCCGGTGTTTGCACTGTGCGTGTTTTCATTGATGGTATCTTTCACCACATTCAGTTTGTCGTGCTATCTTCGTGTACCTACGCGATGATTTTGGCATGGGACTTCCGGTCCTCCGTCTCAGCTTTCATCTCTTGCCGTCAGCTAACTATTCATATGACGGACACTGAATCTTCGTCCGCTGTCGATGCTCACAGCCTGCGTTTCGTTACGTCTACCGACTGTTTCATTCCCGCGAGCAATGACCATATTCTAACACTTACTTCTGACACTATTGTTAATGGTAATGTGTTCCTTGGGCCGAGCGGTCCCTGCATTTCTGGTGAGCTTAGCCTTACTCATAGCCCGGTGCGGTTTCAGGATGGTGGAGCGTTCGTCGCTGTTTGCAACCTTACTTCTTCGCCAGTTATGCTCTCCCAAGGCATCACTGTGACTTGCTTACTGACACCGAACCTCTTTCGCTGGCACCGCTTCACACCGAATCACCGCCTTTGTCTACCACAACTGATGATCATATTGCTGCCGCTGCTTTAACGGCCGTGATAAACCCTGATCTGACTGCCGCCCAGAAGGAATACCTTTTCGTGCTACTGCAAAAACACAGCGCCTTATTTGACGTTCCCTCCAAGCTTCTGGGACGCACTTCCGTCGCAGTACGTCGCATCGAAACCGAAGGCAGTTCGATTGCACGCCGCCGCCCGTATCGCGTGTCTTCCACAGAACGGAAAATCATTGCGGATAACGTTGACGACATGCTCAATAGAGACATCATTCGGCCAACGTCCAGTTCTTGGTCGTCTCCTGTTGTTTTGGTTCGCAAGAAAGACGGTTCTGTACAATTTTGCGTCGATTATCGAGCCCTTAATAAGGTCAAGCTCAAAGACTTATATCCGTTGCCAAGAATCTACGATGCCATTGACTCCCTCCAGGGTGCAGAATATTTCTCAAATCCAGACCTCCGGTCCGGGTACTTGCAATCACCATGCACGAAGCGGTCAAGGACAAGACAGCCTTTGCAACACCGGACGGACTTTACGAGTTCAACGTCATGCCCTCCGGTTTATTTAATGCTCCTCAACATTTGAACGCATGATCGGCACAGGTTTACGGAGCCTTAAGTGGAAGACCTGTCTGTGTTATTTAGATGACATCGTTACGTTTTCTACAACTTTTCGTCAGCGCCAGTTTTTCAAATGCATTTGCAACGCTGGACTCCAACTCAACACAAACAAATGCCATTTTGCCAGATAGAACATCAAAGTGTTCGTCCACCTTATCAGTAAAGATGGCGTTCAACCATATGCCGACAAGTTTGCGGCCGTGCTTCGCTTCCCTCGCCCTGAAAATAAAAAAAAAGTTCAGAAGTGTTTTGGGCCTGGCATCCTACTTCCGCCGCTTCATCAGTCATTTTGCTGCCATGGCGTCGCCGCTGCACAAGTTGCTCACGTCGGGCACTGCTTTCCCTTGAACAGACGACTGCGAACTTTTTTTTAAGCCCTCAAGCAAGCATTAACCACCGACCCTGTCCTCTGTCACTTCGATGAGAACGCACCGACTTGGTTGTACACCGACGCTAGTGGCCATGGGATCGGTTCTGTACTTCTACAGCGTGATACCACCTCACGAGAGAGTTGTTGCCGATGGCAGTCGCGCATTAACGGCTGCCGAAAATAACTACTCGATCACAGAGCAAAAATGTCACGCATTAGTTTGGGCCATACAAAAATTTCGACCATACCTTTATGGATGCCACTTCATGGTCATAACCTACCACAACGCCTCATGCTGGTTGTAGTCAATAAAAAATTTGTCTGGACGCCTTGGTCGCTAGGTGGTCGGCTTACAAGAGTACGATTTTGACGTCTACAAGTCTACAAGTCTACAAGGATAAAGCATCAAGATGCCGACGCTCTCTCTCGCTGCCCCCTTCCACTATTATCTTTGAGCACATCTTTCCATTGCTCGCCACTTGATGATGAGACTGTCTCCACTCCAGTTATTACCTGTAGCAGTTACTGGTACGTTATCTTGCAATGGTATCCCTCACTTCACTTGTGTAAACGTTGTGACCCCTACTGCAACAGCATTATCCAACGCCCATGCGGAACTACTACCGCACAAAATGCCAGATTACGTCAACAACTGCGGCTCTTTAAGCTAGACGACGATGTGCTGCACCGCTACATATATAACTCTGACGGACACCGCTGGGTACATGTTCTCCCACGTTCGCTGCACACACAAGTCCTTGAAGCCTTTCACGACGACCCATCTGCTGGACATTTGGATTTCCACAAGACATACCACTGCGTTAGGAGGCGTTTCTTTTGGCCAGGCATGTCTACCTTTGTGGCCAAGTACGTCGCTTCTTGCATCCAGTGTCAACGGCGGAAACGATCGACTTCGCCTCCTGCTGGGCTTTTACAGCCCATCCCATGTCCCGAGACACCCTTTGCTATCGATGGTATAGACCTAGTCACCCCCCTGCCCATAACGACGGGAGGTCATCGATGGATCGTGACAGCTGTTGACCAGCTCGCACGTTACGCAGAGACCGCTCCTCTACGCTCTAGTTCGGCCTCAGACGTTGCCACCTTCTTTCTGGATGTCATTGTGCTGCGTCATGGTGCACCTCGTGTACTGTTATGTGACCGCGGCAAGGCTTTCATGTCAACAATGCTTGAAGAAGTACTTGGAGGTTGTGGCACAGTTCATAAGACGACATCCGCATATCACCCTCAAACAAATGGCTTAACAGAGCGATTTTATCGCGCAGTAACAGATATGATATCAATGTATATCGGGTCAAACCACAACAACTGGGACAAACTTTTACCTTTTGTGACACCTGCTCACAACACCGCTATCCAACAAACTACGGGGCACTCACCTTTCACCTAGTTTACGGCCGTTGACCGACATTCACTATCGACGCCGCTTTCTTCAATTCCCGAACTAACACCTCGGCCAGTATACCAGAACAGATCGTCTCGAGACTTGAGGAATACCGTCAACGTGCTCATTTCAACACACAAGTCAGTCAGCTTGATCGCAAGCAACCTTACGACATCTCTCGTCGCGACGACTCCTTTCGTCCTGGAGAGGAAGTGCTCCTTTGGACGCCTATTCGTACACTCGGTTTGTGTCAGAAGTTTCAATCCCACTTTTTTGGACCCTACATTATTAAAGAACAAACATCCCCCGTGAACTATCGCGCTCCTCCCGTAGACGTTTCTTCGGACAATCGTTATCGTGGTTCAAAGATCGTTCACGTTTCGCGTCTCAAACAATTCTTTCGGCGTTTCCCTCCTTCCTGGCTAAGGCGCGCCCTGGCTGGCTGCTTGGGCGCGTAGGGAACTTAGTGTGAGGATTATTCATTTTTCTTCGAGCATTATTGATACGCTTCATAGTCTCATCTGCACATACTCATCATAACCGTTTTGGGGCTGGTGGTGGGGCACTCACTCGGGATAATAAAGAAGAGTCTACATATATATATATATATATATATATATATATATATATATATATATATATATATATATATATATACATGGGCAGCTTTTGCAAAGATCGTGAGGCCCCAGCCCGACCCATCCCCCCCCAGCCACACTGAAGAATGAGAAGTTTTCCCCGGTGTAAGCGGTGTTCCGATGGCGGCCTGTCCGGAGCCAGTGATTCTTAGCAGAGGGTGCTAAGAATCACTGGCTCCGGACAGGCCGCCATTGGAATATGAACCTGGCAACGTTTAACGCTAGAACGTTATCTAGTGAGGCGAGTCTAGCAGTGCTATTGGAGGAATTAGAGGGCAGTAAATGGGATATAATAGGGCTCAGTGAAGTTAGGAGGCCGAAAGAAGCCTATACAGTGCTAAAAAGCGGGCACGTCCAGTGCTACCGGGGCTTAGCGGAGAGAAGAGAACTAGGAGTCGGATTCCTGATTAATAAGAATATAGCTGGTAACATACAGGAATTCTATAGCATTAACGAGAGGGTGGCAGGTCTTGTTGTGAAACTTAATAAGAGGTACAAAATGAAGATTGTACAGGTCTACGCCCCTACATCCAGTCATGATGACCAGGAAGTCGAAAGCTTCTATGAAGACGTGGAATCGGCGATGGGTAGAGTGAAAACCAAATACACTATACTAATGGGCGACTTTAATGCCAAGGTAGGCAAGAAGCGGGCTGGAGACAAGGCAGTGGGGGAATATGGCATAGGCACTAGGAATAGCAGGGGAGAGTTATTAATAGAGTTTGCGGAACAGAATAATATGAGGATAATGAATACCTTCTTCCGCAAGCGGGACAGCCGAAAGTGGACCTGGAGGAGCCCGAACGGCGAGACTAGAAATGAAATAGACCTCATACTCTGCGCTAACCCTGGCATCATACAAGATGTGGACGTGCTCGGCAAGGTGCGCTGTAGTGACCACAGGATGGTAAGAACTCGAATTAGCCTAGACCTGAGGAGGGAACGGAAGAAACTGGTACATAAGAAGCCGATTAATGAGTTAGCGGTAAGAGGGAAAATAGAGGAATTCCAGATCAAGCTACAGAACAGGTATTCGGCTTTAACTCCGGAAGGGGACCTTAGTGTTGAAGCAATGAAAGACAATCTTGTGGGCATCATTAAGGAGTGTGCAATGGAAGTCGGTGGTAACTCCATTAGGCAGGATACCAGCAAACTATCGCAGGAGACGAAAGATCTGATCAAGAAACGCCAATGTATGAAAGCATCTAACCCTACAGCTAGAATAGAATTGGCAGAACTTTCGAAGTTAATCAACAAGCGTAAGACAGCTGCCATAAGGATATATAATATGGATAGAACTGAACATGCTCTCAGGAACGGAGGAAGCCTAAAAACAGTGAAGAAGAAACTAGGAATTGGCAAGAATCAGATGTATGCGTTAAGAGACAAAGCCGGCAATATCATTACTAATATGGATGAGATAGTTAAAGTGGCCGAGGATTTCTATAGAGATTTATACAGTACCAGTGGCACCCTCGACGATAATGGAAGACAAATTAGTCCAGAGGAATTCGAAATCCCAAAGGTAACGCCGGAAGAAGTAAAGAAAGCCTTGGGAGATATGCAAAGGGGGAAGGCAGCTGGGGAGGATCAGGTAACGACATATTTGTTGAAGGATGGTGGACAGATTGTTCTAGAGAAACTGGCCACCCTGTATACGCAATGCCTCATGTCCTCGAGCGTACCGGAATCTTGGAAGAACGCTAACATAATCCTAATCCATAAGAAAGGGGACGCCAAAGACTTGAAAAATTATAGACCGATCAGCTTACTGTCCGTTGCCTGCAAACTATTTACTAAGGTAATCGCAAATAGAATCAGGAACACCTTAGACTTCTGTCAAGAAAAGGACCAGGCAGGATTCCGTAAAGGTTACTCAACAATAGATCATATTCACACTATCAATCAGGTGATAGAGAAATGTGCGGAATATAACCAACCCTTATATATAGCTTCCATTGATTACGAGAAAGCGTTTGATTCTGTCGAAACCTCAGCAGTCATAGAGGCATTACGGAATCAGGGTGTAGACGAGCCGTATGTAAAAATACTGAAAGATATCTATAGCGGCTCCACAGCCACCGTAGTCCTCCATAAAGCAAGCAACAAAATCCCAATAAAGAAAGGCGTCAGGCAGGGAGATACCATATCTTCAATGCTATTCACAGCGTGTTTACAGGAGGTATTCAGAGACCTGGATTGGGAAGAACTGGGAATAAAAGTTAATGGAGAATACCTTAGTAACTTGCGATTCGCTGATGATATTGCCTTGCTTAGTAACTCAGGGGACCAATTGCAATGCATGCTCACTGACCTGGAGAGGCAAAGCAGAAGAGTGGGTCTAAAAATTAATCTGCAGAAAACTAAAGTAATGCTTAACAGTCTCGGAAGGGAACAGCAATTTACAATAGGCAGCGAGGCACTGGAAGTCGTAAGGGAATACATCTACTTAGGGCAGGTAGTGACGGCAGATCCGGATCATCAGACGGAAATAAACAGAAGAATAAGAATGGGCTGGGGTGCGTTTGGCAGGCATTCTCAGATCATGAACAGCAGGTTGCCATTATCCCTCAAGAGAAAAGTATATAATAGCTGTGTCTTACCAGTACTCACCTACGGGGCAGAAACCTGGAGGCTTACGAAAAGGGTTCTACTCAAATTGAGGACGACGCAACGAGCTATGGAAAGAAGAATGATAGGTGTAACGTTAAGGGATAAGAAAAGAGCAGATTGGGTGAGGGAACAAACGCGAGTTAATGACATCTTAGTTGAAATCAAGAAAAAGAAATGGGCATGGGCAGGACATGTAATGAGGAGGGAAGATAACCGATGGTCATTAAGTGTTACGGACTGAATTCCAAGGGAAGCGAAGCGTAGCAGGGGGCGGCAGAAAGTTAGGTGGGCGGATGAGATTAAGAAGTTTGCAGGCATGGCATGGCCACAATTAGTACATGACTGAGGTTGTTGGAGAAGTATGGGAGAGGCCTTTGCGCTGCAGTGGGCGTAACCAGGCTGATTATGATGATGATGAAGCGGTGTAGACCTTCTATTGAGTTGACGACGCCGTTTCCATTGTCATAATATATTGTACGCGGGACGGGAGTGGAAAGTATAAACATACGAAGACAGTGCGCCGTGCGGTGGCGAAGATGACAGCGACTCTGTGCGAATACCCGCAAGAGAGCCATCATCATCATCATCATCATCATCATCATCATCGACACCAATTTGGGAGCGTCGGCAGTGGCGCTTCGAAAAGCGTGGCGCGAGAGTGTGTGGCTCTTGGCGTGAGCAGTGCGCGAGGTTCGGCGGTCGACGGAAAACAGCTTCCTCGCTGGGCGTCTGGCCCAGAGGAGCTATCGCCGTCCGCGCCAAGACGTCACACCCGAAGCAACACTGTCGCCTGCTGGGAGGTTACCTCGCCCCGCTCTTCTGCTGTGCACTGGTCCAGGAGGGCTGGCGGTCCTGAACCGGGGCGGTCGAGCGTTCGGGTGAGCGGCCACAGGGCTACCCCGCCAGCTGTGGACGCGACCCGGTGACTGCGGCCGGCTACCTGAGCCCCGCGAGGCGGTCCGACCCGGCCATCCGTCCCGGCCGTGCGACCCAGCTGTCCGTCCCGGCCGTCCGACCCAGCTGTCCGACCCGGCCGTCCGACCCAGCTGTCCGACCCGGCCGTCCGACCCAGCTGTCCGACCCGGCCGTCCTACACGGCTGTCCGACCCGCCGGACGACACTGCTGTCCGACCCCGCTGGCCAGCATCAGTTCCACGAGGTCTCAGACAAGGCGACACACGCTTCCGCCGGAACTGTAGGCCAATCATAATCCACCGATCCATAGAGGTAGTGCATGTCGCCTGTGAGGCATTGTCACGTGTGTGTGCCGTTATCTGTGTCGTGTACGTCAATACAAGTCCGATGTGTGTTTGTGCTATCGCGTGCTGCTTCTCCCTTTTTCTGGAGTGATCCGGCCCCAATAACATCACAAACTGGCGAGCCTGCCAGGATTCACTCGCAAATACAGTGAAAGGGGGCAGTTTCGCTTGAGCGCAGACACACATTAGTAGACGGCACCATGGATTTAGAGAAAATCACGGCTATAGGACTGCAAATAGGATTGTCAGGCGCAGAACTTCGCAGATGGATTGAAGCCGAATAGGCTAAACAAAGGGACGAGAGAGCTGCGGAGCGAGAGGCAACCAAGGAAGCTGACGAGAGGCAGCGTGAGATCCTCCAACTAAAGCTTCAGCTTCAGGAAGGAGCTCGGAATGTGCCGGCAGCAGCTTCTGAAATTTTGGCTGCGCCAAGCACCTCCTCGTCATCCCTCAAACCACAGAAGTTACTTCCTTTGTTCGACGAGAAACGCGATGACTTACACGCGTATTTACAGCGATTTGAGCGCGTAGCAACAGGGCAGGACTGGCCACAAGAAAAATGGGGTCTTGCTGTGAGCATGTGTCTAACTGGTGAAGCATTAACTGTGATCGGTAGGATGACTGCCGCCGATTCATTAGATTACCCGAAGGTGAAGAAAGCTTTGCTACAGAGATTTCAATTCACGGCTCAAGGCTACCAAGAGAAGTTTCGGAAGGCACGAGCAGTAGGGGGCGAAACTGGAAGACAGTTAGCAGCAAGAATTTCAGCCTATTTTGACCATTGGATTGAGATGGCTAATGTGCCTAAAACATATGAAGGTCTACGAGATCACATGATCTCTGAACAGTTTCTGCGTTGTTGTGAGCCAAAGCTAGTCATTTTATTGAAGGAGCGAGAGTGCAAATCCCTTGACGAACTTGCTAGCTTGACGGATCGCTTTCTTGACGCGCAGAACTGGACAAACTTAGGAAAAGGTACCGACAACACAAAGGATTTTGGTGGAAAAAACATTGAAGCTCCCAGGAAACCGCAACTTATGTGCACCTTCTGTCACCGGTTTGGACATTTGGCTCCTGACTGCCGTGACCCACCTAAGCGTATGCTGAAGTGTGAGTTGTGCGACAGAACGGGACATACAGTTGAAAATTGCCGAACTCGGTACGGGGACGTCAAACCAAGTTCTGCGTGTGCATTCACCGAATCTCGACCAGTCCGGACTCGTCCAGTGAAAGAATCAAAGCGTCCAGGAAAGAAGACTCGCCGATCAAGTGACAGCGACGACGAGAAACCTGATAATGCTGTAACTTTCCTCATCGACGGGATGCCAGTGGTTGAAGGCCGGCTGATGGGAAGAAGTGTTCGTGTATTACGAGACACCGGTTGTAATACCGCAATTGCCAGACGGGAACTCGTTCCAGAGGTGTATACGACGGGAAGGAAGAGGAAAGTTGTTCTTCTGGACGGCTCAACAATCTACCTGCCTGAAGCTGTCGTGCAAGTGAACACGCCGTATTTTACAGGCAAGTTAACAGTGGCATCTATGGACGAGCCCCTCTACGACCTTGTTCTGGGAAATCTTCCAGGCGTCAGAGGACCATACGATCCGGATTCTGACTGGAAGCACCCCGCTCCTCCCAACGCTGAGTCGTCGCCGATAGAAATGAAGCTGAATAAGGCGCCTAGGAAGCCTCAGCATGTATCGAGCGTGGCTGAAGCCAGAACTGAAGAACAAGGCAAGATTCGCCCCTTGTGCGTTCCGGCAAACGTTCCACGTGACGTGACAAAAGGACAACTCATTAAGGAACAGCGGAAAGACCACACGCTGAAACATAGTTTTGCCAAAGTGAGCAAGTTGTTTAACTCGGGAAAGGGTCACAGTTACGAATTCGTTGAAGAAAAAGGATTGTTGTATCGCCTTTACCACCAGGCCACTGGCAGAACCTTTAAGCAGGTGGTCATACCAAAAGCATTTAGACATGGCGTATTAGAAGTGGCTCATGAAAACATCATTGCAGGACATAAAGGTATCAGGAGAACAACCGACCGTGTCCTACAAGAATTTTATTGGCCTGAGACGTAAAACGCTTCGTGAAGTCGTGCGACAAGTGCCAAAAGACAATCGCTAAAGGGAAAGTACAGGCCGCTCCACTTCCTCGTCAGTGCATGCTTGTGTGTGCCTGCAAAAATACGACCAGTTCGTTCGGTCCTGAAAATTTAGAAGCGCCGACACAAGATCCTCCGAAGTCGAGAAAGCGCCGGGGACCAGGACAGCGGAAACAAGCCCACAGAGGAGCGTGCCAGGCACGTCAACAGAGTGTTACGTTGGAGTCTCCTTTTGCAGGAGTATTCTTTTACTATTAACTATATAAAAGATTGTGACAATGTCGGAGCTGACAACTTCAGTCGCGCGTAATCACATGCTCATTTTGCAAAATGCGATTGCACAATGCGACCATTCAAGTATTTATACTTTATTTGAAAGCGAACAGACTTGTGCGTTAGTACTTTATCTGGGCGCAACGCCCTGTGCACAATGTGTGTCGTGTGCGTACATGAACAAGTGGACAAACGTACACGGCAATTTTCCTTTCTCTCTTTTTTTTCCATCCTGCGTCCTTGTCTTAGAATAGTTGTGAACAACTTTCTTGAGAATGGGGGTATTGTCATAATATATGGTACGCGGGAGTGGAAAGTATAAACATACGAAGACAGTGCGCCGTGCGGTGGCGAAGATGACAGCGACTCTGTGCGAATACCCGCAAGAGAGCCATCATCATCATCATCATCCTCATCATCATCGACACCAATTTGGGAGCGTCGGCAGTGGCACTTCGAAAAGCGTGGCGCGAGAGTGTGTGGCCCGTGGCGTGAGCAGTGCGCGAGGTTCGGCGGTCGACGGAAAACAGCTTCCTCGCTGGGCGTCTGGCCCAGAGGAGCTATCGCCGCCCGCGCCAATACGCCACACCCGAAGCAACACTGTCGCCTGCTGGGAGGTTACCTCGCCCCGCTCTTCCGCTGGGCACTGGTCCAGGAGGGCTGGCGGTCCTGAACCGGGGCGGTCGAGCGTTCGGGTGAGCGGCCACAGGGCTACCCCGCCAGCTGTGGACGCGACCCGGTGACTGCGGCCGGCTACCTGAGCCCCGCGAGGCGGTCCGACCCGGCCGTCCGTCCCGGCCGTCCGACCCAGCTGTCCGTCCCGGCCGTCCGACCCAGCTGTCCGACCCGGCCGTCCTACACGGCTGTCCGACCCGCCGGCCGACACTGCTGTCCGACCCCGCTGGCCAGCATCAGTTCCGCGAGGTCTCAGAGAAGGCGACACACGCTTCCGCCGGAACTGTAGGCCAATCATAATCCACCGATCCATAGAGATAGTGCATGTCGCCTATGAGGCATTGTCACGTGTGTGTGCCGTTATCTGTGTCGTGTACGTCAATACAAGTCCGATGTGTGTTTGTGCTATCGCGTGCTGCTTCTCCCTTTTTCTGGAGTGATCCGGCCCCAATAACATCACATCCATCAAGGTTTGTCCTTCCCGCACGATTAGCCTGTGACGCGTCGTCACATACGGTCACCTACGCTAAGCGGCGCAGAAAGGCAACGACTTCGATTGGCGAATCCTTTGTCGAATCTTGCCTTGGTCTGCCGAGAGACACGTCAGTGTGAAGCAGAACGCCTTCTAGCGTTCGCCGCGCACGCTGCGAAATTTGCCACTCGCATTCCTGAAGAAGAGCGCGTCGCAAATCAACCGGCTAACCAAGACACTACGGAACCAGACCGAAATCCTCGTATCTCTGCCGAATCGACTCGGCAGCAGTACGCCGCGCGCCAAGCAAGCCTGCCACACGGTCGCCGACCCGCAAATCGTGCGCCTCTCTCTGCAGCGGACCGTGAGTTCAGGGAGCAAACATGCCACAGCTTCTGCGAAGGCACGTTTCAATTTTGCGTTCTACCAATTCCTATTAATGAGGGATTAACCATATTTCTTATTGTAAGCTTTGTTCATATTGCCACGCTCTATGTTTTACTTCAGCCTCTCTGATCTGACATATTGCTCTTTTCTCGATCGTTGTCTTCATATCTTCAATTTATGTTTGTATTTATTTTCGCTGTGTTCAATTTCTGTTTTTATTCCATCCTTCCTAAAGAGCACTATGCCTTCCGGCGGCGGTCATCGGCTTTAAAGGGGCCAACCACAACTGCGCTATATTAAATTTCATCTAAGACGCAGAAGTGCTCTCATCAGGAAACTGCTGGATCGATTTGAATAAAGTTGCTGCATTTAGTGACCCCCCATTTTATTGTTATATTTCAATTCCTAATCTCGTCGTCATCTTCTCGCTACCTTCCTAACCACGCTGGCAATATGAATGGCCGCACATTCCCAATTGGCTGTGTTGCCCCCTCCACCCCGGGAAACACTGATGGGAATTCCCAATTAAAGCCTTTTCCACTTTTTCACTGGATTCTTGGTAGTATATTGTCCTCAGCAGTCCTTCCTGTTTGGCTCTCTTCACGACATATTAGGGACCTTTAAAAGGAGTTTTCGAACGAAGCCCCTTAAAGACAAGAATCCACGCACCTGGTTCCATCATCGGCATCTTTGGGCTGCGTCTGAGGCCAAATTGATTTTTCATCGTCACTCCATATTTCTATCGCTTCTAAGGAGTCTTGTGGTGTTCTTTACAATATTTTTTTTCACCACGCTCTATTCGTTGTCCGCTACTGCCAAATTCTGCAAAATGTGGGCTGCAACCTAAGCCTACTATATACGATGTATTGTGATGCAGGACGGCTCCTTTTAAGACAGTTTTAGTTACCTTTGAATTCTGGGTATAATCGCATGTACATCTTCAAGTCGCCCATTTTTAGCTCTGCAAAGGAATCCGCCTTCAAAGGGTATACGTTGCTAGGAAATGAAGACTAATATTTCTTTCCTCAGCACAGAGTCACAGTTCTTTGGTTTTAAAAGTTGAGCCATTGCCTGCTACGAATACTTTGACGTTCTTGAGTACTCCTCATTCCAGCAACGGTATCATGCAGTTCGCGTCCTCTTTTCCAGGTTTGGCAGCGACGAAACATGTGCATTTGTCCACGGCGACAAGGAACGCTTGCGTCTTCCTAACTTGCTCCCCTACTCTTTGATTTCGGCAAAATCAAGATGAACGAATTCGAAGAGAATATCAGAACGCTCTGGCAAAACTAGCCTGTTACCTCGAGCCTTGTATTGGCTTTCACAAGCTGGCATTGATAATAAGTATTCACGTAATTTGTGTCTCCGGAACATATACTTTGCCAATCTTTACTTCCATCGCATGTGTGCCTTCCGAAGGCTGCAACACGTTTCGGTTGCTTCTTTAGATTTCTTGTAGCACGTGGAGACGAAATTGGGTATCGGCACCCTGCGTGATGTTTCTGTCCAGGGCAATGTACGACGGCAAACCTGAATTGCTCTATTTCGCTAAACCATCAACCTATACTGCTCTTCGACTGCGAAAACTCTAGTGGGTAAGTTAACCTGGTTATCTGCGAAGTTTGAAACGGTTTCCTATCAGGTACCTTCTCCAGTATCGTAAGGTCATTATCATCACCAGTGCTTATTTCTGCGCAGTTGCCTAATTTTGTGTTTCCGTAAAAGTCAAAGAGTAGTAACCTACTATCCTGTCACTTTCCTAGGTATTTAGTAGCATCACGCCAGTAGAGGACGGCACCTGCTGTATGATAAGATGCGGTTGGTATAGACCTTTTTATCGGGCAAGGAGGAAAGGGCACGCGCGGAGCCTTTCGTCATCTCTGGCTTGTGCGAGCCGGCGCGGCGATGCTTAAGTGTGTTGCCGTCGCATGTTGCGGAACAATTTGGAGATCTCCTAGCTCGTTCCCCTGACATCAAGTGAAATTCACTTGATGCCTGTTCACACAAGGCCGTCGGTGGCCCACTGTGTAGCATTTCGGTGCAGCGATAACTACAGTATGCAGAAATTTCTGTTCGCGGCGCAAACATGCGACGTAAATGTTCAGCCATGGTGTGTGTTCATGGTTTACAAGAACATGACCATGGTTTACAAGAACAGCTCATTGATTGTCGGAGCACACTGTGTCAGTTTTTACATTTCCGAGCACCCTTTTCAACACTCCAGCTCCGCTTTTTAAGCCATTCATTTTCCCTTGTCACTCGGCGAGAGAAATAAATGTTTTTCTCGGCCACTTGGAACTGTCGCGCAGTCCGCGAAAATACACCCATTTTGTCGCACCACCCTGCCGGAATCCGCCTCTGGTGTCCAACATTCGACCAACCCTCGATGCAATGAAGATGAAATTTCATATGAAACCGGGGTCGATGCTGTTCTCACGAAATCATCAGCGTAAACTATTCGCAGCAACTAGTATGCTGTCCGTAACGGCCAGCTTGTAGAGATTTTCGTCTTGACTGTCACCACCACTTCCAAAAACGGCGGCGGTTGTGGTCACCTTGAAGGGAGGTTCTCTGTCTGCCCGTCAATAGTCGACGCTGGGCGCCATCATGGTCCGGGAGGGCGCTGGTTCTTTCACAGGAAGCACACAAAGAACGACATTCCCGTTTAGGGACGCGCATCGCCGATGATAGAGTTCCAGAACTCGTCTCGTTCAACAGCTCTGGGTCGTTGAACAGACGAAGACACGACATATAATCGCTTGTCAATTATCTTGAGGCGACACTGGTTTCGTCGCCAGCTCTTTTGGTGTCGAAAAGACGACGAAGCGTGGATAGCATTCCATAGTTGCGCGCTCGCCGATGACAACACAACAGCACCCCTGCCGCCAGATGGTGCGTCGGGAGGTCGAGTTGTTCGACGCAGCTCGGCCGGCTTGATGCCTCCGCTGCTCAGTGCCATGGGGCCGCAGTTCCCAAGGAGGAGGATTTTCTGGCCAAAGGCCACTCGAGAGATAAGCTCTGATTAGACTGCAGAAAAGCAAGATGTCAAGCACCAAGCAGGGACCTTTGCCCGCCACACACAATGCTGCAAGCGCTACGTGCAAGCCACTCTTACCGCCAGACTACAAATTGCACTAATTTCACCAGCCCCTATCTAGAGGAAACCTTAAAACGAAAAGTGCAGGTTGATCCGGACAAGTAGCAAGAAACGTGCCATTATGCGTCCTCGCAAATAGACTCCAATGGGGTTTATGTAATGAAGCTAAGTAATTATGAATTAGATTAAGCCTCCGCAGATCAGTAGGGCACAGGGAGAACTGGCCTTCAATAATTCACAGTCCTTAACACTTCACACAAGAGAGCTACATAATTATTGAATAATGCAGGAAATGCCAAATAAACAAAAGGGAAACCAATCTACAACCTTATCACGTGCCTTAATTGGCTGAGTAAGTTTGACTTATACCGCCTTTCTAGCGCACTTCTGAATTGTGATGCTGTAATACTTTGCTCCATCCGAGCAGGTGGCCGTATTAAAGTGAGAAACCCTTACAGAATACGATGGAGCGTGACTACAAGAAAAAAAAATACGACAAATAATCAAAACTTCTGAATATTTGTGCGAACCATCCAAAACAGGCCGCAATTCGAGGCATTGTCCGTGTCTGAAAAGTCAGTCGGCGACAGTGTGAGTGTTCATAGTCGGCCGCCAGTGGTTGCATTATTTTTCATAGCAGTTATTGCGCATCTCAGCGCATCAAGCTCAAGTTTATTCAAATTTTTTTACGCACATGACAACATCCTTAGTGACGTTATTACACTCGGTAGTCCCATAGTTATGAAACTGTCTAGGGAGCCAGATAATATGCTACATATCAATTATAGATTACAGCTAAATACAAAAGGAATACATCAACATTAAATACTAACAGAAAAGCTAGAGCAAACGCAGCGCTATAAAAGAAGCAAACAAATCTAATGAGAACATAATATAAATTAATGACAATATACATTAGCGTAAGCGGGAAAACATTTGCAACTGAAAAAATTGCACAGGCTTCATGATATTATTTAAAATAAGGAATTCAACAAAACTGAAGAAGAAAACCAAAATCTACAAAGCGGTGCCGCAATAAGCGAAGGCGAAACTGATGCTTTCGGGAACAATAGAAACACAACTATATTTTCCATGATTTACACATGCGCAATAACCAAAAAAAGGACAACGGAAGAAGCAAGAAACAGGTAATATAAAGAAAACAAGAATGTCATAATTATTTTTATGGTGTTATTTTTCATTTAAGTGGTCTAGTAGGTATTTGTTGTGGAGGTATAGAAACATATGTACCGATGAGGATGACTTCATTTCGTATGGTTTAGAATTCCAGAATGATGCCCCAAAGCAGACAGCATTTAATTTTTTGTAGTTTGTTCGAACGCGGGGAAGAAGTAAATTATTGTTTGTAGAAAACCTGATAATGTTAGTATTTTTGAGGAAATCATTTGCAACAACAGAGGTTAAGATGTCATACCGTTTAAGCTTGAATATATTTAGTGATAGCCTTTAATTTCATTTTTATATCCTTAACTTATTTAGGGTTATTGTGAAATAAATCAATAAAATAAATAAATTTCAACAGTTCTGTTAGTGGTATACTATTCAGGCTTTGGTACCCTAGTTTTGAGAGCGTAAGAATGTTACGAAATGTCACCAGTCGGAGCGCTTCATGTTGAAGTCGTTGAAGAACGTCTAGGTGACAGTGATAATTGTTACTCCAAGATGATATATAGTAAGAGAGATGACTATGAATGTAAGAGTAATATAGGGAAAGAATAATGTGTCTCCGGAAGTAGTTACTGGATTTATTGAATACGTGGACGCCACACGAGACTTTCTGTGTTAGCAAATGAAGGTAAAGATTATATTTTAAATGTTCCTCCAAAGGCACACGTAAAAGCTCGGTGTTTTTAGTAGCCGATATTCTTGTGCTACCATGAGCGCCATAGGAGCCACTTTCACTAATTGTGAATGAAATATTACACTTATACATGTACTCACTCATAATCCACTCTATCTTATATATATACTCAGTGAATATCTACGTAAGCCTGATTCGTGTAAGGCACGCCTCCACAAATATTTAGGAAAATGTGTCTCCCATTTTACCAAGCTGGAGAATGCGAAAACAGAGATGGAAGCTAAACAAAGTACGGAACACTCGAGTTACACCCGCATGCAGTCACATGATTTGTAGTACGTTGCGTAATGTGGGGCACCAATTTTTTTTTTTTGCAGTGTATTGAAGAATAAGTGTGCGAATTCGTTTAAATCAAACCTGCAAATATAGAATAGTTTATTACTGTGTTTTGAACCTTATGGCATAAAACTATTGATAAGGGCAAAACGAGCACAACTCGTGATTGAAATGGCACGCATACTATATGCGCCTTTAGCTCTGAAAGACTTTAACGCTGATGTACTTTTGTGAATGCTATAATTTTAATGCAAAGGAACGCATGGACAACTTCCTTATTAATTAAAATATTAGACGCGGCTATCTGTACATGATAACATACAGAAATATATTTTTTTTTGACAATTTTACCATAACGCCATGGTCGCGCATGAAAAATGAATCAAAACTTTTCGAATGCATGCAGATACTCACAACACATCCATGCAGATGAAACTGCGCTAATTCCAGGGCCAAAAAAGAGAGTGGCCCTTACTGCACCACCCCCACACTCCACCGGAAGTCTCTCGCGGCATTTGTCAATCTGTGAGGGGCTCACTGGAACAAAAAATTGCGATTGGAAATTTCATTTGTCTTGTAACTCGGGACAGATTACGTGCAGAAACGTCCAAGAATGAGTTTCGATGACTCGCATGTAGCAGACATGAACGGCTGCTAACTGTCTCCGATAAAATCAAGTTCACGAAATCTAATGACAGTATGTAAACGAAATTCACAGAAAATCATCTGTCTCTCACGTTTTCATAGCGTAGCTTTCGTGACTGCAACTACATCCGATGCTTTTTGGAACGTATAATTCTACTATTGATGATTCGTACATCCTCAGATGATGTCTTGAAAAAAACTTTAACTGCATAATAGCCAGCTTCGGCATTCTATAAAGTTTATTAGAGCGTGTTACAGTATGCAGCGTCTCGCTCTTTTGTTTTTCTCCCGCATATAAGCTTGGGCTGAAGTACGAACGGCAATATTACGGGATGCATGAGCATGTACAGCAATGCGCAGGGGACAAATTTTCATAGATTTGGGATACGCGGAATCCAGACGAAAATGTTGGATACAGGTGAGTCACCGGAAAAAGTAGTTGTTTTTCCCTTTTTGATTGATAATGTCATTTTTTAAGTATTGAATAGCTCGAGAAAGCTTCCAAACCTCCACGTGTTCAATTTGCCATAATATCTGGTGAAACCGACAAATCTTATCGGCTAGTGTTTCTTTTCCTTTTTCTTCTTTTACACTATTTAACACGCATAATTCTTTTTACGATTTTGTTTTTCAGCAGCAGAAACGGGAAAGACTGGCTACGCACCTTAATGTATGCGCCTTATTCTAGGCGTATACATTATTGCGGATATGTGCCGTGTTTGAGGCTGATCATCATCATTGTCATGTATTCTTTCTTTGTGGTACCGACGATGTTCTCCCGAACATGACAACGAAGAATTTCACGTCAGCACATACGGTGAGGACAAGACTCAGACGATTCCCCACCGTTCCACCCGGTGGCCCTAATGTGCCTTGTTTCGGACCTCATCCGGGTTTGCTGACAAGTAGCGGACAGTTAATTTTCCTTTCTTAACTTTATTATTTCGTTCCTATCCCTTTCATTGAAAGTTGTGGCTGTACATAAGGTGATGCCTGGCTCATCTCCAAGCCAGAGGTCTACCCTATGGTCCGCTTGCATTCCCCCTCAAGATGTACTGAGCGAATTGTTTCTTCTTAGTGTAACTAGTAGAGTTCCTGTGACTTTGGTACCTACCGATAGATGAGTTATTCGTATAGAGAACCCCAAGACTATTCAATGCAAACTTCGGACAGCCTAATCGCACTTCCAGCAAATAACCGAGGTCCGACAGTTTGGCCCTTGGGTGATCCTCTGCTGATCACCAGACCAGGTCTGTGTACAGCATCTACAGAAATGCACTAATTTTACTACGCAGCCGGTGAGCTCTTTCATCCCTCCTCACCTAGCTTGCTGCATAGGCCTAGTCCGCAGTATGAACATAAGCTTAAGTTCATAAGAAATCCGAGAGACAGCTTCTGCAGCAGGGGAAGTTTCCGTGTACTACTGTACCAGGCTTATAGACAATTATAAAGCCCCTGCAGAAACAGTCGTAATAACATTTTCGGGGGTGGCTCGCTCATAAGAGATAAAGGCATGGCCAATAATTTACACAGTTGGACCCCTAGCTCCACGACCGCTACAGTGCTTCAAGTGTTGGCGGCACGGACACAGCGCTAAGGGCTGTTGATCAGATGCTAGATGGCGTTTATGCGGAGACGGCCATATTGCACAGGATTGAACGTCTCAGGCTTAGCCATGCCGTTTGTGCAATGCAAATAGTGCTCCCAACTACTCCAACTGCCTTGCAATATCTAAAGAGATTCACTTGATCGAAATAATTGAGAGGAGGCAGTACTGTCATGAAGAAACTCCTGCGGAAGTTCATAGCAAGACCCAGAGATATGCCTGGTATAATAATCCGTCAGTCACTCCGCATAAACTCGTCAATTTCTCAGACAATTACAACAGTGATAGCGAAAGCGATGGAAAAAGCATTAAAAAGTTCCTACTGAACCTATCTGACTATTTGGCTAAACACCCACGCAATTCTCTGCTATGTCTCATACAATAACCTACAGTGTACAAAATTCGGCCGCTTCATTTCACCTGAGTGTCAGACAGATCTTCCCTCTACCATTGTGAATTTAGCCCGACGTCCGACTTCCCATAGGTTTATCATGAATGCTATACTAATTCAGACTCTCTAGGCAATCGTGATGAGCGCTCAATTTCTTAGACTCACAAGATCGCTTACTACAAACTCTTATTCTCCTAACTCTAAAACAAAAGTGCATGAAAGAATCGCATACAAGCAATGACTTTCTGAAGGAGAACATTCTAAATTAAACAGGTGTGGCAGCTTCCCTACCATCAACATAGGGTGTCTAAGGATATTCCAGTGGAGCTGCCGTTCAATACTTCCCACAGATACAGATTTATTATATATAATTTCCCAACAATCTCCAGACTAATAATATTACAAGACATTCGTTTGTCCGCTGATCAAATCCGTCTTTTAAACAACTACAAACGTTTTCGATTGGACAGGCCTTCTCGTGATGGTGGATTAACTTTTTTTCATTTCATCCAATTTTTTGTGATGAAGCAAAAATTTGACATCATACTCTATCGTCCGACTGTGAACTGTTCATATTAGAAATAACAATTCCAAGTTGCACCCCGCTCTCTATAATTAACTCCTAATTTCCCGCTGGGCTACAAGACGTATGCTCACTTTATGTCGCAGCGGCTTACTGTAAAAAAACAACATTGTTTGCGGGCGACTTTCACTCACATCATGTGTCATGGGACTTCCGCAATGACTCACCTGGAAAACGTTTATGGGATTGGACTGATGCTAACAATTTTACATTTTGAAATTATAAAGTTGTCATTTTCGTTCGTGCACATTCCCGATGTGCATGACCTAAATTTGACATTTCCTTGCTCAGGAATCTCCATATCTTCTCGGTCTGTGGTCGATACCACCAGTAGCAGTGACCACCGCTGTCATTGATAATACCAAACCCCATATTTTATTTAAATAAGCATGCACAGACGTTTGTGGACTATTCAGAAATTAAATATAATATGCAGTCGACTTTGTCTACCATGACAGGTATGAAGAGATATATTAAAACGATAAGCTTTCGAGTCAATTTGAAAAGTACCGTTAAAAAAATCAGTTTGTTGTGTTTTCAACAAAAAAACGTACCGATTATCAATGGCGGAATAGCGATTACGCACGAGATTATAGACGCCGAAAAGCTGCATGGAAGAAAATTGTTTTGGTAATTGTATATATGCGGCTGCTACGTTTAAATGGACAATTTCATTAGCGAAGGATAGTCCTGCTGAACAACACTATATTTTTTTGTGGAAATGGGGTAATAAAAAGCACCCTTTAGGTTTTCCCGCGCTCGAAATCCATTCCAGCGCCCATAAATATTGACTCAGCTCTTCTGTCACCAAAGCATATGGTAGAATCATTAGATAAAATGTCTAAAGGCTTAGAACAGCCCTTTACAGCTCAGCTGCCGGTAAACATCGTAGGGACTCAATCCGGGGACGATTTTATAGAGGTACCGATGGAAGAGCTCGAGCACCTCTTTCGACACTCCGTGGCAAAGCTCCAGGTTCAGCTGGTATTACATTAAGCATGTTGAAAATATTTGAAACATTTGAAGCCCACATTGAGCATTTCGCGACTGTCCTTGCTATGTTTCGCGTTACGAAACTTCAGCTCAACTCGGCGAAGTGTCACTTCGGTTGTCGTGAAATAACCGTTCTCTGGCACCTTGTAAACGCCAATGGAATGTGCAAGACTTTCCTGTGCCATGTTCACTTAAGGACGTTCGCAGCTTCATAGGCTTAAGCTCTTACTTTCGTCGCCTCGTTCAAAATTTTGCTGACATTGTGCACCCTCTCACAGAGCTTTTAAAGAATGACGTCGCTTTCGCGTAGGGAAAGCGGCTGGCCGAATCCTTCACAGCATTCATCGGACTCTTGACGAGCTCCCCTAGTTTTAGCCCATTTTGCCGCCTTAGCACCCACTGAAATCAGTACAGATGCTAGTCGTCACAGCATTTGCGCTGTTCTTGCGCAGATTCAGCGTGGTAAAGAGTGCGTTATCGCTTACGCAAGCCGTCTTCTGTCCACGGCCGAGCGCAACTATTCTATCACGGAGCGAGAGTGCCTAGCACTGGTTTGGGCGATAGCGAAGCTTCGCCCATACCTATTTCGTCGCCATTTCCGCATAATTACTGACCACCACGCGCTCTGCTGCCTCTCCTCATTGAGGGACACTACAGGGCGTCTTGGGCTGTGGGCATTGCGGTTGCACGAGTACACTTTCTTTGTGGTGTACAAATCAGGTCGTTTACATCAGGACGCCGACTGCTTGTCTCGCCACCATATTGACCCACAGGAAGCCACAGACCTCGAATTCGACACGAGCGTTACGCCCATCAAAGGTTTCCTTAACATTGGCGATGAACGGTGCCGTGATCTCTTTCTGCGAATCATCATCGGTCGGTTAAGCACGCCAACTCCTGATCCTTGCCTGCGTACGTCTCTTCTGTATTTCCGACGGAGTCCGCTACAAACGCAACTTTCGCCCTGATGGTGCTGACCTACTGCTGGCCGTACCGGGCCACCTTCAACGCAACGTGCTTCAAAAACTCCATGACGCACTCACCACTGGGCATTTCGGCGTTACTCGCACTTTTGACCGAGTCCGGCACCGTTTCTTCGGGCCCGACCACTACCACTCTGTATGCCGGTATGTGACTGCTTGCAGCTTGTACCAACGCCGGAAGCCCACTCCGATGGCTCCAACTGGGCTTTCACAACGCATAGATATTCCTACTGAGCCTTTGTTTAGCGTGGGACTCAACCTACTTGGCCCTTTCTCTTCCTTAACTAAGTGCAACAAATGGGTTGCGGTTGCAACCGATTACGCCACGCCTTTCGCGTTACGGGAGCTCTGCCTACAAGTTGTGCCACTGACGTCGCGGATTACCTCCTCCACAACGCCATCCTGCACCAAGGCGCTTCACGTGATCTCCTCACGGATCTGTAACGTTACTTCTTGTCAGAGGTCATTGATGATCTCCTCCGCATGTGCTCTACTGAACATCAAATAGCCACTGCTTACCATCCACAGACTAATGGTCTCACAGAGCGACTGAAGAAAATGCTTACCGACATGCTAGCTATGTACATTTCTCCAAACCACCAGGACTAGGACGTCGCTCTGCCATATGTCACCTTCACATACAATTCATTCCGCCATGACACTGCAGGTTACTCACCACTTTATCAACTGTTTGGCCGTGATCCCGCTTTGCCCCTGGACCCTGCCCTTCCACAAGTCACACAGTGGCCCATCGCTTATGCCCGCGATGCGATTTCTATGGCAGCAGAGGCCCGTCAGATTGCCCGCGTTCAACTCAGGGCTGCACGCGATACGCACCATAGGGACCTGCAGTATTTACCTGGCTCCCTCGTGCTTCTGTGGTCACCATCTCCTCTTGTGGGCCTATCGAAAAAACTTCTGTCGCGATATTCAGGACCCTACCGAATCCTGCGAGAGCTTTCGGACGTGTCGTACGAGACTGCTCCCGAAGAGCCAGGCCCGTCGTCCGTACAGCCAAAAATTGATGTTGTTCGTGTCTCCCGTTTAAAACCTTTTGTGCGTGCCTTTACCGGGCTATAATCGCTTGCGCCGGGTCGGCGCTTCAACCCCGGCGGCGTAGTGTCGCGATGCCGAACAGGACGTGCAGACAAGAGACGATGACGAAGAAGTGTTGTTGCTGCTGGGGCGCTTCGGCCGCCATGTTCTAATGTCAGCTGTTGCCTTCAGCAGTCGCCTTGCATAAACAACATTCGTGCTTGTCTCCGCCTGGCAATAATATTGTTTGACCTCTCCCCGCAAGACCTCTCTAATGTAGTTAACTACTCCCTCATCAACACATTCCTGTTGACTGGAAACTTGCACACGATGAAGAAACCCAATTGGACGGCGATATTACAGAGACGGATGTGAGGGCCACCCTACATGGCACAAGACGTAACACGGCGCCCAGAGCAGACGGCATTCACTATGCACTACTGCGCAACCTCGACAATCAGGCCATACGGCAACTCAAAGCATACTTCAACGTCAATTAGAAACACGGAATGCTTCCACAAGAATGGCGACATGCCGATATTACCTTAATTAAGGAATCCGGGAAACCGTTGTCCCTTCAAAATTCAGACCCATTTACCTTACTTCGTGTATCGGCAAACTCTTCGAGCACGTAGTTCTAATGCACCTCCAGCCTTACCTCGAAGCGAACCAATTCTTCCCCAGTACCTTATTCAGCTATCGACCAGGTCTGTCTGCGCAGGACATACTACTACAACTTAAGGAGGATGTGGTAGATGGTCCGAGTAAAGCTCAAACGAGAGCCATTCTGGCGTTGGACCTCAAGGGGCCCTTCGATAACGTCTGACATGACCTCATTCTAGACTATCCTGCATCCTCCCGATGCGGAAAAAGCATCTATGAGGATGTCCGAGCCTTTTTATCTAACCGCACGGCCACCACTGGCCTAGGTGATATTCGGTCAGATATAATAAAACTTTCCAGCAGCGGGACTCCCCATAGTTCGGTACTCTCACCCACCCTGTTCAACGTGGTGATGGCAAAGCTACAACTGCTCGTCGACAAAATTCCTAACGTGTAGCACGCCCTGTACGCCGATGATGTAACAATCTGGGTGACCACAGGGTCGGACGGCGCCATTCAATACACACTACAGGGAGCAGTAAATATAGTACAAGAATATGCAACGGTCGGAGGACTCATATGCGCAGCTGAGAAGTCGGAGCTCCTACATGTATTCAAAAAACGCAATAAGGGCTATATTCCACCAGCCACCACATTGCATCCTAATGGCAACGTTATTCCAAGGGTAGACAGACTACATGTACTAAGCCTTCACATACAACACAACGGGAAGGCCACACATACCCTACACATACTCCGCCAACAAATCACCCAACTAACGCACATGATACGTGTACTAGGCCTTCCCATACAACACAACGGGAAGGCCACACATACCCTACATATACTCCGCCAACAAATCACCTAAGTGACGCACATGATAAAGCGCATTACTAACCGCCGACAAGGAGTCCAAGAAAAAGATGTACTCCGAATCGTGCAAGCCCTCATAATTAGCAGATTAACCTACCACCTCCCCTATCATAACCTGAGTCAGACCGAGATTCCCCAGATGGACACCCTCCTCCATACAGTACTAAAGGCAGCACTGGGACTACCCCAACATGCGTCCACGCAGCTCCTACTACGACTCGGGGTGCACAACACCATCCGCGAACTATTCGAACGTCATCTAGACAGCCAAGTGCAACGTCTCCAACGAACAATGCAGGGGAGCCTCATTCTATCCCGGCTGGGACATCAAAAACGAAGAAAACCACAATAGGAAGACCGCACACTTGCGCTTAGCTTTGGCAACAAAATTCACGTGGCTCAAATCCCCCGTA
The DNA here is from genome assembly GCF_050947875.1 of Dermacentor variabilis. Taxonomy (NCBI): domain Eukaryota; kingdom Metazoa; phylum Arthropoda; class Arachnida; order Ixodida; family Ixodidae; genus Dermacentor; species Dermacentor variabilis. The sequence continues at coordinate 148,624,710 of NC_134574.1, read as the reverse complement.
AGATGCAACATGACTGTCATAAAGGCCGAAGAAAGGCAAGAGCACAAGCCCTGGCTCGACCCTTTGGCGATTACACATCGAATACACCGGTCCTATAAACCGACGTGGCCTGCTACACACAGACACGTGCCCTATGTCTAGTACTACTAGATAGTGCAGACATTCTGAGGGCTTCGGCCACGCTCAACACCTTGGACAGTGGCACGGCGGAAGAGGCTGCTATCGCCCTAGCCATCGTACACGCTTCATCCATACCGGCACCGCATGGACCCATCACAGTGGTCACTGATTCGCAGACCGCCTGCAGGACTTTGGCACAAGGGAGGGTGACATCCTGCACACACCGCATCCTCACATCATTACACCCCACAGCGTTACACAGGGTGCGTATGGTCTGGACACCTGGACACGCCTCTCTCCATGGTAATGAACGTGCTAATGCGGTAGCCCGAGAGCTCGCTAACCGGGCGCTTTTGGAAGAGCTGTCCAATCCAGGCGACGCACCGACAGAACCACTGAACTACACTCAAACTCTACAACATTACAGAGATAGCAAGGCACACTTCCCCCCACAAGGACAATTCCCTTAGCCGAGGAGATGTCGTCGCGTGGCGACAGCTTCAAACTAATTCATTTCCCTGCCTCTTTTATGTTCACCTCTTCCATCCCACACAATATCCCTCATACGGTTACTACTGTGTATATCATTGCACCTGGCAGTTCCCACAACCTCCGTGTTACTCCCTTATTCTTTCACCTTTTTCCTGGGAGACTCCGCTGACCAGTTCAGACCTGCAAGAGCAGCAACGGCTGATCCAGCGGGGATGCGGAACGGCGCAAGTCAAAGGCCCTGAACTAAGGGCTCCACACTACGAGGAAGTCACCCATCTCATTGCAAATAATTTTTTTTTCTCTCTCGCTCTCGCTTTTTTGGAAAAACCTATGCGTTATTCAGAACAGAAATCGCGTGGATGTTGTTAAGGTTTATCTAAATTTAGAGTACCGTTTTCTTTCTCGTCTTCTTTTGAGTAATTAGCTGGGATAAATTAATTAACTTCTTAAGTATAGCTTGAAACGTTCAGGCGTCCATAGAAAAGTTGGGGAGCTTCACAAATATTGCCCAACCCAGGTGCTTCCTACGAGATAAACTTAGCGTGGCCGTTTTTATTCGGGAAAAACGAAAGCTCGCGGAGTTTAAAAAATACCACGTGACAGTGCGCTCCGTGCGCCCGAATGCGCCGCGATTACAGCGCTCTCACAAGTGATTTGTAAGAACATCGCCAGTGCCGCGCCTTCCCTTCTCTTACGAGAAGGACGTCAACCTTTGCTCGGCTCTGACATTACCGGCAGCAGCTGGCGACAGCTCTCCGAAAAAGCGCTTCGTCAGCAGTTCATGTTCACGGGTATTCGTTGCCCATGCAGTACGATACTGGGATCAGGAACCAGCCCTCTCTTTTTTTATGGAAGTATAGAGGAAAGTTCGGGGAATTCGTTTTCTTCTGTCCCGTTGGACACCTTGTTTAGGCCATGCTTTGCATTGTCGTTCACAAACTGCAAGGTTACAAGATTTCAAGCCTAACTGTACATCGTCTACATAGGCAGAATACATAATTGCTGGAGGTAGCGATGCACGGAGCGATGTCATGACGGTTAACATGAACATTTCATTTCATTTTATTTCATTTATTTCAGCATTCTTTTTTACAGCAGAAAAAGAACACTAGGGCAAGAACAAAAAGCTGCAAAGCAGCAGCTTGACTAGGTCCTTGCCCCTTTTCTTGGCAACAGGCACAGATTGATACATACATTCAGAGTACATATATGCATATACACGCACTCATACCAAAAAACTTCCTGTTAATTTGTCAATAAGAGAGAGAGAGAGAAAAAGAAAGAAGTGTGCACATATTCACCAATAGAAAAAAACAGATAACATGTTAACATTGTTAACATAAGGTTAACAAAGAAAAGCGTGCAGCTCACCATGCCTCCCTGAGGTATAACAATTTCTTGCAGAAATGGACACGGCAATATATTGCCGATTCTCACTCGGAAAGTACGGTTGGACAGGTAGCTTTCTATAGTACTAAGCATATTTCCTCGAATGACCATGTACGATAGGTCTCGTAATATACCACACCACCATGTCGTGTCGTACGTCTTTGCCATTTTGAGGAATATAGGCAAGAAGTACTGCTTGAATACAAATGCATCACGGATGTTTGCTTCGATGCGCACGAGATGGTCGGTTGTAGGTTGGCCTTCCCTAAAGCCACAATGAAATGGGTCAGTCATTTTGCTGGGCTCTAGAAAATGTACGAGACGGCAGTTGACCATTTTCTCAAAAAGCTTACAAAGGCAGATCGTAAGCGCTATAGGACGGTAGCTGGACAGCAATGGAATACCTTTATCGCGCTTCAAAACTGTGATCACATCAGCTTCTTGTGTAAGTAGTAGGAGGTAAGTGTGTAAGTGTAAGTAGGGTGATTTGTGTGTCGGAGCGCAGGTGCTTAAGCATATCGTACATGATTCTACAGGGACTCGGTGCAGAGCTCTGGTATGCTGATAAGGAAGCTTTAAGTTCGGCAATGTTAAAAGGACAGTTATAAGGAACGTTCGGACAACATTTCTGATTCAGTAGCTTAAGTTCTTCTATTTCATTACACCTCGGAAAGTTCTCCGAATAGTGAGTAGAACTAGACACGTGCTGGAAGTGTTCACCCAGAGCGCCGGCCCGGTCTTCCAACTTGTTTCCTTCTTTATCAACCCGTGGCAATTGTCCTCTTCTCAGAGACAGTTACTGCTCAGCACTTTATCCAATTTTTCTCCCTTTTCCATTAAGAATCTCTTGGCAATGGATGTATTTGTTGTCTCTTAAGCCTCCTTAGCACCTTCCATATTTTTGTCTCCTGTGTGTGTGAATTAATGCCGGACAAGAACCTCTCCCAGCTTACCTTCTTAGCTTGCCGTGACGTTCGCCTTTCCTGTGATTTACTGTTTTAAATTCTATCAAATTTTCTGTAGTTGGGGATTGGCGAAGTATGCCCCATGCTTCATTTTGTTTTTTCCGCGCTTCCTTGCATTCATCATTCAACCACGGCACTCGTCTTCTCGATGAACTGCCGCTTGTTTGTGGAAAGAAGTTATTTGCTGCCTCGACGATAAAAGCGGTAAAATACGCTTCCACCTCATCAATGCTAAAACCGGTGATAAAATGTCGTGATAGGTAGGTCGATTCCTTAATATTATCCCTGTTGGCAGAAGAAGCCCATGAGCACATTCATGTTGTTGAATTAAGTTTAGAATTTTAAGAAAATGGTCACTTCCGTAAGGATATATAATAACGCTCCACTCTAAGTAAGGGATAAAAGCTGCCGAGCCAATAGAGAGGTCTATAGAAGAATGAGAATTGGGAAACATATTATAATAGGTTCGTTCGAGTTTATTTAACAGACATGTACCTGTGTTTACTAAGTTTTCTATGAATCGACGTCTCGCGTCGCATCCTAAGTCGGTCCACATCGTGTTGTGAGCGTTAAAATCACCCACCAGTATGTGAGGCTCGGGAAACTGGTCAAGGAGATTGTAAAACACCGTCTTCTCGAGGTGATGATTCGAGTGCATATAAATAGAGCACACAGTTACCAATTCACTGAAAAGAATTGTATGAACTGACACTGTCTCAAAGGCCGTGTGAAGGGCCCCATGTTGACAAGCTACAAACTTGTCGGCAACTATTGCTGTACCACCGGACGACGCAGCAACGTCGTCTCGGTCTTTCCGGAAAATGGTGTAGCCGGAGAAAGTTTGTGTATATTTAAGATGCGACTCCTGAACACACAGCAACTTTGAATTGTTTGCGCAAGAGCTCTCTAATATCGTCGAGGAGAAGTTCTCTAACATTCCATTGTAGTGTATGTGTCTCCATTATGATAGATGTGTTTCGTGCTTTGTCTTTAGGAGACGAAGATTAACTCATGGCCCTTTCTAGGCTCCGAAACGCGAGGTTTCTTTTTTTTTTTTTTTTTTTGAAGCGATCGCGAGAATCTCGCCGCTCTTTATGCGCTGGCGGCGCCATCTGGCTGGTTGTTTGCCCATCGCCTCTTGCGAGGCGCCGGACACGCGCTCTTGCGAGTCCTGTGTTTCACGTGTGCTCCCCCTTCTGCTGGGGCAGCAGAGCTGCGCTAGCTGCAACTGCCAAGTGGGCGGAGGGCGTGACTGGCGACTCACTGCATGTGGGCTGGACACTCGCCGGAAGCCGTTGTGTCGCTGCCCCCTGGCACGCCACACCACCAAAGCTGCTCTTAGGCAGGCGTCACACCCGCCTTCATGTCTCTCTAAATGAAATATTCTCTTTGACTTTGATAGGTCCAATTTCCTTTACTGCATTCCAGTAGGCGGCGAGCTCCCCATCGCACTTGGCACAGTGTGGAGTATTTCGTGGGGATCTTGATGGATGCTCACGAGCACTGCATTTGCCAGAGGTTTGTCGGCCTCGGCAATTCTGTGAACTGTGGCCAAATCGGTGGCATTTGAAACATCGCAGAGGATTTGGGACACACATTATGATGCGGATCTGCACATATCGTCCCTCGATAGTTTGGGCTAGGATGCTTGAGCCAAATGCAAGTATTAAGTGCTTGGTATTGACCTCTTTACCGTCTCGCCTCATTTTATTTCGCTTGACATTATTCACCTTCTGATCGTTCCATCCTTCTAGAAGTTCAGCTTCGGTCAACTTCACCAAATAACTATCGGAAACGACGCCTCGAATTGTATTCATGGTACGGTGTGGGGTCACTGTCACCGGTATGTCTCCGAGTGACACTAGCTCAAGTAAGTTTTCATGTTGCTTCTTTTCACGGAGCTACAGAACGATATCACTGCTCGTCATGCATCTTTGATGGTTCATAGCCTGTGCCAAGAACTTCAGTGACTTGGCAACTACGAAAAGTGAGATCATTCTCAGTGTCTTTTCTGGCTTCTCTGAATGTATTATGTGATGTCTCGGAAAGTTTTCTTCGTGCCGTCCAAAAAACGAACACTTCATCAGTGCGCCCTCTTTTCTGAGCGCGATCAGGAAGTAGGGAAAGAGCTTGCCGTATGTAACATGGAATTTTCGGCAGTGATGCCAGCCGCCCACGATGGAGCGTAACAAGCGGACGTGGCAGGATTTTTGTTTAAACAAGTTGCGTACAGCTGCGTACAGCTGGGTACAACTGGCCAACGCCAGCTGTAAGTAGCCACTATAACCAAATCTGTTATAACCAAGATTGGCTATCGTACACAAGGCTAACCCTTGCCGCCTGGAAAAAAATAGGAGAAGCCAGGAGAGGTGTAAAGTGAGAGAAAGGCGAAGGTTGGGGGACAGAGAGACGGGAAAAGGCAATTACCGATTTCCACCGTTGAGTCAGTCTGGGGGTGCCCTCTGCGTGAAGCTGAGGCCGAAAAGATGTGTTGGTGGCGCCTAGGGGCCGGAAAGGTCCAAACACCCGGCATTAACTCAACCTCCAGGATCCCCCTTTTTGCCCGGACTCGGATAAGCCGCGTACGGTTAGACAAGGCACGGTCCAACTCTCATGTGCTCGGGTACGTGGCGTCGCCACACACCAAGCGCCTGCTGACGCAGACGCCCCTGTGTGGAGTACTGCTTGCTTGGGCCAAATTTTTTCTGATCAACCTCCCTTCCTTCATGTCGCTAATGCATATATTGAACTGGAATTAGCATGCGAATGGGGAGTGTTCAGCGATCGTCAAGCAGCCCTCAAATTCTGCAGGCTCCACGGCGGCATGGTAACTATGAAAAGGTGACTTTAAAAATAACATAAATCTACAATCGCACTGTTGGAAATGGACATGATAATATTTTCGTGGCTGCCTGGTCATTGTGGCATTTTCGGCAAGGACACTGCTGATGACGCTGCTAGATCAGCCCATGATAACGCACACGATATGCTCATATTGTTATCAAGAACTGAAAGAACGAGGGAAGTTCAACAAGTGTTCGTGACGTCATGTTGTCTCTTTAAACGACTCCGGAGTATTTTAGCCGTCGTTTGTGCAGGCTTGATTCATCATCGCAGCTACAATTAACACCAAGCCTCTCCCTATGTACCATCACTCTGCGGTGCTGCCTACGACTGGGTGCCAGCCTTCAATACATTCATACTCCTTCCTCATTAGAATGACCGACTCCTCCGTATTCGGCCACTGTAACAGTGAGAAGACCATCGAGCCCCTCCTCTACTACTGAACCCTCTTTAACGCTAAGGTCAATCTCTTCGAAGCGTCTCATCCAACTGGGCGGTCGACCCTTTACAGAGACAAGTACACAGTGTTCTTGGCCTCATCCATCACCAACCCAGAACGCTACGCATGCTTTGGTGACTTTCCACAAATCAACAGAATTGGAAAGATGCTTGTATATAAAATCTCTTTGTGAGTCGACTGTCGCTTTCCTCTGGCCTTTTTTTTTCCCTGATCCCTTCTTGCTCGCATAGAGTAGACAACCGGACGTTCGTCTCATTAAACTCCCTGCCTTCCCTCGCCTCTCTCACTTTCTCAAGCCACCGAAATGCATGCAAAGAGGCCGCCGCTCTCAGAGCACTGCTGCGCGATACAGCAGTAGTTAGCCCGCACGACCATCAAATTCCCATCACTCTTGTAACTAGGCTTGAAATACCAGTGGTGACGGTGGTTGCGGATATGTCTTCTCCTTCGCTCTGAGCATATGGTGAAGCTGGGAGTGGCACGGTGGCCTGACGACGACAAAAACTGTTTTGTGCCGTCTATGACGACAACGGTTGTCATCAGCTTAACGGAATGAACGGAGTGGATTAACAAGCTAAACCCAATTTCCATCATTTTATCTGCTGTCGCAGTAAAAGTAGAGCTCTGTGGGGTTCCATAACTTCTCCTTAGCACTAACAATCTACGTCAGAACACTAATATCCTTAAGTGAAGAGTTCAAATTATACATGTACTTACGACTTGCACTTGTGATAGTGGCAAAGCCCACCAATAAGACAGCTGTAAGCGAGTTCATGGCTGAAAAAAATACATCGGTAGAACACGGCTCATTGACACGTTTCATAAACCTCGAACAAATGTACTGCTCACCTTAATATATGGAATATTATTTTACTTTCTTGAACATGTGAGCCAAATATTGCAGTGCTACATGCTGTGAAAAACACACTATAAAGAAATGCGTATCCCGCGCGCTGTGGGATTCGGCTTCAACGAAAATTTATTTGTTGTTGACGAAAAGGTCTCTTCTTGTTTATTAATTAATAAATTAAGGAAGTGATTGTATATATTAGAGAGTTTTGACCAAAGGACGATGCATTGAAAGTGATAGCAGGGTTTAGCGTTGCGCTGAAGCGGCTCAGAGGGTGTTTCGTCGCAGGAGCTGCATGTTCGTGCGACACAACACGCGAGGCAACTGCGACTGCGCAGCACAAACAGTGCAGCTGTTATGCGTCTCACAACCCTGGCTTGAAGAGAAGCGCTGCCACCTGCATTTAGGCGTCGCACCTCACTGCTGCCCGAGATGAGACCGAAGGAAAACAGCCAGCATTTTTTCTAGCTTGACGCTTACTGTCCGCTCCGCTCCGACCACTCCATGCACCACAGTGATGTACACACAGCTGCTCGGTAGGTCCTGCGCACAACGCTGCATGTTGGCAGTGAGAGGCCGAACGCTCTCCTGGCAATGGGGCAAAGCCGAATGATCGGAGCACGAAGGTTGTCCCCGTGGCGAACGCGTTTCGCATACAAACGCACAGCACGTCGCTCTCGCAGATACCGTGACAGGACCACGACGAAGGCTACGCCAACGATGGCGCCAAATAAATGCAAGCACGAATACTGGCGTATATTGCGTCGGTCACCTTTCAGAAACAGGCACCTTTTACCTTTAGCTGCCACATTAGGTGCGGGTAGGGGGTTTGCCACGTTCTAGGCAAGTAACGCAGCGTCTGTTCGACTATTGCCACATACAGTTTACCTTTCAACAGCTGAATGAGCGACTTGGTGTAACCTGAATAATGTCAGCAAATACACCTTCTTCGTGCTTTCGTAAAGGGGAAGACGACGTTCTTATTCAGAAAACTAAAATCAAGGAAGTGCATCTATCTGAATTGACGAAAAAAAGAGTGTGCCCGTATGCATGCATACTTACCGAAAGTACCTGTGCAGCTTCTGGCAAGCTCGTAGCTGGCATGTTCCTGAGGGCGTGTAGAGCTGCTTAAATAGGCGAGGCATGGTAATTATTCAAAATGTCAAAATGGGAGGCGAAATAAAATAATCCAAATATTTAAGAATTCACAACAAGTTGATGCATGAGAGAGCTTCAAAACATATTGTCCTGTCAGCGCTTAGTTCACCAACCCTAAAGTAGATAAAAAAGACACTCCGGTATGTATACTAATCGATACTATTGCTCCAGCTTCTGGTTAACTCGTACTTTGTACGTGCGCTGTACGTAAAGCCGCTTAAAACGACGAGTCAATTATTCCAAACGTCTAAATAGAAGGTGAAATAAAAGTAATTAAGTAGTTAAGCATTCCTTATGGAAATTGTCGCGACAATTGTTTCCTGTATGTTTCATTGTGCCCTGTGTGACTTTTATGTTTCCTTGTCTTTCATATGAACTTCTGAACGCCAGCTATCTCATTTGTTGTGGCAACCGTCAAGGCATGCAGCCCTAAAGCTCTTACTATAGTCAAGTGCTGTTCGTATACAGACGTAGCACGTTCAATGCAAGCCTCATAGGAATGCGATCTTATTTCTGACGATTGCATTCGTATCAGTGTGCTCGAGCTTTTTGTTGTTTTTCAGTCGCGCTGTCCATACGCCTTGCGCGCCCCGCGTAAATTCATATGTGGCATTCTTGCATATAACAATTCAAGCCCATCGGAAGTATAATGTTACTAAGTAATAAGTGTGCTACTAAGCATTAAGTTAGTTGATCATAATAAACACAAAATCACAAGCTTGCGCAAATAGTAAACCGGTGTCAGATATGGCGAATGAAGATTAACTTACATAAGGTTGTTTTAAATAGAGTAAGCAGACACAGAAGTCCCACTATATCACCGGCCCGACTGAACAACACACATTAAATATTGTCAGGGATTATAAACACATGAGCATTATTCTATCATCTGAATTGAAATAGGGCAAACATGTGTTATACATATCTTCTAAAAGATTTTCAGCACTTTTTCCGCTTGAACACACTATAAGATCTGCCTCATCTGACATCAAGACTCAAGCATACACCTCACTCGTTCGTCCTGTGCTAGAATATGGCATTGCCCGTTGTATGCCCAAACCAAACACTGCATAAAATGGCTAGAATCAAAACAAAAAAAGCAATAAGATTCGTTTATAATAAGTACAACTGTAATGATTTTTATCAAACTGTAACTGTAATGATTCCTTATCAAAGCTTGCCTCCAAACTATACGTAAGCGTGTTAATTCTTACGCTTGAAGTTTCTATTTCACCTCCTTAATGGGGGATATATACAAACTAAACAGTTGAACCTTTGTGTCTTTCTCTAAACGGAAAAACCTAGAACTAAACATCCTAAAGATTTAATTGAATACAGGCTCCACACTGGCACATTCGGGTATTTATTCCGTCCACGGACAGTCAGAGATTGGAGTTTATTACCCACAGGCATTATAATTTGCTCACCTGACGATTTCCTTTGTACACCTGGAAAATATGTATATCAGTACCTGTCGTGATTGTAGAGATCGCCTATACAGACAACGCATTTTGTTTTCATTTTCGATGTACTTTTTTTGTTCAGCTTCTGCTTGTTCTTCAATACTATTTAAAGGGTCGCTCTGAAAAGAGACACCCTCTTACTGTACTGCTCAGCTACGTTTTGTTGTCGGCCGTAATATTAACTAGCGCATAAGAGTTTGTCATTCCTCTTATTATCCAATGCATTTTGCTATGTCTTTCAGCAGCTTCCAAATGGAGGCAAGCAGTGTGTATGAAATAAATATTTAAATGTGACTATCCTGCATATCCAGCATGGCGTGCTCCCTTGTTGCGCGGCACACGGGCGTTTTCTTCATTTGGCACGTAGCAAAACACGGCCGTCGCAGCCGGTATAAATAAAATAAATTAGTTGTTTCTTTTGCTTTAAGAAGTAGCGATACTGCATAGTGCTTCAAGCGCGATATATTAGAACGTTAAAAATCCGTCATAAAACATCCGCGCTAAAAAGTGAGGCCGAAAGAATACTTCAAAAATTTGGAGGACGCTTGAGCTTCGCCTTTAATAGTGGAACGCGATAGCATCCAAAGATCCCTAACTGCGTCTCACGCTTCCCGGCAACTGCAGCTTATGTAAACGTAATGCTTACTGGAAAACGCGACCAACGCTATGCAAGGCGGCCAACGCTATGCAAGGCGAGCCTATGCAAGGCGAGCATTCTGGTAGAAACGCGGCATCTTGCGTTGGCAGCGATGCGGCGGAGGCGAGCGCCATCTGGAGCTGTTGCAAGGAACCGGGCGCACCGCTTTATGGCCTTTGAGATATCCGAAAGCGTTTTGTGTTCATAGTTTCCGCGTAAGTGAATTATGTTTCTCGTATATTCAAATTACAATCCTAAGCTTACATGTCTGTAGGTTGTACGTCGTACTTTAAAATCGACATCGGACGCAAAAGCGCTGTGGTGATCAAGTGGTTTCCGGCCCACATGTGCAGTGACGTGTCGGAACGCGGGAACGTGAACCACAACGAGACGGCCAACTCGGCCGCGCGAGGACTAACCAACCGCGCAGCTGCAAGCACGGCCGACTCGGAGTGTTGGTCGTGGTGCAGTGCCAAGGACAAGATGACCACCTTCAACGAAATATTGAAGTGGTACAGACTTAACAGGCAGACTATGCCGCCACCTCAGCCGGGGCTTACCCGGAAGGCGGAACTGTTATACAGGCAATTACAGACGGGGTCCCTGCTCACCCCGGTTATGGCTAAGCACGTGTGTCCGAGCGTGTACGCGAGTGACGTGTGTAGACTGTGCGCTAAGGAGAGAGCCACCGCGGCTCACATCCTTTGGGACTGTAGTATAAATCCAGGAGAAGCAAGCGATAAGACGACGATCCCGCCGCAGCTAGAGGCTGCAACGAGGAGCTATGACCAAGATACACAACTCAAGGCCGTCCGGCAGGTCTCGGCAGCTCTAGAGAGGCAGCGACCTCGCGAAACCGAGGAGAAGGGGGGCAGCACTCCCAGGAAGAGGGGCGGCGGCCCTCTCGGATCCGCGCAAGTAGCGAGGAACCAAGACCTCGAGGAGCACAATGCACGAGACTGACGTAGTGGCCGAGTCGCGGTAAAAGCTTGTCCTCCCTGCGTGGAGGGAGCCTGACCGACTCTGCAGGCATTTTCACTAAAGTTGTTCTCTCTCTCTCTCTCTCTCTCTCTCTCTCTCTCTCTCTCTCTCTCTCTCTCTCTATTTTCCGTTCAGAAACTCAATTAGTTCAGCAACTTCCTTGCACTACATGGAAGGCTTGAGTGGTTGGGTATGCGGGGTTAGAAATCATCTTTGCCGAAACGATGGTCGACGCTGGGCGCGGGAAGCCGACGTCGGATATTCTGCGACACGGGGTTTTTAACGCTATCGCGTTAATACACAGCCCTACGATTGTACGCAGCGTCGTATATGGCCTGGTGAAACTATCGACCGCCTCTCAAAAATTAACACGCCATTCACTTTGCGCTGGAATTCGAAAACCAGACACAGCTGCCCAACGGATCTACAAATAATCAACATTTGCGCTGGCCCTTCCGATGTCTTTATAACGTCATAGGGCGTAGGCGTGGACTCGTTAGCTTGTCTTATCGTTCCGCTTTTAGCGTTCCCCGTAAGCTGCATCCAGGACGTCGCAAAAGCTTAATGCTTTTGCTTTTGCGATCTATGTCGTCAATTATCATTTTGCTACCAATGGCGCTCCAGAAGGAGTCATCACCCTCAACAGAGTGCACGACACAAACCTTCATTGGCGCCGTCACATGCTTGCCGTTCGGAAGCTTAACCGCCCACTACATTTAAATGCGTAAGTGTTTCTATGCCTACCCAACGAGGAACCCGTCCGTCTGAGTCCGGACGATTGCTTTCAACAATTTGCCTTCGTACTACCTCTCCCTTCAACGCGAACTAAGTGGCGAGAACACGGTGCACACGAAGCTATCAGCATTCGGCGCACTCTGTCCCCATCGCAGATCGCTGTCATCATAGGGCCCGTGCGGCGACGCCACAGAACACGATTGATCAGGGCTGATAATGGTTCACATCGAGGGGAGGCAGCGTCATCGACCATGTCTACGTGCGAGGTTCGGCAAACGTAACACCGTTCAATTACGCCACGAACTACACACATCGGCCATCGCTCATCATCCCCGAAGCAGCGACATCATCCAAAGGCACCATCTTCCAGTTTGAATGTAAAGGAGAAATGCAACCAGAAGAACTAAACATGGGACAGTGTAGGTAACAAATCTTTGTTTGCTTCACTTCAAAATATTTGCCTCACTTACAAAGTCTCTCTCGTCATTGAAGCCCACATCCGCATCCTCTTGCGATTGTCTAACATGAGTGTTGTTGTTCATAGCCACAGTGGAGGATTGGTTGGCCATGAATCGTAAAACAAGGAAATTGACCATTTGAACGTGGGAGCCTCATTTATTTATTTATTTATTTATTTATTTATTTATTTATTTATTTATTTATTTATTTATTTATTTATTGGAATACCCTCAGGGTCCAAAAGGCCTTACAGAGGAGGTAGGTAAACTGTGTTTAAACTATCATATTACTAGAAACAACTTTGCTATATATGAAATAACATAGAAAACAAGTAATTAACTGAGCAGGTTATTCTAACAGAGGTCAATAATAGAGGCCTTGAATGACAATAACGTAAACAACACTATTATTCATGTATAACAGGAAATGGCAATAACAAATAGGAGCACATGTTAATCTGAGAAATGTTCAATGACGGCGACCTTGAATAACTCTGCATATTCAATGCTGGCGATGGTACTGGGAAGGTGGTTCCATTCTGAAATAGTCTTGGGTAAAGTAATTTTTGTGAGTGAAAAAAGTAATTAGAAGAAAACCTTGAATAGCAAACTAATGATAAATAATTCATTACATACATACATAACTAAATAAATAAATAGTTCAAATGAAGCTATGGGTGGGTGGGGGGAGTATCAGTCTAACGTGGGGATCGACTAGTTTCAATCAGGTAATTTTCGACTGCCAAGCAAACACTTCTGTTGCTGAACCCGACAATGGAGACCTCAAAATATAATATCAGAGGCACTGATAGATCGAAGCCAATATTGCGAAGAGAAGTTTCCAGAAGTATTTTTCTTATAACAGGAAAACGCCTACAAGACAACCAAAATACTCTATTGTCTCCGCTTCGCCACAGAATGAGCATAAGGTGAAAGGACTAGACAAGAAAGACCTTTGTAGAGATCAGCTTAACGTGGGTATACGGCAGCGCACCCTCATGATGGACACTTCAGTTTTTCGTGTTTGGCAAATATCTCTTTGCCAAGGGTATAAAATATGTCAGTCATCCATAGAGTTAGTTATTGCGAAGCTTTACACTGCCTGCATAATGACACTCCTGCGAAACCTAGCAGCAGAGACGTGAGCATTCAAATGACAGTACGGCAGAATCGGGCCGCTTATCGATGCCTTGGCGAGAGTATCTGCAATTTCATTTACAATTAGTCCTCTGTGGGCACGCACCCAAATTAAACGCACGCTTCTCAGGTGCTCAGGTACCAATTAATGAAACGTCCTCACTACGCGTGATTCACGAGAAGCAGTAAGGGATGAGCACGTTGATAATGAATCAGTGACTATCACGGCTGGCGTAAGTGAGGGGCCTAATTTGCGCAGAGCCAGCACCACGGCCATGACTTCTGTTGAAAAGATGGGTATAAAATCAGGCAGCTGAAGTGAAAATGTCCAATGAAGAATCGGGGAAAATATTCCTACACCTGACTTTTCTTCACCTTGCGAAGCATCTGTCGCAATTACGATGTGTGTTTGAAGGTTCTGCAGATGAAATTCTGAGCGTCTGGAGTACGGTGTGGAAGTAATTCCGCATTATTAGGGAAAATGTCACCAAATTGTATATCTGTGGTAACAGCTCTGTCGGGAATCGGTAGTACATCACATATGTGCACGTCCAAAGTATAAAGTAATTTTTCCGCGAATGTAATTTGTGGAGTATGTAATCACGGCCAGATGTCGCCAAAAACAACGCAGGCTGGGAAATTGTTTTAAAACGTCACATTAGTGATTCGTAAATTCTGAAGAACGTCTGCAATGTCAAAAGGCGGAACCTGCACGAAAGTGGAGAAACACGGGATTCTAGGTAATGAAAAGAATTTGCAACAAATTCAGGAAGCCCTAACATAAACTTAATGCTTCTCTTTCTAAGAGGATCCGAGGGCGGGACTGATAATCTGGAGCTCCAAAGAAGAGCATGCACCCAAATTCTAATACAGGACGAACGTGCGTACGATTTATCATTAGGAATGTATCTCTCCTCAATCTTATTCAACGAGTGCTCAGCCTACACAATATGCCAGTTGCACGGGTACCTTCTTCCTGTCACATGGTCTATGTGTGGGTGCCAGTTGTGAGATGCGTTATATATCCTTCAAAGCTATTTAACAGACTCTACCTGTGGTATATATTGAAGGTGGTCAGATGATCAGATGAGCACTGGGTCATGTATTCAGTAAAAACTGATGAACATCTAAGCACCTCTCTAGGGCACAAAGGTAAGTTTGCAGTCGTTGGTAAGCATGTGGATGTAGTTTGCACACGCGAAAAACACAATATCGTCTGTATAAACATAAGCAATTACTTCTTCATGACGAGGAAGCGTGCTCATGAGAATACTAAAAAGGATAGGGGAAAGGTATAAGCCTTTCGGTACTCGTCGCGGATGTTTATACCTACAAGAAAAAAAGCCGCTTTTATACCAATAGAATTCTCTTTCATCTAAAAAATCAGTGAATCCACATTACTATATACACAGGAACACCACAGGATGCTAGCCGATTTATCTATACAGTGTGCTCCAAAGTATTCTGTGCTTTAGCGATATCTAGTGCCACTAAGGCAGCGTATGGTTTATGACGTCAAGCGAGTTGTACTCGGCTTTCTAAATCGACTTGGGCATGCCAGATGGAGCATCCGGCCCTAAAACCATTGTGATTGGGACTAAGAATTGAATTATCATTAACTAAATTCACGATACGAAGTTGAAGAAGCCTCTCTATTAATTTTACTACGTTTGACGTAAGCGCTATAGCCTAATCTTCTCTACGTATATCCTTCCTTTTGTTTATTAAGCATCATTATTACTTTGGCAAGCTTCCATTGCAACGGACTCCAAGCATTTTAACTGAATAATTTACCACATGTAAAATAACGTTAGGCGATTCCTGTAACATTATCTTTAACCCTGCATTTGCGACATCAGGACCAGGCGCTGTATTCGGAAAGCATAGTGCAGTCTGATTTAGCTCAGATAGTAAAATTCACTTGAAGCCATCTGAAGTGTCTACTTCAAAATGAATAGCCGGAATCCGTGCTGCAAATCGATTTTCTAAACCTTTGTCAATCTCTTCTAGGGAGGCGCTCATTTCTTGCGGCGTCAAAACAATCGAGTCTAATGCTAAGGGCGTTGGTAGCACCTTCCTAGTACGAACAATTGCGAACGGAGCACGCTTGTTTTTCTTTTTCTGATGGATAATGGTAATTCATAATATCTTATTCATGTCTGGCTCAACTAACAGTATGCTTAAGTACACTAGCGTGAAACAATGTTTCCACTTTGTCGAGCATTGACTACGGAGAAGCATTTTCCAAGCAGCTTTTCTTTTTCTATAGTCACGCGTACGCTCGTCATTCCAACAACGACAAGCGGTGCCTTTAGCCGAAGGGATGACAAATTGCGCTTGCTTCCGGGAACCCTCAGAGGCGAACAAATGGTTAAAGTGATTTACTTATCATTGGCATTGACAAATTTCGAAACAGCTGAACGCATGGAAGTCTTAAAGTTATTGTAGTTTACAAAAATGCATGCGTGGTATTCTAAAGATGTCATTGAACAAGTGATTTCGAATGACACAGGAAAATTATCACTGTTGGTTGCTGTCTCAAACGCTAGCCACGGCGAAACATTGATTCCAGCGCTACAAAATGTTAAACACAACGCTGAACGAAGGTGACCCCCAGAAAGTGCTGAGCGTCCAGTCTTCCGACATGAAAAGTGGCCATCGATAGCCCACTCCCATAATCCCGTACCACACAAATATGTTTTTTAGCGCCTATGACACCCGGCGTGAATTAAAGTTTCCTGCAAACAAAATATATTTTCTACAAGCAGCCAGAGAGAACATTGCTTCTCCTCGGCTCTTCTTCGTCGTCTCATGCTGGTCTCAGTTTACATTTCGGTGTTGCATCCGCGCTTCTCCATTTCACGATTCATTAGTCGTGCTTCTTGCAATGATACCAAACACAGCAGCACACGACGACGAAACAGCAGGTTATCAGTACCAAATTGTTACGCATTCTTTAGGTGACTGTCGCAGCAGATTCCACGTGTAATGTATTACACACGTCCGTCGGAAAGGAATGCAGACTTATTTCATCCTTCGCCGCCCGATTGGCGCACTGGGGCACGCACCATATGTTTTGTTGCTTTTAAATGATTTTATTTGCATGTCGTAAATGCAAGCTGAACACATCAGAAACGCAGCCGCAAGAACTGAGCCATACAGAGACACTGTGCGCTTATTCCTTGAAGCATTTTTCTCACTAGCCAATCAGCGGCGCGACCATCTGTGTGCATTGCGAATCAAATTGCAATGCACACGGATCATAGGTGGCACGTGAGGTGATCCATGATGGCAGGCGTAGAGATTATCAGGATCGCGGACAGCGTGTGTGTGTCGTAACACGCCGAGCTTATTCTCATCGGCTGCAGAAGAAGGTAGCGATGACGCTAACTTTTTGCAAAGCAGGTGTCTTTAACAGACAATGTATTACCTTCCCACCTGCACAAGAAACTGAAAAAGGGGCCTGTGCCTAGCAGAAGTCAATGTATTTCTGAACATGCATCTCATTTGTCGCGGCGTTCGTCGAGGCATGTAATGCTGATGCTGTTACTATTAATCAAGAAATTTTCGTGCAGATGTCGCACGTTCAAGGCAAGCATCATAGGAATTCGAGTTGATCTTTAACTAAGTCAGTCTCCTCAATATGCATGACTTTTTCGTTGTATATTTCAGTGGCACTCACCGTACGCCTTGTCATGCCTTGCGCGCACCGCATAAATGCATAAATGACATTCTTGAACTTAAAAACTCACACCCATCGTATGTATAAATGACTATCGTGCATTTAAAGCACGGAGTGATCGCTTGTTGGACGGTACATCGGCGTTTTGGAATTTGGGCCCCATTGAAAAGCAGCCGTCGAGGCAGGGATAAAAAGAAATAGATTAGTTGCACTGTTTGCTTTAACAAGGGGCTGCACTGCCTAGTTCTTCAAACGCAATAGATTAGAACGTTAAAAACACGTCATAAAACTACCTCGCTAAAAAGTAATGAGGGAAAATTCTTCAAAACACAGTCCCACGAACGTATGCAGCGACGTATATGGATGCTAAAACGATAAAGCACTTCTCAATATGAACGCGAGAGTCATTATTACTATTATTATTATTATTATTATTATTATTATTATTATTATTATTATTATTATTATTATTATTATTATTATTATTATTATTATTATTATTATTATTAGAAAACCTATGTACACTTGTCACGAAAAGGAAAGTGAGGAGCAGGCTGGCAACTGCCACCGAAAGGGGCGCAACGTTTGCCTACCCTTCAGAGAGGAGGAGACAGAAACACAGAAGTGGAAGATAGGAAGAAGGAAAGATGAAAGACGGAGCAAGATGACAAATTTTAAAGAATAGAGCAGAACACACACAGTAAAGGTCATGCACAGAAGGACCGGTCACTGCAGGTCACGCTGCTGAAGAATGTTAAAATAGAAGAAATAGTGTCTCAGGTCTTGCCATTTGAAAGTAAGTTACAAATGTGAAGCGAAGTTAGTTATTCTATAAAGGTGAGGAAAGCGCGGTATAAGCCCGATCACGTCGAGACCCACAGCCACTGGGGCACAAACATTCGTCGAGGGTCGTAACCGCAGGCCAAGGTGATGAAACCCCCCACTATAGTGATGTGCGATGCGCAATGAAAGTAATGAAGGCGGGACACTCTAATATCAGGCGCTGAAGTGTCTCACAGCAACTGCACGACGTACACAATAAACTGGCCACACATCCTTGTAGATATAAACGCTCACACACGTTCACACAGCCAATCCTAAGCTTGAGTAGTGCTCTAGCGCGACAAGGCAAGCCTCGATCGCAAACAAGTGGCAGGAAAGTTCCATTTGCGCCGCGCTTGTCTAGAGACTCCCTGAATAGGTGGCGACCATTCATTTTCCACTGGTACTTGAAAACTAAGCAGAGCAGCCTAATTGGTGTGTAAAGGATCAACCGTTGCGGTGCATGTTTGGTTTGCAGAGTGACACGACGTCGCTGCTTGACATGTCGCTGATCTCTGCGTCTGCTACCCACAACGCAAAGGCGAGCCATGGTGCTCGCGAAAAGACAGTTCCAGACAAACATAGACCACGCAGCTCGCGTGAATACGGAGCACGTCGTAGCACAAACAGACAACACTTACTGTGTGCCGGAAGTGCCTCAGTGTAGTGATAAATTCCCCTTGTGCATTCTCTTTCCGTTACTTTCTTTTTGTTTGGATAGCGGTTATACGGACCCCACAAGCGCATTTTTGCCGTCGGCGTCGTGTGATGTTCGTATAGCATCCAAGGGCGATAATGCCGTCGCCGTGCGTCGTGTGCTATATGCGCAAGTTAAAGCACGGGAGGAAAGCCGATGATCGCGGCTCAGTCTGACAAGCGCGAAGAAAGCGGATTGCAAACGCGCCGTCTTCCGTCGCTCGAAAGGTCGTGGGGTGACGGAAGGGAGATAGGGGGGTGGCGTTGTGCTTCAGTACCAATTGCGCATCTCGCAACCGGGCCCAAGGGGAACCGACGATCATGGCTCAATCTCGCACGCCGTATATGGAGGAAAGCGGGGAGGCAGCGTGAGAGAGGGGACGAGGTGGCTTCGACTTCACCAAGTGTGTATTTTGCACGGCCGTGCGCAGGCGCCCGCGCCCCACCCTGAAAGGGACCTGTAGACGGCTCGTACTTTTGTGCGGTCTGTCTTCTCGCCGTTCTTGCGTTGAAGCGATAGACCGCACGAAGGTCACTTCGCTCGCTGCTACTGCCGCGCTAGCTCACACCAGGCTCCAGCAGCAGCGTCCGAGTAGGAATGCCGCACAAGACACGCGACCGTAGGGTAACCATCCCCGCAACGCCGACAAGGACGGTCACATCCGTTGCTTTAGCGGCCACGCATACCACAACGGCGACAGGACGCTGCGGTGCACCGTGCATGGTAGTGGTCGCTGGAGCCGCGCCGACGGCACAAACGCTGCAAGCCGTGGCAGTCAAAGGTTACACGATGGCCAGAAACTCGCAGGTTATCGGGGACAGGGGTTGTAGAGCTCATTTCCATCCGAACAAAGCGGGTGCCCGTGAGCCCGCCACGTCGTCCCCTCATAAGACCAGCGTTGACCGACGGAACCTTGCCTTATGCTTATAGTGCTTGACGAGGACTTTGTACGGAACGAAGAACGGCAAGAGGCAGGCTACGTTATTGACCTGCGGGCCGAGGGGAACGACAGAAAAACGCTCGCAAGAAGGGGCCCACTGTACTAGAAATGTAGTTTAATGTTGAACTGCGCTTCTAGTGCAGTGTGCCCTTTTTACCATGTCTGCTTCAAGCTACATCAACCATTTGTGTCATATTGTGCAGCCAGTTCATCGCTTTCTGCATACAGAAAGGACTTGTGCCAGCTGATGTCAGTTTCCTTTTTGGTCCATTAAAGCTGTCAACAGGTCACGTTAAGTGAATTTGCAAGAGTCTTCGCTCTTGTGTGTCCATTGCTATGTTTCGTACCCTACCTGGATTGCTGAGCAGCGTTTCAAGATTCTGAAGCATCAGGCGTCCCAAGCTACCGAATTCTTGGGGTTGGATTGCATTAGAGGACTGCTTCATGTCCCGAAAGACAAGAAGGCATCACGAAAACAGGGTTCTGTTGGTGCCCGAAGACCACATCGCAATCCCGGAAAGCATCGCTCGTGTCATACACAAAGGGCCGAAGTATAGCCATGAACCACGTATGTCAGCCCATAAACTTTTGGCCTTAAATAGAAGCATATCAAGGAAAGCCACAAGTGAAGACTAGGAGAGATGCCTTTTGTGAGGTGTTGATGGCCTTGGCAAAGCTCCCCACAAGGTGGGGTCCTGCAAGTCCAGAGAACCTAGAAGGACTGTCGTAACTTTTTTCAAAGAAAATGACCTCAAGTTTCTTCAGTCTGACAAGGAAGGAAGTTTCGTGGTTTTCTCAGGAGGTGTGTTTAATGACAAGGCACAACAAGCTGTAGAAAATAGGTGTGTTCTAGTGAAAGAAAAGGCAACAAGTGTCAAGAAACATGCTATACCACTTTACACAGAACTTACCCTTTCGCAGTTAGTCAAGCCAATAAGTGAATGTAAAGGTGTTTCAGTAAGACTGTTTCTCATACCAAATCACACAAGGAAAGAATTACATTCCGTGTCATCGTAAACGAGAAAGGTTCTTGGCAGCGGTTAGCCAGTTTCTTTTAAAAAACTTGAAATCATTGCAAGTGGATGATCCTTTCACGGCTAAAAGCTCAAGAGATGTAATTCAATTCCTTTAAGGAAACGCCTCTATCGCACACGCTTTTTCTGTAGACGTAGTTGATTTTTTTTACTCGGTGCCTCAACAGGAAATCTGTGAATCTGTTAGGGATTGCATTGACCGCAACGGCCCTGTAGATGTTCAATATCTAGTGAGCATGTCTATTGAAATTTTGTCGTTTTATTCAAATTTTACTTAAAGTCTGCTTTTGTTTTTTAATGACGCATTGTATGTTCAATGGCAAGCAGTATGCATTGGTTCCTGCGTCGCTCTGTGCTGTGTATCATTTTCTTGATGTCAATTGATCGCAACCTGCACAGTTCCTTTGACGATAGGTTCTACCTTAAGGCTTTTAGATGGATCGATGATTTTTTGAATTCTTTTAAATGTAACCATGATTTTACCGCTGACCAGTGCATTAATGAGGTCTTAGGCGTTTTTAGACTACATGGGAAGGCCATACTATTTACACATGAAATCCTTTCCCAGGGCATTCTTCACTTTTTAGACCTATGTTTAGCTCTTGACAAAAACCACGTCTTTTGACAGTTTAGCACACGTGCCCACAAGGAATTGCCGCCGTACGATTCGGCAAGCTCAAAGTTAGTTCAAAGAGCAATAGCCACTCTTTGCCTTGAATCTGCGCTCATGAAGTCGTGCCCCCATGCGATGCAGACTAGCTTTGATAAGCGATTGGCGAGGCTACACACAGCCGGCTACCCGAGCTTGGTCATAGGGGTGGTGTCAAAAACATTGCTCCAGAAAGTGAAGGGAAATAAGCATATACCTAGTCCTGACCAACAAGGATGCAAACCTGCAGTGGCGTCATACGTCCGCCAACTTTTCCACAACTTCAATAAAGTTGCTACTATGTTTGGCGTACTAGCTTTTTTCTCGGCGCCACACAAGCTGGCTGGACTGTATCCGCGCATAAGCCAGGTTGACAAAAACTCAGGATGCCAAAAAAATCACACTAGACCATACGTGAAATGTGCGACGGGCGTTCTATACGAGATACCGCTGAAATGTGTCTAATCCTACGTGGGACAAATGGGCCCGAGACGTGTCATTGACCGGGCCCGGGATCATGAATTGTCTGTAATTAACAAGTCTAATCCGCATTTACCAGCGCATTGTATGGCTTGCTTGGCAGGAAAATGCCAGCCACTACTGCGGGAGATTAATACACTTGGCAGCAGTGGTGATACGTCAGCAAGAGAAGTTTTGGAGGCATATCACATAAAAGAAAGAGACACGCTTTGTCTTAGTGATACGTCTGTTTTTCTGTTTGACAACGAGATGCACCTGTTAAGAACGTCACTGTAATCACTCTACCCAACATTGATGTACGCATGCGCATTTATTGATTCCCCTTGCTCTGCTGTAACAATAAAATCAGTTGAAGTTCTGCACTCGACCTATAGTTTCTTCCTTGCCCTCCTAAGTATTTCTTTTTCCTTTTGGCGAAACAATGTATTCATTAGTTTTCGAACTCTCTCATGAATCATCATTTTGTTAATGCTTAAATATCTGAATTACTGCTATTTCTCCTTCCATTTAGACATTTGCAAGAACTACCATGTCTCCTCTATTGAACTGGCTTTACATACATACGCACATGCAAACCACGAGTTAATCAGAAGCTTCACGGGAAGTCGCGTGGAGTGTGCATACTGGAGTGTCTTACTGAACTAAGCTCCGACAGGAGAATATGTTTCCAAGCTCTCGCATCAACCTTTTGTTAATGCTTAAATATTTGTATTACATTCCTTCGCTTTCCATTTAGGCATTTTTCAAGAATTACCGTGTCTCGCAGATATTTAAGTGGCTCTACAGACACGAACATCTCAGCTACGAGTTTACCAGAAGCTGCACAGGTTCTTCCGGTAATATGCATGCATACAGGAGTACTCATTTTTCGTTCATTCAGGAGGATGTACTTCGTTGGTTTTCGTTTTCTCTGAGCAGTTAGAATACCCACGGTGTCTGCCGACGTGTTCCTTGCTGTGTTCACATCGACGCACTTTCTCTGGCAGAGGCCACTCAACGGGATCGTATGCGCCAGTAGGTTCGAGAAGCAAGCTATTGCCATTACAACCTCGCCAACAGCTACGCGGAGCGTCCTCGATTTTGCAGGGCTTTGGAGTTTTCACCAGTTGACGACGGGGTCGAGAGTTCTAGCCAATGTGCCAAGTGAATCTCCAAACTGGATGACACTGTCGGGTTGTTCGACCCGTTAAAGGGGGTCATGTTTCTTGTAGCGTCCCATTGTACCTGTTATGAACAAAGCGCAGCATTTGCAGTACAGGCTGCGGCGAGTATAAGAAAGGACAGGCAACTTCGACTTGTTTGAGTGCAATTTACTTACGTATCGCTTCTCATCTTTGTCGTTTTCCTGTGGACTGAGTATGTAAAACTAGTTATTCGGGGGCCACCAGTGGCGTTTGCAGTAAATGCAGCTTAGTGTAGTCATCGACTGCCAACAAGCTTTCCGATGATGTCGCATTGAGCAAGCACCAAAAAAGTGGCGGACGTTCTACAGCTGCCACTCGAGAGTATCCCGCCCAATCGTTCCATTTGATATTTTGTATTTTGGTTACATGCAGAGGCAGAACTCGAACATTCGCCTTGAAGAGGTAGCGATATGCTACGTATACCGACCCGGAAGGTACGCAGATGTTCGTGTTTTTCTCGTCTAAGGGCAGCGTATGCAAGATTGCTGATTAGGTGGTTTGTTCGGTGTCTTCAACTGCCATTTGCAGGGCTTTCTTGGGAGCAGGAGTGAAGAACTTATTGATCTTTTGCAAACTTGCACTCTTCATTGTTCAGAGAAAGCTTTAGGGCTGCAAACAAATTATGTTTGTCGAATACGTTCGGTGTATAATCACGAGTCGTAATTGGGAGCTTCGTGTTTTAACATGCTTGTCGATCGACTGCATGAGCACCCGTGACGGGGAAGCGCCAGACATAATGGATCACGTGTCTTCCAACAAAAGCACGCATCAAAGGTGCCATAAAACAGACAGTATTTCTATTTTATTTACTTTAAGCAAGGATACGTTACAAAGGTGACACAGATATATACAAAACCAATGTAGCACGAGTTTCATTAGCCTTATGCAATTGTAAGCTAAAAAGCGGACTTTGTTTAAGCCGTCGACAGCGTTTCCTGAGTAATTTTGGCCACTTACAATCACATTCTTGCAAACGATGGGGTTGTATTTTTGCTCAACCGCCGTTCATGATTGCGGAATAAGTGACTGGAATTAATGAAGCGACGTACGCTGCGAACTAGCTGAGTAATTCGTCCGGCCGCTTGGACTGCCTGAATTAAAAAAGTACCTGTTGACGCACGAATCGAACGCTGCCCGACGAGGTTAGTCGGTGCCGCATAGCATTCACATTGTGAATAATATCCGGGGCACAGCACAGCTGCTGTGCAATTGTCATTACCAGAAGTTCGCATATTTTTTACATGAGAGAGCACTTGTTTCATAAGTGGTCAACTTATTCACTAGGCTTTACCAGCTGCCAGGTGCCTAGAACCGAATTGTTTAGGGACTTTCGAGAAGGCGGGATGGTGGCGCCTAGTGACGCGGTGGCACGTTAGATCCCTGGCCCACGCCAATCGCGCCTTGTTCAACCATGTTCAAGGCCGGTTGTGCGATCAGTGTTATTTATGTCTGAGCAGTGGGTTCAGTGTTTATTGGCCGAAAGCCGTGCAGTAATGGTGATGTGGCATGGCGGCTTTTGGTTTCGGTGAACTCTGGTGGTGGTACACCTCTTTATGAGAATTCGGTGGTGCTGATGAACGAAATATTGAAGTCGCGTACTGCCTCCGCAACGTAGTTTGCGAACCGGAGCTGTGTATCAACGTCGCGGTGTCGGTCCTTTTTGGCAGAGTCATCACATCGCACTGCACCTTTACTTTATGGATGTTGAAGCGGAAGTGCTTTACTTGTTCCTGGCCATAAATTATGTCATGCAAGACAGGTAATGCCCAAGGTGGTGTTGGCTCACAGCAGTTCACGCGTACTTGAAATGGGGCAGATGCAGTTTTCAATTGCATTCAGCGCACTCGTCTGTGGCTGCATGCCATTTACTTTTACCGCGGGCAGTAGGATAATTATCTCGTAATGCTGTGAACCTAACCGAGACCAAGTCAAGTCAACTTATTTGACCATTTCTTTTGTACAAAAACAAAAGGATGCTAGGACAAGCACAAAAAAACTACTAAGCTGCAGCTTGACTGTGCGATTGCCCCATTACTTCGCAGAAACAAGAGGCAGAAAAATACATTTGGGTGAAAAAAAGATATTTACAGATGTCAAATGGTCACGTAAAAAGGAAAAGTGGGGAAAAAAAGACATAAAGCACATATAAAATACTCAAAAATCTGTAGCGACTGCTTCGTTATAGTATGTCACTGTATAACATATAATGAACAGTAGCCCACAGAACAGCAGTCTACAGAAAACGCTAAGCACATGACGTAAAATAATTAGAAAGAGAAATGAAACAAAAACACAACATAAATATTTCAATTTGATGTAACAGTCTAATCACACAACTCTGTTCGTTGAGGGTATGTCGAATGGTTTTGTTAAAGCGCATAATGCAAAAAAAGTGGTTTCGTTTTGCTTAAGACTGTTCTTGTATTTTAAAAGTAGAGTAAAATCATAGAATAGTTGAAAAAGAAGTATGTCATATTTTAAAAACAGATTCTTTGTATGCGCATCGTGCACTACATTCGCTATATGACGCAGTGCCCTTTTCCGTAGAGTACACGTTTTCTGAATGTTCCCACATGAAGCAGTTCCCCATATAAGAGAACAGTAGTGGATATGGAGTTGCAAAGAGAGCATTATAAAGCAATATTTTCATCTTGTCCATCAGAACATGACGAAGCCTGGAAAGCCCACCGCACGCTCGTGATAGACTTGCACATACACGCTGTACGTGAGCATCCCAGCTTAAGTGTTCGGTGAAGATAACTCCTAGTTTTCTAACCTCCCTCACAACACCTATTTTTTTCACTCCCTAGCTACAGATCAAGCGAATGGTTAACTGTTTTTTGACAAGTTGTGAATGAAACTGTTGTTTTTTTTTGTATTAATTTCAAGGGAATTTGCTATACTCCAGGTGTGCATTTTTTGAAGTGTTGAGTTTGCAATGCGAGAGAGCTCCTGAACATCATGTGCTTGGACGAATACGCTTGATTCATCGGCAAAAATCACGAACTGCGCATTGTTACTAACATTTACAATGTCATTTATATATAGGTTAAATAAGATCGGCGCTAATATGATCCCCTGGGGGACCCCTGCTACAATATCTTCTAAAGAGGGAAGCTGATTCGTGATTGCTACTGCTTGTTTCATATGCTTTAAGTGTGATTGTAGATGAGAAAGAGGTAGGCCACGAAAGCCATAATATTCTAAGTTAGCAAACAAGGTTCGATGACTTATTCTATCGAAAGTCTTGGAGAAGCCCTCAAAGGTGCCTAGCGTTAATTTCTTTTCTTCGAAACCCTGTATTATTTCTTCTTTCGCGCTAGCAAAGCGAGTTCTGTGGACATGCGCTGGTGGAAGCCGAACTGTTGCGGTGATATAAGAGAGTGGTTTTCGCAGAACGAGGTGATTCTTTTACCAATTACTTTTTTCAAACACTTAGAAAAAATGGGGAGAACAGAAATGGGTCGATAATTTGAAAAATTGTTTTTGCCCCCGCTCTTTTATAAAACTTACTTTCGCGTGCTGCATTTTTTCAGGAAAGGCCCGTAGAAAGACAAACGTTATATATGTGGTCAAGCACATGGACAAGAAAGTCAAGTACATACTTGACCATGGGATGGCACACCATGTAGTGTCTCATGGCATCACATGGTCTGCTAGAATTTCACGAACTAAAATGCATAGTAGACCCTCGTGATTTTATGGTACGTTAAGAGCGCGATAAACACAAAGAAATGGAACTTAAACGCTGCCATGGGCTGTTCAGCTGTATCTGTTTTTACACTCGTAGTTTTAGCAACGGGGCGTAGAGTTCATGATTATATTGCGCTTAGTGTTACACTGACAATTTTAGGTGAAGGACAGGACGTGGACTTACGTTGCGCAAACTACCAACAGTTCTTACGAGCCATTTTTCGCGGTAAAAACCCACAAAGAGGGAATTCCTTTTAGGACGATCGTTGAAGACGGCGGAACCTGGCAAAGATGCATCGCGGACTACCTTCAGGCATGTTAGAACTCCTCACCTTTCGACGACCCGTTCTTGATCCGCAACTCTGAAGTTATTGCAATACTAAAGAGTAGCCCACCGACGTCTTGTTTTTCAATAGAAGTGAAGGACCTGCTCTACAGAGTCCCGAGGCCAGCGGTGGTACAAGCTGTAGAAGAAGCCATAGACATGTTCGGCTAAACCAAATTTCAGGACGTGTGCAAGTGCAGTATTTCTAGTTTTGTGAACTTGCTAAAACTGTATCTACAGGGTACGTTTATCGAATATGGTGACAGTGTGTATGAGCAGAAGGATGGTATCGCTGTTGGTTGCTGTGTAGCTGCCGTGCTTTCCGACTTATGTTTGAGTGTGGGAGACAAAAAATTTGCCGCCATGTTTGAAGAAACTAACATAACTACCTGTTTCAGATATGTCGACGATTATTTGATGTGCATGAAGGAAAACCAAAGCGAACCAGTTAGCGTAGAAACTCTCATCAGCATGTTCAAGAAAGCGCATGAAGGTCTAGAATTCACGTACGAGACTCCTTCCGAAGGTCGATTGCCATAAACATTAGTTTGACATAAACATTAGGCTGAGAGGTTCCCACATATGTTGGTGCTACAAAACTGTAGGAGAACAAGAAATGCTGAGGTATGACTTTTGCCATTCTAAAATCATAAAAAGAGGCATCGCCAAGGCTTATATCAGTCAAGCAGTTGAAAAATCATGCCACCATGCTCTGGCGGAGAGCATCGATTTGCGAGTAAGCCGCTTAAGAAACAGTGGGTACCCGAACAGTATATTGGTGCAAATCTGTGAAAACATGCTGCCCGAAATCAGAGCCAACGGGAAAAGGCAAAAAACAAAGGAAAAAGAAAAGTTGAAAAAACGCGTGGTGTTGCCTTACATCCATGGGTTGTCACATAGGATAAAAAAGACAGCCCAACGCCAAGATGCTCCGTAAAAATTAAAAGGCGTGTGCAAGATGGTGAATGCAAGATCCAAAGAGGGCAATCCACGTGCTACGGTCTGTCAAACTAAGCACGGGAAAAAATACGTGGAATGTGCTACTTCAGTGGTTTACCAAATCCCACTACATTGCGGGAAAGTGTACATTGGGCAAACTGGGCGTTGTCTAAATGATAGGTTACGGGAGCACAAATACACGTGCCAGCTTCTGACAGCACCTAGCAACTTGGCTGCACACTGCAAACAATGCAAATGCTCTCCGCTACTAGAAAGCACCACAGTCATTGGCACATCAAAAACAAAAATGGAGCGAGAAATATGGGAGGCACTTGCGATAGCTAAAGAAAAAGAGATGTGCGTAAGCACTCCGTCCATCGCGCTTATCGAAGTTGAGGTCGAGCTTACCAGGGCCAGCGGGTGCAACTGAACGATGTATGCCCGGCCAAAAGTATGATCACATGTCGTCACCTTGTCATATCTTTTTATATCGGCCCCCTCCCGCGCCATATCTCCTTGTATATAAGCGCATTTTAACACTATTAAACAGTTGGTAGTTTGCACAGCGTACGTCCACGTCCTGTCCTTCACTTAATATCGTCAGTGTAACACTACGCGCAATATAATCATGAACGTCCACCAACTAGTCCCCTTCATTGATTTACTAGACGCAGAGTTCTGCGCAAAGTAGGGATTAATGTATGCGGCAATATGCATCTACACTGATTACACTGTAACACATTTATATAATGCAATGAAGCAAATAGTGCATTGATAAATTTTGTGACCCGCCGTGGTTGCTCAGTGGCTATGGTGTTGGGCTGCTGAGCACGAGGTCGCGGGATCGAATCCCGGCCACGGCGGCCGCATTTCGTTGGGGGCGAAATGCGAAAACACCCGTGTGCTTAGATTCAGGTGCACGTTAAAGAACTCCAGGTGGTCAAAATTTCCGAAGTCCTCCACTACGGCGTGCCTCATAATCAGAAAGTGGTTTTGGCATGTAAAACCCCAAATATTATTATTGCTAAATTTTGCGACGAAAGCAGTGCTGGCCCAACATACACTAATGAAGAATAGGCAGTGGGAGGCATGGCTTGCGGACGAGGGTCGGGAGAGCCAGTTGGCTTTTCTGGACCAAGCCCAGCGAGCCGCTCGTGCCAGTGGGGCCCTGGAATAAGAGCTCCCACCATCGTGCCTTATTTTATTTATATTCAATAAAGTTTTTACTCACTCAGTTAGAGTTGCCTGCTCTAATATTACTCCACAAATTCTTTAAACAGTTCACATTTTCAACACGAGTTTGTCATGGCTCCAAATAAACTGCTTTGCACTGCACCACATGATGCCCGAATAGGAAATAATCATGAGCCATTCGGCTCTGTGAAGGTGGATGACAAAGCTTCTTGTCTAAATTTGCAGCTCCTAAAGGTGTTTTCTATTTAATTATGGCTAGGAAGAAATTGCGGCAACAAACAAATGTTTGCATTGTCCGCAAACAGAATTTCATTATTAAGAAAATGCATGAAGTGGGCCCAGTCTTATTAAAATAAAAAGCAAGGAATTGTGTTAAAGATATATAATCAGTTGCCCCTCAAACACGCAGATACAACGCTATGTTGAAATCTAAATGATGCGAGTCGCGTCCGAGTTGGTGAGGTTGCAGCAGTAGCAAATCACACGAGCACAACATTATCGCCTGCAGCTGTTAGCTCATTGGGTCAAATATGAAGGCGATGAGTGATGCTTCTTGAGGGGAAAATGTTGCTTGGAGAAGGTAGCAACACCGTGCAGTGCCGCTGCAAAGCCTGCAACGTGTGGCAATGGGTAGCCGTCGGAGGCGGTGGCGTGAAACACTGGTATTTCTCCTACAAGCGCCAGTGACCTAGAGTCTCCTGAGTACCATGCGCAATGGCCATGTTCATGGGCTGGAAAATGAATACAATATTCCTAGTTCCAGCTTGCGCTCAAACTCATGGCGGACAATCTTGAGATGTGTACAGCTAGGCAATGTGAATGAGCATGCGTTGAATGTCCACTAGTGACAGGTGTATGCACAGACAAATGCAATACATACTAAATGAACTTAAGGCTTCCTCCCCATTGCCTCGTAGTGGCGCATTCAATCTTGGGGATTAGCCAAGAATGAGTATATGCCCAGTTGCACATACCATGTGCACAAGTTGTCTACTACACCAGGCCCCATTTCGATGGGGGCTAAATGCCAAAGCACCCGTGTACTGTTAAAGAACCGCATGTGGTCAAAATTTCCGGAGCCCCTACTACGGCGTGCCTCAATATCAGAACGTGGTTTTGGCTTGTAAAACACCCATAATTTTGCTTTCAGACATGTCAGCATTAGGTTGTCGGTTTGTGTACATACCTAGTGGCCCAAGTTCCCACAAATATATATAGCAAGAGAACGACGACAAAGGCCGTGCTCCGGGGAAGCGGCTAAGAAAGTGTCGTTCAAAGTGCCGGAAATAATGGAAGAGTCCGATGAATAGGAAGGTGATGATGCAAAGTACTGCACAGTCATAAACATATTCAAACAAATGAAAAAACAGAACTGTAATCAATTTTGCCTAGTTCGAAGACCCACATTACTCGTAATTTTAATACAAGCAGTGTTTTATCTGATACGGAAAGCTATAAGGCAACTGCGGACTCTAGCTACTCTGCTATGTGTCGACCAACTCCATACTATGCCTGCAGATTTATAAATAGCACCGTGCTACGATGGCCTCTGCTGCCCTCGACCGTGTTTCCCTTCCCTTGTTATGCATTCTATTAAAGTAAGAGTGCCGATAATCTGCTCGTTTCATCGCATCAGCTGTCTAACTCCACTTCTGTTACTCTCAACCAGAATAACGGCTAGACACATTTGCTGTCTAACAAGTACTGTACAGTTCTTGTATCTTAACGTTAAACCTGCCTTATTCAAGTCCACCACGGATTGCACTGTTATGTTTACTTTCTAGTCTCTTAGTTTGCTTCCTAGTTTCCTAGAACTCGCGGAAAGGGTTAAGCTGTGACTAATGAACACCTTCTTCAGAAAGCGTAGCAACAGAAAGTAGACCTGGAAAAAGCGCTAATGGTGAAACAAGAAATGAAAATCGTTTCATATTTTCTGCCGATCCCAGCATAGTACAGTATGCAGAAATGTTAGGTAGGGTAAAGTGCAGTGATCATAAGTTAGCGAGGGCTGGGATTCGCCTCAATTTGTAGAGAGAGAGTAAAATTTTTCAAAAAGAAACAGGTCAACCTAGAGGCAGTAAGGGCAAAAGCAAACGAATTCAGGCTGATACTTGCAAACAAATATGCAGCCTTACAACCGAGAGATGAAGATGACATAAAGGTAATGAATGAAACCTTAACTAGGCTGGCTTCAGAGGCAGAAACTGAAGTGAGAGATAAGGCACCAAGACAACCAGTTGGCAAGCTCTCCCAATTAACAAAGGACCTAATAAAGAAACGACAAAGATTGAAAGTGTCCAACGCAAGAGATAAGATAGAATTCGCGGAATTGTCAAAACTGATCAACAAGGCGAAAATAAGTGATATTAGAAACTATAGCGTGAGAAAGAGAGAAGAAGCCGTAAAAAATGAACGCATCCTGAAATCTGTGAGAAAGAAACGTCGCCTAGGACAATCCAAAATGTATGCACTGAAATATAAGCACGGTAATATCATTAGCAATCTCCAAGTGAAGTAAAAGCAGCGAAAGAATTTTGTTCTGACCTGTACAGTATCCAAAGAAGTGAGGATACCTCCATTCGAAACAGTAATGAACGGGATACAGAAAGTGCTCCTATAACTAGCGATGAGGTCAGCAGGGCCTTGCAATACATGAAACCGGGAAGAGCGGCAGAAGATGGAATAACAGTCGAATAACTGGCGGCTCTCTATACGAAGTATCTATCGACTGCAAGGGTCCCAAAAAACTGGAAGAATGCAAAGGTTATACTAATCCACAAAAAGGGAGACGTTAAACAATTGAAACATTATAGGCCCATTGGCTTACTTCCATTATTATATAAAATATTCACCAGGATAATTTCCAATAAAAAAGGCAACACTGGACTTTAGCGAACCAAGGGAAAAGGCTGGCTTTAGGAAAGGATACTCTACAATGAATCACATCCACGTCATTACTCAGCTTATCGAGAAATCCGCAGAGTACAATAAGTCTCTCTATATGGCTTTCATAGATTACGAAAAAGCATTTGATTCAGCAGAGATATCAGCAGTCATAGAGGCATTGCGTAATCAAAGAGTACAGACCGCTTACGTAAATATCCTGGAAAATACCTACAGAGATTCCACAGCCACCTTAATTCTATGCAAGAAAAGTCGGAAGATACCTATGAAGAAAGGGGTCAGACAAGGAGACACAATCTCTCCAACGCTATTCACTGTGTGCTTAGAAGAAGTATTCAAGCTATTCAACTGGGAAGGTTTAGGAGCAAGGATCGACGGGGAATACCTCAGCAACCTTCGGTTTGCCGATGACATCGTTCTATTCAGCAAAACTGCGGACGAGTTACAACAAATGATGGAGGACCTTAACAGGGAGAGTGTAAGAGCGGGGTTGAAGATTAACATGACAGAAGACAAAGCTACTAATAAATACCCGGGAAAGAGAACAACAGTTCAAGATCGCAAGTCAGCCTCTAGAGTCTATGAAGGAGTACGTTTACCTTGGTCAACTAATCACAGGGAACCCTGACCATGAGAAGAAAATTCAGAAAAAAAATGAGAATGGGTTAGATCGCATACGGCAGACATCGTGAGCTCCTGACTGGGAGCTTACCGTTATCGCCGAAAATAAAGGTATACAATCAGTGCATTTTACCTGTGCTCACATATGGGACAGGGACTTGAGACTGACAAAGAACCTTGAGAACAAGTCAAGGACCGCACAAAAAGCGACAGAACGAAGAATGTTAGGCATAACGTTAAGAGACAGTGGTTTGGATCAGACGGTAAACGGGTATAGCCGATATTCTAAGTGGCATTAAAAGAAAAAGAAGATGCAGATCCCACGCACTGTGGGAATCGATGTAAGCGAAGCTTTGTCTGCTATTTGCGTTCATTGACATTATTTGGCGGTAATATATATTGACGGCATACGACAGCCGTGACGGAATGTTAGTTAATTCGGGCGTAATGGCGCAAAAGCGACTAAGGCTGTCCTGCGCCAGCCACAAAATATTAAGAAATCGAATGTAAAAGCAGCGAAAGATACGTTACAGCATAGTCTGTGGAAAACACCTGTGTCTTCTAGAAAAACTCAGCAAGTCAGTGAAAAGCACTAGCAGAGCATCTCCCAGTATTGAGGTGAGGTGCAAAGCTTTGAGGTAAGTGTGATACCTTCCTTCTTGCTTCATAAAAGGAGATCTTTTGAATAGTTATAGAGATTCTGTAAAAGCTTCCGGCTGTGTGTTTCAGTATGTGGATATGTCATAATAATGTGTATTACTGTAAGTGGTTCATGGCACTTCTCAGAAGTTGAAGGGTTTTCGTATTGAAGTAGAAAATTGTGTGCCAGGTGTGTATGCCCAATTCGTAGTCGCCATACGGTAACCTCATAGAAGTGTTGCTGGTGACTGCACGACTTCCAGTCGCCAAGCAGTGATTTTATTGCGTGTAATTTGTTATTTATGCAAGATTTCCATTCTAGTTGCCACTTTGATGATAGGGCCTTATGAATCGCTCAAATTCTGTCCATGTATGGAAGTGTTGTGCGCGTTATGCCTTTGTGCGCTGCCATGAACGCACATTTATCTGTTCCTTCATTCCCTGGTATGCCAACATGGCTTGGGACCCCGCAGAATCTTATGGTTCTTCAGTATTTATTATAGTCCACCATGTTTAGGATGTCACCAAGCAGAGTTTCAGACGCGTAGTTAAGGTTTAGAGCTCTGAGTGCGTTTAGCCAATCGGTATATGTGATAGCATTCATCTGTTTGTCGGTGGTAATTTCTTTACTGCCGTGCCTGTCGCATAAACTTCGGCGGTAAAGACTGAAGAAAAATTGTTTATCCGAATGCTTTTTCCCAATTTTTCGTTATGATTCCGACACCTACGTATTCTTGTGTTTTAGAGCCGTCAATGTGAATTCCCTGTAATATTTATATTTTTCTTGTATAGCTCGGAACTCTTGTATTGTGTGTTCTTGTTGAATGTCTTATTTTAGATGTGTTAGTGTCCAGTCAGATCCACTCTAAAGAAAAGTTTGCACCCTTCGGGGTGTACATTTGGCACACAACAATAATCGTCATGTGTCTTGCCCGCATTTGCTTTCTTGAAAACGCTGCGCTCATGACGTTCCTGTCGAGAATGATCTGTCATGCTAAGAACGCGCATGCGGTTCGTGACTTGGAAGTACTGGGCTTGCAGCATTAAAGAAAGGAAATGCAGGCAAGACAGATGACGATCATCGGTGTGTAGCAAATATACACCCTAAAGGGTGCAACTGTTTTTAGAGTGTAGCTGTGTAAAATTGCCCCACGCGGGCAATCTTCGTGGCCTTTCAGCACCCTGCAGGACCTGATGAGGCACATCATAAGTTTGACAGTATTTTTCGTGTCGTAAGATAAGGGGCCGAATCATGTTCAGTTTATTTGTGTAATGTACCCATGGTTTGCACTGTTTACGATGTTGTAGTATATATGTTGTGGTGATGACCGAATTCTCAGTACATAGGAAAGTGTATGTAGTGCTCTGCGGTGCTGTAAAGAAGGCTCATTGCAGTCAACATATAAGCTTTGTACAGGCGATGTTCTGTAGGCACTGCTGTCCAGTTGTAGACCGAGATTATAAACAGGGTCAAGTTTCTTACTGTAGGACTGCTTACCTGCACGATAAACTACACTACCGTAGTTGAGGATGCTACGTACAAGGGAGCGGTATACACGTAGTGGACATGTTCGATCAGATCCCCAGTGCTTGTGTGACAAATCCTTGAGAATAGTTAGTGCTTTCTTTGATTTAATTTTAGTTTTGTTAATGTGGGCCAGGAAATTCAGTTTTGTGTCGAAAGTTACTCCTCAAACTTTGTAGTCTTCTTTCACCGGCAGCGTTGTACCATGAGTTCGATTGCAGTGTAACCCTCGGTTCTGGAAAAAGAACTGTAACAGTTTTGTGTGTAGAAAAACGGAAACCATTTTTGTCAGCCCACTGCGTGAAATTATTTACAGTTATTTGTAGTCTTTCGCAGGTGCGTAGATTTGAGGCGCGGCAAGCCACTTGCAAATCGTCGACATATATTGAGTACATAACAGAGGATGGGAATGATCTTAACAGAGTTCATTTTAACTATGAAGAGTGTCGGGCTCAAGATACAACCTTGTAGAACAACTTTTTCTTGTGTGAATGTGTGTGAAAGTAGTGTCCCTCGACGTACTTGAAATGTTCTGTTTGACATGAAATCACATAGACAATTTAGCATTCTGCCGCGAATTCCCAGGTCAGCCAGGTCTCTCAAAATTCCATATCACCACGTGGTATCATACGCCTTTCCTAAATAAAAAAAACGCGAGACAGTGTTGTTTGTGTAGAAACGCACCACGTAGTTCATGCTCTAGTCGCACGAGATGGTCAGTGGTGGAGCAGCCCTTTTTGTATCCGCACTGGTGCATGTCTATTAGGCTTCTTGTTTCAAGGATTAATGTCAGTCTTATGTTCATGATGCTCTCATAGGATTTGGCTAGACAACTTGCTAGTGTAATGGGTCTGTAGCTGTTTGGGGATGCTGCGATTTACTAGATTTTAGAAAAGGTGCTACTACAGCATTTTTCCAATTTGTAGGTGTTACCCCTGACTCCCATACCTTGTTGAAAAATTTAAGAAGTGCCTCTACCGATGCTTGAGATGGGTGTGCCGAAATTGGGTATTGGACACAGTCAAGACCTGTTGCCATTTTTTTACCAGCAAGAGGAACTCGGTTCAGTTCATGTATTGTGAGGGTGTTATTACACATTTCATTTGAAGCTCCAGTGATGGGCAGTCTCTGTTTCTCTGCCGACTCTTTATATTTTAAGAATGTATTTCAGTAGCTCGCTGAGCTGGAGGTGTTCGAAAAGTGTTCGCCTAATAAGTCGGCCTGGTCCAGTAGCATTGCTTGTGTCCCTGTACATGTAAGTAGTGGTATATTGTATGATGAGTACTCTCCTCTAAACTTCCTCATTTGGTCCCATTCGTTTTGACGTGACCGAGCTATTTGAGGATATGTATTTTTGCCATGATGGTTTCTCCGCCTGTCTTTGAACAAATCGTGCTTTGGCTTTGGCCTGTTTCGGGCCTTATTTTATTTTTTTAGCTTCGGTACATTCCTTTGTCCACCAGGGGTTTAGCTTCTTGCGCAATATACCGAATGATTGGGGTATCGCCTTTTCTGTCGGTGAGATTATGAACTCAGTGAGTTTTTGATAAGTTCATGAATGTTTGTCCTGGTGAAAAGACGTTTTCGAGTTTCGCGTGCTCCATAAAAATCGGACAGTTAGCGACTTTAACTTCCATCGGCGTGGCCTAGTGCCT
Source organism: Dermacentor variabilis (assembly GCF_050947875.1). Classification (NCBI taxonomy): domain Eukaryota; kingdom Metazoa; phylum Arthropoda; class Arachnida; order Ixodida; family Ixodidae; genus Dermacentor; species Dermacentor variabilis. The sequence goes on along the minus strand of NC_134574.1, from coordinate 148,588,038 downwards.
AAGGTTGGCGGTGATAAGATTTTTATGACTTCGGGTAAGTGATCATTACTATATGACGTGTCGAGGGCATCCCATTTAAGATCATTAAAATTAGCTGGGGAACAAAAAGTTAAATCTAAATAACTAAAAGTGCGGGAAGTTGGTGAAAAGTAAGTCGGTGCGCCTGAATCTAAAAGGCAGATATCATTGGATAGATTAAAATCTTCAACCAGCTGTCCTCTTTGGTCAGTTTTGACACTGCCCCAAAGAGTACAATGAGCATTAAAATCCCCTACTAAAACAAATGGCTCCGGTAATCGATTCGTTCAATTTTCAAAGTGTTTAGTAGTAAAATGGGTGTTGGGGGTGGAATATACAGTGAGCAAACGATGATGGTTTTGTGGGACAGAATGGTAATAGCTACGGCCTCTAAAGATGTATTCAATTGGACATTTGGCTGGATGATCGAGAACCAGGTACTGAGACGCGCATCACAGGCCTTGGAGTTCGGGTTAGCCTAGGGCTCTGCGAAACCGGGGTCTGCAGATCCGTCTTTGATGATAATGGAGCAGCACTGGCTGCTGCCACCGTGGGGCCTGATGGAGCTACTACTGGGCCAGTGTCTGTCGTCCTTGTAGACCCCTGAGGTCACTGTGGCACTCCCCCTGCCGCGCCGCACTGGCGTAGGTTGTTTGAGTTAAGTGTGACACCTTCTTTCTTGCTTCACAGCAGATTTTCTCTTTCACCATGAGTACAATTATCTCTTTTTCTTTCATCCAGCAAGGACAAGGATCGTGAATGCACGGGATGATCTCCTTTGCAGTTTGTACAGTGTAGCGCTGCATTGCAGTTGTCTGATTGATGATCATTGGCACTGCACTTTGCAAATGTCGGTTTACCTCTGCTTGATTACGATGCATGTCCGAACCTCTGGCACTTGGAACACCACTTCGGGTTTGGGATATACGGTCTCACTTTGATTTTCACATACCCTGCATCAAGTGAACTAGGCACAATAGTGGTATGAAAGGCATGACGTGTTTAGTTGGGATTTGTTCGTCATTTCTTCGGAGAGTTATTCTTTGAACCTTGATTACATTTTCTTCTTGGAAACCTTCCAGGAGTTCTTCATCGCTCAGGATCAAGAAATAGTCTGATATCCCGCCCTTTCTTGTGTTCAGAGAACCGTGGGCTGAGATTGTAGCTTTGATGTCACCGACACTAGTGAGATTAGCCAGCCTTTCTATTTGGTCTTTGGTTTTGAGTTCGAGGAGGAGGTGCCCGCTTGACATATTTGAGGCCTTACATCAGTGTACTTATGTGATAAACTTCTTCTTCTTCGTCTTCTTCTTTATAATGTTTTCCAATTTTTTTCTACGAGACAGTTCGCCACTAGGAAGGGAGATAGTTTTTTTTATTGATGTGGATCCTTCACTGTCCATCACATGGTAGCGTGGGAATGTTTCTAAGTTGGTTCTTAAAGTGAAATCAAAAATTGCCTGTGTGCGCCGTCTATTGTAGGGGCGATCTGGAAGGGGGGGTGCATTTGCCATGACATTCTTGGATATTCAGCGGCAGTGGTAGCCAACCATCACCGAGCCCAACAAAGGGACGATACGAGGTTAGGAAGATAGCTGTAGTTGTCAGCTATACAACGCCATTATAACCTAATATATGTACCCAAGACTGGGTAGATACACACAGTTAACGCTTGCTGCCTAGAAAACTAAAATTAAAATAAAGTGAGTAGGCGGCAGGAAAGATTGAAAGTGAGAGAGAAATAAGGTTGGAGAGGGGGACAGAAAAAGGCAACTACCGATTTCCCCCAGAGTGGGTCAGTCCGGGGGGGAGGCCGTCTACGTGAAGCCGAAGCCAAAGAGGTGCGTTGCTTCCGCCGAGGGGCCTTAAAGGTCCAAACATTTGGCATCGGCTCAACCCCCAGGATCCCCTTTTCTCCGGACACGGCTAAGCCTCACACGCTTAATCACGGGAGAGGCCAACCCTCGTGTGCTCGGGTACGTGGTGTCGCAACATAACAAACGCCTGCTGACGCAGACGCCCCAACGAAGGTGACGCGATGTGAAACGTCGCCTGCTTCGCTTGGTTTTGTTGTTGCTCCGCTCAACGCTTTATGCGAGCCTTCGTTTCGTCGGCACTAAGCTCACGCTCCGGCGGCATTCTGGGTTGTAGCGTTGTAGCTCACAAAACTGCGTTCTCTCGCTCTCTCTGTATTCCCTCACTAACATTCTTCCTACCTCCTCCCTATACTGTCGTTGCTGTTGCTGGTGAGCACGCAGACAAGCGTGGAAGCTCCTGCACAGCATCCGGGAGGGGTCACGCGTAGTTAGGCGTCCAGAAGGCATCGTGCAGATGCAACGCGGCTTAAATTCCTAGTTAGGCGTCCAGAAGGCATCGTGCAGATGCAACACGGCTTGGATTTTCGCGCGAGCTCCTCTGGTCATCCTTCCTTGGTGCCACACTCCTGTCATGCACTAAAGCGATAACGTTAAGCGCCCTGTGTCGCAGAATATCCGGTGTCGACGCCGCGGGCGTCACTTGGCGAATAATCATTCTGAACAACAACCGCGCAGGCCCTCCAGGTGGCGCACACCTTGTCTTATATTCTTTACAATGTTATTCCTCGGAATTTTGAGAATGACTGCTTATAAACAAATGTCATGAAACAAAGAAGCGACAGCGTATGCCTTTTATGTTTCTGTGAAATGGCGACGTCTCGATCTCGTCCCGCCGCGGCTGGCGTTAGCTGCCTGCGTCTCAACTACGTCCTGACTTGGCCGGCATTGGCGGTGTGGCAGACAACAGCAGCCACAGCAGCCCACAGCAGCACAGGGAAAGTCGAAGGGAGAGGCAAAGAAAGCTTCGCTTTAAAATGGAGCTGCGCAGGTTATGTAATGCGCAGGTTCGATAACCGTTAGACCATTAGGGTTACAGAATGGGTACCAAGAGAAGGGAAGCGCAGTACAGGAAGGTGGAAGACTAGGTGGGACGATCAAATTAGGAAATTCGTGCACGCTAGTTAGAATCGTTCTGCGCAGGAGAGGGGTATAGGAGATCGCAGGGAGATGCCTTCATCCTGTAGTGGACATACAGTAGGCGGCGGCGGCTGCTGATAACGATAATGATAATGATGATAATAATGATAATGACAATGATAATAATTACAATGATAATAATGATTATGATGATGATGCTGATTTGTCGCTGCCAATAAAAATGCAGTAAGTATAAAATCAAAGATGAGAATTCCCACTTTCATGGTGCCTAAATTCTAACACATAGTACATGTAAGGCCTTCTTTTATTTATTTATTTTTGAAAAGCTTGCCTCGCGCCCTGTATAACTTGCGCATATCGAAACGCGGAAGGTGCATTTGCACTTGGGCTCCCTCGTTTTCTGTCAGTTCCGCTGCGTCCCTTGCGTCTCTAAAACAATGGGCCCCACGTGCGCATCGATACCCTGACGAACCGGTGGGCTCCTCGAGTATCCGACAGGCATATCTAATTGTATTCTTTAATTATTGCAGTTAGGTCCTCACGAATTCCTTTGTTGATCTGAAGTAGTTTAATTTGAAAGTGCTATGATGATCGAGCACCACAAACGATATGCGCAAGGCCATCGATCTTCTGCGATTCGACTACATACGACGGCGGCCGCTGTGTTCAGAACAAGAGCCGTTGTGTTGGGGAGCGAAATGTAAATGAAAGTACCACTGCACCGAGTTTCATTTATTCGACAAGCTCAACAAAGTTATTTCGCAATATATGAATGAACAAAGACGGCAGCAAGTTTCTACCGGCTCTGAGCTCAATGAGACAGCATTTATTCTCCAAACTATTCCCGACGCCTCCATCTCGCAATCAATCCTATGAAAATTCCTACCAGTGTATGAAGCGAAGGCGACGACACCTCACTATCTGACAAGCAACGCAGAGAGAAGCCACCTGTCCTAGAGAAACATTGTGACTAATTGCTTCGCTGAAAGCTGAAAGAGGGCCGCATCGAAACAATCGCCGAGATTTAATGCGAGAAGTTTTCACAGTTGACGTCATATCGACTTCTCAGAAACAGCTTTCTCTCGATGCGCACAACGTCGCCTTCGTCCGCTGCACACTCAGACAAGTGACCTCCACTTCGATACAGAATAGAGGGGCTTTACTTCGATAATTTGTGAGGCGCCCTCTAGCTGCCCAACGCGGAAGTTAGCGCGACAGTTCATAACCTAACCATCCAGCACTGGCTGCTAAGAAAATATTATTGCGTCTCATAAGCTCGAAACTAGAAGACCATATATAAGTGGTCGTTTTTCGACATTTATAAATGTCGAAAGAAATCGGTGAGAGCGTTGAATGTTGTGCACTAAGATCCGTGGTTTAAGAGCCAGTGGCCAGTTGAGGGTCTGAGAGAGGACACAGCGTGCAAGAGCCATTTGAGAGACGACCTTTACTGCCCGAAGTCCTAGGCCAACTGGGGTGCTTCTTGCTCGCCGTTCCTCGCACTCCGGCTTCAGGCTGGCGGGACAGTGGCGCAAACATGTGGCCGGCACCCCCACAATGCCCCCTTCCCTTCACGGATCGATGCATCCCCGGCATCCCCCTTCACGGATCGATGCCGAGGTCGAGAAGAGCCTCCATGGGCAATTGTGGCTAAGTTGGAGCAAGTGCCTCCGCCCCTGGCGGATGCTCCCGGTGAGCAGCAAAGGCCTCCTCTCGGCTAAGGTGTGGTCACAAGGCCCGGAGGAGAGCAACAGCGGCATCCACGGTGCCTGGAACCTGCGGCTGAAGTCCAGGATTGCAAAGTGCAGCGGCGGTGAGCCTGGCCATGTAATGAGTTCCCGCTTGCTGAGCCCATCGAGATATTTCCGAAACGTGGCATAATGGGGAGAGTATGCGGACTTCCTCGGGCGTGTGTAGACTGGAGGCTGCTCAGAGGGGTAACTCTCCCTGAGGAGAAGGCCCAGGAACAGCTCGCGAACCAGCTCCGACGAGTTCCGGACGAGTGGCCGTGGCTGAAGCTCCCAAACGATTTCTCCATCTCCAGGCCCACTACGGAAGTTTGTAGCTGGGGTCAGCACGATGCTACTGTCCTAATGTTCGTCTCCCTTCGTGCACAGGCTGTCACGAGGGCAACGTTGGCAGGTGGTGGCGGAGCGTAGTATGGCTCTCAAACGAGCTTCTCCGTGATTTGCTGGGTGAAGCCGGCAAGTTCCTCAATAGAGCAAAATGAATGGCCAAAGAGAGATGGCGTGAAGCGAAGGGGCCACCTTCGCTTCGAATAAAGAATTTTTAAGAATCGTATGTCCATGGCAGACAGCGTAATGTTGGTCCTTGATCTCGATTACTCAAAGAGAGGGCCATTACTCGCACGAGAAATGAAAATGAATAATCAATTAAGTAACGAAAACTCACTAATTATCCTTTCAATTAATTGCTTATGGCACATTTTGCAATTTACGAATCGCACTGGGTGAGGTTACAAGGCGTATACAGTTTCAACGAATTTTCAGGATCACACGGGTTTCGAGATATGCCCCGTGAACCTTGCGGCAAATATGAACTGTTGTTCCGCTTACTTCTTTAGCGAGCTGCAGTTTTCAGCAATTAAGCACAAAAGTAATTGGGACTCCCACGTATTTCATCGCACACTTTGTGAATGAATACCTTGAAACTGGTGGTGATCGCTACAGCACTTGTGCTACACTTGTGCTACCGGCTGTGGAGTGCGCGAGTGTCCGAAGCAGTGGTAGCTGCTGGATTCTATACATTGTCCCAGCTCTAACATAGGCCAAGCTTTTCAGTCAGAAAAAAAAAAGAAACTGTGGTAGCACCTAAGCAATTGTTATGATGTGTAAATGCGAGAGCGTTACTCGTCGCTGAGTGTGTCGTTGAGTTATGTCGCTGCGTTTACCGTTGCGGCGACATGTTGCTGTGTTCAGGGCTGCTGCGTTATGCTTCAGTCCTAAGCAGCGTGTTCCTGCTTAGGAGATCGCAACAAAAAAAGACGACAAACCGGTCATATAGCGATTTCACAGCAGAGTTTTATTTGCGGAAATCTCATTAAAAACGCGTTTCACGCGCATTGCGTTGAGTCTTATTTCTCGATGACACCACTTTTCAGCGCGATGACACCACGTTGTCGACTGACGACAGTTCGTTTGCGAGCGACACCATGATGTTTACAGCACATTTCTTTAGTGGATTCGTTAGGTTTTTTTATCTTTCTCCACATTATACTCTGGAGGGGGTGTGGGGACATCATAGTCGACGAATAAGTGCGTTGCATCTTATTCGTCGCCGTCTCCCTGGGGATGCGGCGACGGCGTCTGTGGGCCCCGACAACGCGAAAGGCAGAGCGAGCGGCTGCAGCTCGACGCTTGCTCGCTCAACACCTTCTAGAAAGTCTCAGGCCGGTGCGCTCCAATCTATGGCGTCATGCTACCTTGCCCGAGTGCGATAAAATCTAATGGGAAACTCCCGAGTATGCCGAGGTGATTTTGACGTCACCGTGTTCGTCACGCACGGCTTAAGCCCGGCGTGACGGGCTCTCCATTCCCAATCGGCAATGGAAATTTTCGTTTAAGTAGCATAATGTCATGAAGCAGAGTGGACAGGCCTGATATCTAGGAGGCGCTGGCTCGCTCTGCAGCCAATCGTTGTTCCATCTATGGTATCGTCTGCCAGGCAGAGCCCAACCGCATGCACAGACTCGAAGATTTTCATCACTGTTGCCTGTTGCAACGGCGGCGCAGCTGTAAGCGCGATCGGCTACGAAGCGGTACCAGTGGCAATGTGGCAGAGGATCGAATCCTCCCCGTGTTCACTTTCTGATGCGAAAGTGTGAAATGGACTATTGAGCGAAAAAGCCGGTGGCGTCTGTATCAGCGAAACGGCACTTAAATTCTCATTGGCTGCGCCGCCACGTCGCGCTGGCTTGTGCTTGCTGGCTTGGGCCTCGACGGAGCAGAGCGGGCGAAACAGAACTGAGTGTCGGCACGACGCCGTGGGGCGTCGCGCCGACACTCAGTTCGTGGCCACTGCTTCTTCCTCAGTTATCTTGCCGCGCAGGACGTCGGTGACATGCGGCGTCCGTGATATCTCAGCAATATCTTCCATAAGAATTCCGGTCTACAGCCAACATGCTAACGCTGAAACTCTGCAAGAAAAATCACCCGCACGAATTTAATCGCGAAGCTCCATAATCACAGCAAACTCAAAAATGTTTCTAGCAGTGTAAAACTCGAAAGAACACTCAGCGGCTTTCGATTGGGTACTGGACGCGCTTAGGTGTCCTCAGATATTTAAAAATTTTAGTTAGATGAAGATGACGTAATTTTGTGCCGCTTTTCTGCCACGACTTTCTGATGCCGGCCGGGTCGCACAATGAGCCAAGTATTGTGGTCGCCTTAAAAAAAATATTAGGAAAATACGCTGCAAAGTACAATTTCATCCATTTTTAAATGCGGAAGCATTTTTATGCTACCCAATGAGAACACTCGTCTGTGTGTCCGTCCGTCCGTCACCTAAGACGATCGCTTTCAAGACAGGGCCCACAGCAGCGAGCGAACAGACCTTCGTGCTGCCTCTCACTTCAACGCGAACTAAGCGGCGAGAACACAGCACACGCAAAGCTATCAGCACTCGGTGCACCCTGTCCCCACACAGATCACTTTCGAGATAGGGCTCGCGCGGCCGCGCCATACGCAGCCACTACCGGAGTACGCTTGATCACGGCTGATAACAGTTCGCATCAAGAGCAGGCAGCGTCATCGACCACGTCAACGTACGAGCTCTACGAAACGTGACACTGTTTATTTACGTCACGTGCTATGCAGCCCGCATCGTCCAGTGCTCATCTTTCACGAAGCAACGGCATTATCCAAAGGCACCATCATATAACATGAGTGAATATTGTTACTGCTCGCCCCGTCTTCGTCGTTCTCATGCTGGTCTCAATTCTCCGTTTCACGAGTATTTCGCGGAGTTGCTCGCAATTATACCAAACAGAGTAGCATACAACGACGAAACAGCAGGTGATTAATAGCAAGTGCTTACGCATCATTTAGACAACCTAATTTCAACAGCACATTCTGCGTGCATTTTTTTTTTTCGTTGAGCGGCTTTGCTAAAGTTAACTAGAACACACAGTAGATGTTTGTTCTATAGCGCATGGACAGAGCATGCGCCATGATTAAGCGTGGTCTTATTGCAATGTTAGCCAGTGTTTTTTTTTCTTCCGTTTTCGATGCGAAAGCGTCAAATTGCCCATTGAGCGAAAAAGCCGGCGCCTGTAACTTGCTGCAACGGAAGCGTATCTAAACTCGCGTTGTCATCAAATGTGACGCCACGTCACCAGCTGCGCCTCGACGAAGTTGATCGGGTGAAAGGGCAACAACTGCTGCCAGGATAGCGCGCCGGGTCTTGCGTGAGGGGAGGGGTGTCACCGCGATGCCACGTCACCCTCGTACTTGCCCTCGGAAGCCTGTATTATCCGTACGTTCCTTGATCGCACAAACTGTCGCCTAAGTTCCAAGTGCACCTCAATAAGGTCAAATCAAAACGCACAAAGCTAACTCGAAGGACCCCTCCGAGGTGCTCAATTGGGCATTAATGCTATCGCATTCACAACTCATAAGAAGTATTTAGGTGTCCTCAGATATTTTTCTTAACGGTCAACATCGACCAGATTGGTCGATTGACCACTCTAGGTAAGCGGGATTCAACCTCCCCGTGCCTTAAGAGGGTAAGAACAGTTTTTCTTGTTTTCGTATTTTTTTCCCTTCATATATAAGACGGACTAAGCCGTCTCGTGGAAATTGTGTTCTCACAAAACGTCATCGCATTCTTTTTATGTGGTCCCTTTTGGATATTACTCCTTGTAAGGTAACATAGGAAATACCGAAGCACTAACGTTATGTACAATTCGGTTTACCAATGACTGTGTTGGCTCATCGGCGTCAGACAGGACACTAACGTGGTCACAGCATAGTAGAGTTGAAATGCGTGAGAACGATGGCGCAAATGTTCTATAACAAGTGGCGCTTAGATGCTTGGGAGTTGCATTGAATTGGCTGTAGACCAACACATTCACATTTCAGTTCCTACGCCAAGCCATCAGACCCTGTGAAGATTGTCAAACTCACCCCATAGTGTCCCCAGAGTGGACACTATAAGAATCCTGGGGCTGCTAATTGAGGCTAAACACGGTAACACGCAAAACGGTCATGAAACTCACGTCCAAAACGGAAAACATGCTGCAGCTGATCCTCAGGGTGACCAACCGCAGGGGAGGGCTCCAACGAGAGCAATCTCATCAGACTTTACCATGCCTTCCTCATGAGTCACGTAAATTACGTAGCCTCGGCGCTAAAATGGACCAAGAGAAACGCGGCCAAGATAGAGACACTGATGCGCAAGAGCATCAAAAAGTGCTAAGTCTTCCGATCGCTACAAGCACAGAGTGGCTCGATCGGTTAGGGGTGCACAATTCGCTAGCAGAAATAATTGAAGCACAGACCAAGGCACAGGTCTTGCGGCTGTCGACCACCAGGGCGGGCAGACGCATCCTAGAAGCAGGCATAAATGCAGAGATAGAGTGCAACGCACGCAAGGTCGCGCTTAGCGCGGCGGTCAGGGGCACTTTCAAAGTAGAACCGCTTCCGAGAAACGTCCGCCCACAATTCAACGAGGGGCGCCGAAATGCGAGGGCCCGAGCACTGCTGGAATCGGCGGCCAACTGCGCGGGCCTGGCGGCATTTGTAGACGCGGCCCAGTACGGGCGCAGCGACCGGTACGCGGCCGTCTCGATACGCTGGAATGGGACGATCATTAACGCGGCATCGGTCAAGAGCGTAACGTCCAAAGTGGCCGAGCAGGTGGCAATAGCCATGACAATGAGGGACCCTGAACGTCCTTACGTGTACACAGATTCGCGATCGGCGGCCACGCGATCGAGCCTCGGGCTCGATATCGCGGGAAGCGGCGACCGTCCTCGGCAACGAGGGAGCCGCGGGTCATCACATCGTCAAATGGTTTCCGGCCCCCATGGGGGCAGACGTGCACCCCGACTTTCCCAACGCCAACGAGCTGGCGCACGGCCGCGCGCGAGGACTCACACGCCGCAGCGATCGTGGCGAACGAAGCGACGGGGAGGGAGGTGAGCACCGAGACCCGCTGCTCACCTTCAACGAAATAACAACGCACTATCAGCTGTCGAGGAGGACCTTCCCGCTCCCCCACGCTAAGCTCACTAGACCACAGTCACCGATATTATGAATGCTTCAGGCAGGGTCGTTCCCCTCGAGAGGCAGACTGAGCCTTTATTCACCAGAGGTAGAGCCGCAATGTCCGGATTGTGGCGCATCGTACTGCTCGCTAGCGCACATGCTCTGGCAATGCTCCGCGTTAAGCGGCACGGCGTTCAGTAAAGAAGAAGACTGGGTGGACGCCCTGCGAAGCTGGGTCCGGAGCTGGGTCCACCAGACCCAGCTCCGGGCAGTCCAGAGGGCTCACGAAAGGGCGGAGCCTCACGGGCTTTCCGTAGCAACGTGGGTGCGGCCCGCGACCCCTGCCGACTCCTAAACCAAGAGTGGGTGGGGAGGGGTCCCTCAGGACTCAATAAACTTATTTCCTCCTCCACCCCTGAAGTCCACAAAGCCCGTTGCTTATCGTGGAGAGTTACAGCCAATATTGATCACAATACGTACGTAGCCACACATAATGCGGCAGGCGATGTACGTCGCGCGTTACCACAGCCAAGAGAAATTTCCGCGTGATGTACATATTTCCTGCTGCACCTAAAGGCTACATAACGGTCATGAATGAATCGCGCGCAGATAATTTCGCAGAACGAGCAAAAACATCTCCAAATCGTTTCACAGCATGCGATGACAACAAGTTCAAGCATGACCACGCCGGCTCGCAAAAGCCAGAGAGGAGGAAAGGCCCTTTCTCGTGGCTCGATGAAAAAGTCTATAGGTGGTACAGGCACGGCTGTAACGAGGACAGCCTCCATATGGAGATACCGAAACAATGACCCGTTTACGGAATAATATTTTCGTAACCTCGTGCCAGATAACGAATATATTTATGAGCAAACTATGCTTCCAAACATTTATTTCTTATGGTTTCTTCAAAAGGATCGTCCAGGATAGGTCACCATCATAAAGGTACCGTCATCACAGATGCATCATCTGTCATTGTCACCATCCATGTTATTACTAGGCTGCAATGAAATACAGAAAAAGAAGTCATGTAAGTTAAAGCGAAATAAGTCATGACTAGTAATATTTGGTGTACTAATTCATAGCTTATGCATTCCCCTTTTATTATTTACGTTAAAAAGCCGTTTCAGAAACTTTAAAATATGAGTACAATATAGTAAACTGATACCTTCAACTACAGTAAGGATCATGTATTACGAAAGCAAAGAAAAATATTCTAGAAAGGCGAATCCAAGACAGGCCTGTGAAAGTTCGTCGTGGAAGTTGAATGGTTTACGACAGCAACACAGTGCGTATTTGGGGCTGTTCGAAAAAGATGTATTTGTTACACAAACATGGGTACCCTCACGAGGGCCTTCCTCATCCTAACCTGCCCTCACTCTCACGTGGAGAGGTAAGTATCACCTTCGTTAACGTTGGTGAGCGTGAGGTAAAGGACGGCGGACGTTGAGAGGCCAAAGCGAGGGAGGGTGTTGTTACTATGCAAGGTTAAGTGAGGAAAAGGCGTTTCATATCGTACAAATAAAGAAGAGTAACTCAGAGTTGATGCGTCATGAATCCTGGATCTTAATTTTTGAAGGGGGCTGGCAAAGAAATTCTATAGCTCAGATGTGCGTCAAAGCCCATTTCTAACTGACTAAAGTCATAAATGGCTGTTGATGGTAGTTGTAGCGAAACCTGTTGAAAGCTGTAGCCACTGAAAGCGGCAAAGAGTGCGGAAGGAGTGACGGCGGCTTTGTGCGTCAGTCCAAGATAATTTTTTTTCGGCTGATCACCAGTGGTCAGCGCACTTCCAGCGCATAACGTTATGTCGCACACCTCCAGAAGCGTTACAGCGTGCTGGACCTCCTGCGGTTTTATAGCAAATCGTGGATAAGTGGCATTGCATATAGTCAAGCTTTTTGCGCACAGTTCCAGCAGGGAAAGGCTTTGTTTACGAGGCAAGCCTTCATTTAGCACAGTGCTAGAAAGAAAGGACCGTGATCTATCCCGAACTACCAGAAATTCGCATGCGCCACAGAAACAAACGCGTATACGCACCACACGCACGCACGCATGCACACACAAATAAGAATTTTCATATTTTTTAAAGATCCCTTTTGCACATTTTATCTTTGGGCGACGTAAATCCAGCTTGGGAAAGGTCGAGCGTCATACTTAATTTGTTCTCACATTACATCGTGAAGAATAAAAAATAAGGACATTTATTGTATTTTCACGACTCTCGCGCATACTCTTTTCTAAATTATTAGCGTTTGTAATCCCCCTGCATCCGGTATATATTTGGCTAGTATGAAGGCATTTTTGTCACTGATATCTCATTGAAGAGAAAGTCTGATTCCGTGAGATCTTTGGGCCGAGAAGGCTTTTCTGGGTCTTATTGAAGGATACTGAGTGAGCCTAACTCAGTAGAACTTTCATGAGCCCAAATCCCAGTCAGCCTGGCTTACTATTGTTCTTGTGAATCAGAATCCGAGTGAGCCCGGCTGTGCAGACTTTTGGTGAGTCTTGGGGGAATGAGCCGATCTGGGAATAGTCTTGGTGAGTTTGAATCCGAGTGAACATGGCCGAGTATAGTTCTCATGTGCCTGAGTAGAATTTCCGGCTCGTAGTAGTAGTTCCCCGCTGAGTAGAATTTCGGTGAGTCTGAGTCAGAGTGAGCTCTCAGAGAAAAATATAATATTTGAGTGAGTGTAAGTAAGCTCCGTTTATTTGGTTAACTTAAAGTCACGTGCCTAAATGCAAAGCAGTGTGGCACGCTTTCACATTATGAATGGCACTAGACCATCAGTGCTGTAAACTAAGCTGGCTGGGTTGAGCACATGGTTTATTTGAAATGATAGAACATGGAATGTAAGAGAAGGATAGTATCCCTTTTAGTGTGCGGGTGAGGCTGAGGCAGCGAGGGTAAGGCTTTTTTGTGCTGAGGGTGAGGGTGAGGAAGGGCGGAAAAGTTTTTCAACGTGAGGGTGAGAAAAGATACAGGAAATGACGTCATTTGCCCACCTCTGTTTATCACATGTCTTCGGATGTGAAATGCGGTGGAAAAGGTGCGTGAACAAAATAATCAGCACAACTAAATAGTCTCCATCTCCGATGAACTCCGTAAGAAAAAAAAATTCGGCAGAACCTATCCCACCGTGACTACCCACGGTAATGCCTTCAGCATTGCATCAGTATAGCAACACAACTCATTTCCACCGTCCAAACGAGTTAGTACAAGCCCTGTACTGCAGCTGGATTTCTCTTTTGCACTTCCACAAGAACACTCGGCGCCATCTAGTGTCACCGCCGCGAAGCCTGTGTGTGCCCTCCGAGATACATGGCACGCCGGTGCGTACGAGTGCTGAGAACCTCGCAGTGCGGCAACTGGGTTTTGCCCTAGCGCTTCTTCATCGACAAAGTGCGCCATATAGTGGCGTTGCCGAGAGGTCCGCGCGTGTCCTGCAAGATGGCAACCGTGGCGCGCCGGTTCTTTAAAACGCCGAGAATTGTCATTCGCTTGCCGCCCACGAAGTGGTACAAACACAGTGACCCAGTTTCACGAGAGGTTCGTTGAAAAGCGGCACATACCCAGTGCGTTTGTAGCACAGCCGGCTAATGCATCAGGTTACTGTCCTTGAGGATCCCTTGTCGCGTGGGTTCCACTTCGCTAAGCACCGCATAAATTTAAGGGATCTTTTTTTGTCATTGTAGATAGGCGAATACGTAGTTACTCAAGTCGGCGTCAAAACGTTCATTGAAGAGTGGCACACACCTGCTCGCACATGCCTAGCGATCGAAGTTGGCATCAAAAAGGTTCATCGGAGACCAGCGCAGACAAAGTGGCGCATACCCAGTACTTGAAGTCGGCGTCAAGGAGTTTCGATTGAAAGTCGGCACTTATCCGGTCCCGCATTTATAGTGACCCACGTAGGCGTGAATGAGGTTCGCTAAAGGGCGGAACGTATATACACATTGCCACATACTTAGTGACCAACGTGGCTATATGGGCCTGTTGGTACGCCATAGTAAAGGTTATAAATACCGCAAGAGCTTGAGAAGAATATAGGGGGGAAATTGGCTGTGGATTAGCTCTGGTCAAATCTAGTCGGATGGCGATAGCTACAGACCCCCGGTTGCGCTTAGTCTTCGCTTGTAGTTAGACATGTTATTCAACTTAGTGGTTTCCCATTAGACAATGAAAGGAGAGACATTATCACCACTGCGGAGCGCCGGGTGTGGCGTCACACAGAGGCGGAAACCTGGCGTAATGTAGCTATCGCTACAAAATAGAGCGCTATCTCGCACTCTGTTTTAGCTGCCCTGTATAGCGGCGAGAGCAAGCGGGATCGGCGAAATTATGCACGAGCGCGGAAGGCGATTTCCAGTTCGAATGCATTCTGCTGCGCTGTTCGCTTCAGGAGTACTCCTCGCCGCAACAATGCCACTGGCACGCCGTGTGGTCACACCCACGCGTTCTCCTTAAAAATTGCAAGGCTGTACATATGTAGATATGCGTTACATAAATATACCTCTGTGTGACTGCATAACATGGTATGCTGAGGGACGCTTACAAAGATATAAATCGAAGGTTGGTTCTACGGAAATATTTCTCCTATCTAATAGGCTGACAAGAAGAGACGAACGCGCACAAGTGGAGAAGACAGACATGTTGTAGCTCGAAAGAAAAATAAAACGAGGTGCACAGACAATTTCTCTCTGCAGCTATTTGCATTTTTCATACGCACTGGAACATGCATTTGTCAAAATTCTAGCTAGCTGGAACAGCTGTCTCAAGTAAAGAGGGTTTCAGAGGGGCCGAGCTAGTCCAGTGAAAGTTGATACCCGGGGGACAAAACGCGGTGCCGGCCTCTGCGATTGGTCCGCTTCACGTTGGTTAGCCTGTGGAGCTAAGCTGGTCGCAAATCGCGGCAGTGTGCAATGGGAAGTTAAAGATTTGCCTAAAGCGGATCCTCAGCGAATAAGAATTGCAGAGCGACATCGCATACGGGGCGGAAAGAGCTCCACAATCTTATACTGTCTCCGAAAAATGTTTAACCGGCTGGACAGAATGAATTTATTTCCGCATAATAGAGTAGCCAATGCCAGAGCCATCGGCAGACAGCCATCTTCTATTCCTTTCGGAAAAGGGCAGCCTTCATCTATTCCGAAAAAAATCCACATTGTTCGGCATATTAATGCACCTCAAGAGCGTACACCTCCCGTTGAAGTGGTGAGTTCATGCGGTTATTGGACGATCGCGTGACATTACGGTGAAGTGGTCACACCAATAGCGGAGGGCTATATATAACAGTGAAAAAGGTGTACAATCAGAAATATTTGTTCAGTTTCTTTCGGCCTAATTCGGTATCGTAAATACGTGAAAGTGATATCAGATAAGAGGTCTTCGTGCTTTGCTTGACGTCTCATGACAGAAGGGCGAAGTGGGCGTAGCTCGAAACTTTTTGAGCAATCGTGCAGCGCTGATGGCAGAAGTGGAATAATAGCAGGTTGGAATACCCTTCCGTTATAGCGCCCTTGCTTTTCCTCCACCACCTTCACGATTGAGCGTAGCTCGGAGAGTGCGTCATGAGTCCACTTCGTCTCGATCGTCGCTTTCGCAGGGAAACGCACACCGCGTTACCTCCGAACGCGTTCCCCGCATGTGCCGTCACTGGGATAGCACGACTACTCTGGCAGTGGCGACTCCGGCATGAATGTGCCTCCAGAGTCCATGGGCGCTATAACGTCAAGCTATTCCAATTATGCAATCAGCCATCCGCGAATGGGGAAAACTATTTTGGACCACCCTCACTTCACCTGTCTATCATGCGACGTCACGAAAACCGCGATAGCTCCCCATTTGATATGGCGTGTACACACTGATTATGCATGATTGGACCGAACGCATGATTGGAATACGCATGATTGGACCTTTCGAAATTCATCATCATCATCATCATCATCATCATCAGCCTAGATACGCCCACTGCAGGGCAAAAGCCTCTCCCATACCTCTCAGACAACCCCGGTCATGCGCTAATTGTGGCCATGTTCTTCCTGCGAACTTCTTAATCTCATCCGCCCACATACCTTTCTTCAGACCCCTGCTACGCTTCCCGTCTCTTGGAACCGAGTCCGGAGCCCTTAATAGCCATCGGTTCATTACATGCCCTGCCCATGGCCATTTCTTTTCTTGATTCCAACTAAGATGTCACTAACTCGTGTTTGTGCCCTCACCCAATCTGTTCTCTTCTTATTCCTTAACGTTACACCCATCATTCTTCTTTCCATAGATCGTTGCGTCGTCCTCAATTTAAGTAGAGCCCTTTTCGCAAGCCTCCAGGTTTCTGCCCCGTACGTGAGTACTGGCAAGACAAGCTGTTACACACTTTTCTCTTGGGGAATAATGGCAACCTGCTGTTCATGATTTGGGAATGCCTGCCAAACGCACCCCAGCCAATTCTTATTGTTCTAATTATTTGTCTCATCATCCGGATCCGCAGTCACTACCTGCATAAAGTAAATGTATTCCCTTGCCACTTCAGCACCTCGCTACGTATCGTAAACTGCTGTGCTCTTCCGAGACCGTTAAACATCACTTTAGTTTTCTTATTTGGACCCACTCTTCTGCTTTGCCTGTCCAGATCAGTGAGCATGCATTGCAATTGGTCCCCTTAGTTGCTATGCAAGGCAATGTCATCAACGAATCGCAGCTTACTAAGGTATTCTCCATTAACTCTTATCCCCAATTCTTCTCAATCGAGGTCTCTGAATAACTCTTTTAAACACGCTGTGAGTAGCATTGGAGAGATCCTATCTCCCTGCCTGACGCCCCTCTTTATTGGTATTTTGTTGCTTTCTTTATGGAGGACTACGGTGGCTGTGGAGCCGCTATAGATATCTTTCAGTATTTTTAAATACGGCTCGTCTACACCCTGATTCTGCAATGCCTCCAGTAATGAGTGTAATGGCATGGCTGGTACCCTTTACCGGAAAGGGTGTCATGGGGAGGAAACAAACGCACCTATAGAATGGGCGTTTTGGTTTGTGGAAATTACATTTTAAAGCACTCTCAACAAAGTTTGCTCCTTTTGGGACTTACAAACTTTAAACAATTGACACAATTTTGGACTTGTGTTGCCCCACAACAATAATCGTCATTTCTTGCATCCATTTCCTTTCTTTAACGCTGCCAGCCCTGTATTCCAAGTCACAAACGGCTTGCGCGTTGTCAGCGTGACACAGCATTCTCGACAGGAAAGTAGCGAGCGTTGAGTTTTCAAGATGGGAAACGCCAACAAGGCAGATGACGATTATCGTTGTGGGACAAGGTAAGCCCCAAAAGGTAAAGAGTGTATATTATCCGACACATAGAGGTGAAGCGGTGGCGTGGAGATAGAGCATCCGCTTCGCGTGCAAGAGGACGGTGGTTCGAATCCCAGTGCAGCGCAATTTTCCACCGGATTAAAACAAAAATCCGCGTGTTGATAAAATCGCATAAAGAAGCCTGGAGTGCGGCCTGATCCCGGTGACCGCAACCGGTAACGCACTCCCTCACCAGAGCACGATTGGCCACCCTGGTGCAGTACTTGGCCACAACCTCCTATATGAATACAAAAATCAAACCCCGGCCCTCAGCCCCCAGCAGCTGCGAAGCAACTGACCACGGCGGTGATCAGACCTGTGACGCAGCAGAGGGTGCTAAGAATCCCTGGATCCGGACAGGCCGCCATTGGAATCTGAACCTCGCAATGTTTAACGCTAGAACGTTATCTAGTGAGGCGAGTTTAGCAGTGCTATAGGAGGAATTAGAGGGCAGTAAATGGGATATAATAGGGCTCAGTGAGGTTAGGAGCACAAAAGAAGCATATACAGTGCTAAAAAGCGGGCACGTCCTGTGCTACCGGGGCTTAGCGGAGAGACGAGAACTAGGAGATGGATACCTGATTAATGAGAATATAGCTGGTAACATACAGGAACTCTATAGCATTAATGAGAGGGTCGTCGGTCTTGTTGTGAAACTTAATAAGAGTTCGTACAGGTCTACGCCCCTACATCCAGTCATGGTGACGAGGAAGTCGAAAGCTTCTATGAAGACGTGGAACCGGCAATGGGTAGATGATGTTAGTGTTGAAACAATGAACGACAATCTTATGGGCATCATCAAGGAGTGTTCAATAAAAGTCGGTGGTAACTCCGTTAGGCAGGATACCAGCAAACTATCGCAGGAGACGAAAGATCTGATCAAAAATCGCCAATGTATGAAAGCCTCTAACCCCACAGCTAGAATAGAACTGGCAGAACTTTCGAAGTTAATGAACAAGCGTAAGACAGCTGACATAAGGAAGTATAATGTGGATAGAGTTGAATGTGCTCTCAGGAACGGAGGAAGCCTAAAATCAGTGAAGAAGCTAGGAATTGGCAAGAATGAGATGTATGCGTTAAGAGACAAAGCCGGCAATATCATTACTAATATGAATAAGATAGATGAAGTGGCTGAGGAGTTCTATACAGATTTATACAGTACCAGTGACACCCACGACGATAATGGAAGAGAAAATAGTCTAGAGGAATTCGAAATCCCAAAGGTAACGCCGGAAGAAGTAAAGAAAGCCTTAAGGCAGCTGGGGAGGATCAGGTAACAGCAGATTTGTTGAAGGATGGTGAGCAGATTGTTCTAGAAAAACTGGTCACCCTGTATGCACCATGCCTCATGACCTCGAGCGTACCGGAATCTTGTAAGAACGATAACATAATCCTAATCCATAAGAAAGGGAACGCCAAAGACTTGAAAATTATAGACCGATCAGCTTACTGTCCGTTGCCTACAAAGTATTTACTAAGGTGATCACAAATAGAATCAGGAATACCTCAGACATCTGTCAACCAAAGGACCAGGCAGGATTCCCTAAAGGCTACTCAACAATAGACCATATTCAAACTATCAATCAGGTGAGAGAGAAATGTGCGGAAAATAACCAAGCCTTATATATAGCTTTCATTGATTACGGGAAAGCGTTTCATTCAGTCAAACCCTCAGCAGTCATGGCGGCATTACGGAATCAGGGTGTAGACGAGCCGTATGTAAGAATACTGAAATATATCTATAGCGGCTCCACAGCCACCGTAGTTCTCCATAAACAAACCAACAAAATCCCAATAAAGAAAGGCGTCAGGCAGGGAGATACGATCTCTTCAATGCTATTCACAACGTGCTTACACCAGGTATTCAGAAACCTGGATAGTGAAGAATTGGGGATAAAAGTTAATGGAGAATACCTTAGTAACTTACGATTCGCTGATGATATTGACTCAGGGGACCAATTGCAATGTGTGCTCACTGGCCTGGAGAGGCAAAGCAGAAGGGTGGGTCTAAAAATTTATCTGCAGAAAACTGAAGTAATGTTTAACAGTCTCGGAAGAGAACAGCAGTTTACAATAGGTAGCGAGGCACTGGAAGTGGTAAGGGAATACATCTACTTAGGGCAGGTAGTGACCGCGGATCCGGATCATGAGACGGAAATAACCAGAAGAATAAAAATTGGCTGGGGTGCGTTTCGCAGGCATTCTCAGATCATGAACAGCAGGTTGCCATTATCCTTCAAGACAAAAGTGTAAAACAGCTGTCTTACCAGTACTCACGTACGGGGCAGAAACCTGGCGGCTTACGAAAAGAGTTCTACTTAAATTGAGGACGACGCAACGAGCTATGGAAAGAAGAATGATTGGTGTAACGTTAAGGCATAAGAAAAGAGCACATTGGGTGAGGGAACAAACGCGAGTTAATGACGTCTTAGTTGAAATCAAGAAAAAAAAAGGGCATGGGCCGGACATGTAATCAGGAGGGAAGATAACCGATGGTCATTAAGGGTTACGGACTGGATTCCAACGGAAGGGAAGCGTAGCAGGGGGCGGCAGAAAATTAGGTGGGCGGATGCGATTAAGAAGCTTGCAGGGACGACATGGCCACAATTTGTACATGACTGGGGTAGTTGGAGAAGTATGGGAGAGGCCTTTGCCCTGCAGTGGGCGTAACCAGGATGATGATGATGATGATGATCTGGAAACCATAATCGTCATCTGCCTTGCATGCCTTGCCTTCCTTGAAGACTCTGCGCTGTCAACCTTCCTGTCGCCAATGCTGTGTCACGCTGATAACGTGCACGCCGTTCGTGACATGTAATTACAGGGCTCGCAGCGCTAAAGAAAGGAAATGCGTGCAAGACAGACGACTATTATTTATGTGGGACAAAATAACCCCAAAAGGGTTCAAACGTTAGGATTGTGGGGTGTAAGTGTTAGGTAAAGAAACAGCAAAACACCCTTAAGGGGGTAAATTGGTTTAAACTCTAACATGCTGAAGCATTGTGGGGAACATCACAGTGACGGTAACGCTGGCGACGATGGTAAAAATTTATTTATTTATTTATTTTATTTAATTACACAATACTGCAGGCAGCAATGCTGCTCAAGCAGGAGAGGGTTTACAAAAGATGCTTTATCAACATATTTTCAAATGAAACATACGAAGTGCATTCTACAACACATTCTGGTAAATGATTCCATTCTTCGCTCGTATGTGGAAAAATGATTTCTGAAAGATTTTAGTTCGGCAAAGTAGGACCGAACTACTTTAGAATGAAAAATACGCGATGACCTTTGTGGAGCATGGGTAATATATGTGGCATTGCTAGACCTGTTGGATTATGAAACAACGAGTAAAAAGAATTTTAGCCTGGTGATTTTACGGCGCACGTGGAGCGGATCCAGTCCAAGTTGGCCTAACATACCAGAAACTGACGATGTTTTGTAATCGGAGCAAATAAACCATGCTCGTCTGGAGCATCCGTACAGAATGCTTATTTAAGCTGTACATACAGACTTTTCATGAATATAGAATGATCTTAGCGCACGTGGTGCTGTTGCAAACGAATCTTTCGGCAAGGCGAGCATATTTGGCGCTAATAACGTGAGTATCAGATGAATAATTAACAAACAATGGTCAATCAACTTTTTTATTTGAACCCTCTGGACAGGTAAAAATGTCAAACTTGGAGACAGTCACAATTTAACTGGACCTCATTTTTTTTTATCCTGAAAATTGCAAAATGTTTAAAGAATTCGTAATCGAATTTCAACGCTCAGTCCACGCAGTACCGAAACCGAGCGTAGCGTGAATGTTATCGATCAGACAGAAACATCCGATGACCAAAAGCGCGTCCATGTTTTAAACTGAATCATCCGGTAGATTCTGATGCGGCGCGTTCTGCGTGGCAAGCATCTGGCGTGACGCGCTGCATCAGTATTTGCCCAGGCTTTGCCATCATTCAAAGTTCGTCACACGCATCGTCGCACAGCGTTTCTGTCAGACGTAGCTGCAGAGCACGCTCGGTCTCAGATATTGCTTGGAGTGAGCGTAGAAATTCCTTGAATAATATATGAACTTAGGCGCGATCTTCAGGATTTAAAAATAGGGGTGTATTACAATGACTTTAATGATAGCCTTTCTTTATAAAATATCTGAATGCGTGGTCCGAAAAAATAAGGCAATCTGTATATTGCTATCCCAATAAAACACAATATGTAATGTAACTTACAGCACTTGCAGCACGCGTACTTTGCAGCGACGTTAGTGCAGGAAATTGTTTTGCCGTTGCTTTCCAGGCATGAAATTCTAAGGATATCTTCAGCTTCCTGTGGACCTCCGTAGTTCTTTACTGTAAAAATTACAAATTACGATCACGTTTAAAGTGGAAAAATATAGTACGGTAGAAAACTCCCGCTCCCCTCCCCCTTCACACGCACGCACGCACGCACGCACGCACACGCACACGCACGCACACACACACACACACACACACACACACACACACACACACACACACACACACACACACACACACACACCTAAAAAATCCCGGTAGACAGCTCCGAGCTGCGTGGCCACGAAAAGTCAAATCTTCAGATTTTGAATGTGCACTACGCATAACGTTCATACCTGCTCGCAATGCACGCAAAGAAAATAACTGCTGTCTGATGTAAAGAAGTACAAAACTTCGCTGCTTATCCAGAAACAGGTGTATCACGTAAGATTTCTCGTTTCATCTGCACACATTCTATCCTATGTTATATTTCAGCCTCTGTGACTTGAGATGTTGCTCTTTTGTCGATCCTTATTTCCCTATCTTCTATTTCTGTTTCTATTCGTTCCTTCTAGAAGAGCAGTGTCCCTTCCAGTGGAGCTCACTGGGTTTAAAAGGGCCAACTCCAACTGCGCTATATGAAAATAGATGTAAGACGCACATGTTTTCTCATGAGACAACTGCAGCATCGCTTTGAGTCAACGTTGTTGCATTTCACAATGAAAGTTAAATTGGAGTGAATCTATTCAGAAGAATTTGGACTTCGGACATTGTTGTGTTTACAAAATTCCCCCAAAACTGGTAAGCTTAAAAAGCTTGACGCCCAAATTTTCAGATCCACAATCCGGCACCAAAAAACCGAGAACAAATTTCTGTAAATTGCACTTGTTAGAACATCTCAAGTAAGAAAAAAATATATATTCAAAAGTAAAGCTTGCATGCAATTGTTGCAATGCATAGTAGGGATTTCAAAAAGTCGTACGCACAAATCAGTCGTATATTTCATAGCGATCTACAATACGTCAATTTTTTCCCCTTTAGACGTGTTATTAGATGCTGTTTGAAAACCTGGGATCCGATTTCTGATTACTGATTTGCGGAGTTGCAAAGCTGAATTGCTGACGTGAATAATTAGCGCCCATACAAAGACAACCCACGCCATAAGACAAGGACATGCGGTACAAGAACCCGATACTTGATAAGGTTGGTACTTACATACGATAAAAATGATACCTACCGCGCGACTAGTCACGTGGCACTTCGTGTTTTGTCGGCCTTCTTGTAACTCTTGGAAACAACGTTTATGTAGGATGTATAAAGCAACAGCTAGATGGATAGGGAATTTTTGATGATGGCTTACAATTTTTTCATTGACAATTTCGATCAGATATTCATATCTGAGTTCATCATTTATTAATAAATAATTATGTAATTAGGCAAAATACTAAATGAAACAGTCTAACTTGCTCTTAGAATTAATATTTTTTAGCGGAAGGAAACGCACGACACGAGAGAAAGCACACAGGCACAACGCTAATAACAACGGATGTTCTATTGCATACGGTGCGACCAAGTGCAATAAAGCACCAGTTGTTAGTAGCGCTGTGTTCTGTGTGCCTTCTCTCAGGTCGTGCGTTCCTTTGCGCTAAAAACTGTTAACATGCAATACCAGCTCTTGGGCAGCCCCGAACTCAACGACCAAACCCTGGCCGTCCAGAGTGCCCGCGATCGGGCCGTCAAGCTCGGCTTGGCGGTCCCTACGTGGGACTAGCCGGGTGGCGCGGGGTCTTCCCTGCGTCTTCTCTGGACCAAAATAAAGTTACTTCACTCACTCACTCACTCACACGCTGCGTGGGTCGGACATCCTGTATATAGTACGTGTGCGTTATTTCAGTCACAACCAGAGCCAAAGCAATCTGGCGTAGGCCAGCCTCCTTGTCTTCCCAGGTGCGGTAAAGAAGTTTAATTTGGGAGAAAACTTTGAAAGAATTGTGGCAGGACCAACCTCACGATTACTGTCGACGGTCATGCGTTAGCATTGAATCACTTTAGCGGCACAACGTATTGCCACCGTCGAAACGAGTTATGCACGAGGCCTGTGCTGCAGTGGGACTCCTCTTTCGCGCTTCCCTAAGAAAACTCCGTGCCATCTAACACCCCCTCCGCGAAGCCTGCAGGTGACCTCCGTGATGAACGGCGCGCTGGTGTGTGTGTGTACGCTGAGGAACACGTCGTGCACCTGGGCTCCTGGCGCTTCTTTCTGGACACTCTGCACCATCTAATGGCAGTGCCGAGAAGTCTGCGTGTAGCCTCCAAGACGAGAAGCGCGGCGCGCCGGTACCTACGAACGTTCAGAATCCTTCCGCCGTTTGCCGCACAATCAGTGGCCCATACTCAGGGATCAAAGTTGACAAATAGAGCATTGAAGCACGGCACCTACCCAGTGTATTCATGGCGCAACTAGCTAAAGCGTTGGCATGACAGGCGTTCACTGAAAACCGGAACATACCCAGTGCATTTGTGGCGTAACCTGCAAATGCGTCGGGTTTCTGTCTTTAAGGAACTCTTGAAAAGTAGGTTTGAATCCGCTCAACATCGGAAAAATTTAAGGCATGTTTTTCGTCATTTTAGGACGATACATTCCTAGCGGCACATGCCTAGTTACACAAGTTGCGCCGAAGACGTTCATTGAAGAGCGGCATACACCTACTGCCGCATACCCAGTTACCGAAGCTGGCATTAAAGGGCTTCGTTGAAGACCAGCTCAGACCGAATGACAGGTGTCCTGTAGTCCAAGTCGGCGTCAGATTTTCTTGGAAAAGCGGCAACGACCCAGTCCCACGTTTACAGCAGCCCATGTCAGCGTGAAAGAAGTTCGTTGAAGTGCGGCACCTATCTACTACACACGGACACATACCTAGGTTGTTCCGATGTTTGCTTTCGAATCTTCTTACCTCAGCACAGCAACCCGATGCCCTAACCGGTCAACCACGGACAACTCAGTCACACAGGTAGGCGAGAAAACAGATAGATAGATAGATAGATAGATAGATAGATAGATAGATAGATAGATAGATAGATAGATAGATAGATAGATAGATAGATAGATAGATAGATAGATAGATAGATAGATAGATAGATAGATAGATAGATAGATAGATAGATAGATAGATAGATAGATAGATAGATAGATAGATAGATAGATAGATAGATAGATAGATAGATAGATAGATAGATAGATAGATAGATAGATAGATAGATAGATAGATAGATAGATAGATAGATAGATAGATAGATAGATAGATAGATAGATAGATAGATAGATAGATAGATAGATAGATAGGTAGGGTCGATGTGTCTGGTTGTTCGAATGATTTGATGAATAAATGCTGAAATTATGTCTCTATTGTGGCTCTTTATATGTTTAACATTACCTAATTAGTATCATAATCGTATCGTATTTCACATTCAGTTAAGACGATGCCAATCGGCTCTTTTTGGCCGTCGTTCAAGGTAGCTAGGAGACGCTCGTTGTATTTTTCAGATAGCCTTGGTATAGCCTCGCGTCTGTCTTGGGCGACTCTCTTCCGCTAGGGCCCCCAAGTGCTGCTCGACACTGAACTCGACATACTACGCCCCCTGCCGGGCAGGATACAAATCATGCATTTGCTCGAGATGGGCCCCGCGAGCTTCGGCCATAGAGAAAGAAATCCACAAAAACCGGACACTCTGCAAAAAGTGCCAATAGGAAATACGTCACGTTTTTTTTTTTCACAAACTTGGCCCCGTAAGATTCACCAAGCGCAAAACTAACCAACGTTAAACTTATTGCACCACAGCGGCCGACCTATCAAATCAAATCATATCAAATCAAGTTTATTCATTACAAACAAAGAAACGGTTACATTTTCGTTTTACAGACGAGGGTCCCAAAGTCGAAGACTGTATCCGGGACCCTCGGTGGGTAATTATAAGAAAAAAAATTACATAGGTGGCAGGACAGAAATGAAATTTATAGAATGTACACTAACAGAAACGAAGAGCTCTAGTGCAACAAAGGAAAAGTGAATATGATTACAATGTACAGTAGTACTAACAAAAAATAAAAATAATATCGACGCACAACACAACCTGTAAATTATGTAAAGAAGGAACAGAACGAAATAGAGAAAAATATGATCGGCAGGCCGAGATGAACATGAAGTAAAAATATAAGTGTGCTAGAAATATACATATACAAAATTTCAACAGACACAAAAAACATGAGAATACATAAAAAGAAGCATTATGAACAAAACGACTAAAGGCAACAGCAAGCATGTGAACAGCAAAACATAAGAGAAATAGTGATAATAAATAAAACATTTGGAACCATAATTGCGTCACTGCGTCAAAAGAAACTCTTTAAGGGATTTTTTGAAGGCATAGAATGATGTGAGTGATTTTATGTTTGATGGTAAGTGATTCCATAAAGATATGCCAGCGAAAGATGATGTTAGTTTACCATAGTTGGTACGGACACGAGGCAGTAAAAAATTTCTGTTAAAGGCAAACCTAGTTCTATCGTAGTTATGTAAATCATTTAGGTTAACGAATTCGTAAAGCAATTGGTTGTTAAGTAACTTGAAAAATAAGATTGTTAAATTATATTGAAACAAGTTCACGGTCGTTAAAATGAGGTTTTGACGGAGCAAAATGGATGCATTTGACTGACGAGGAATGCTTGTAATGATACGAATGGCTTGATTTTGTAAATGCTGAACTGATGACAGGTGGCAATTGTACGTGTTGCCCCAGGCAGCGATTCCATAGTTAATATGACTATGGATAAAAGCAAAGTAAAGCGATAAAAGAGCCTTGCGAGAAAAGAAGGCGCGTGCTTTTATTAGAGCGCGAATGCCAAATGCCGGTTTTTTCTTAATATTGTTAACGTGGGAGTAAAATTTGAGGTTAGCGTCCAGGAGAACACGGAGGAATAGAACCAAGTCACCGGGTGGAATTTGATGAGCACCAAGTGTTAACGCTAGTGGAGTAGTTAGGACCCTGTGACCACTATTTAATACAATATATTTAGTTATCTCTGGATTAATAATTAGGTAATTACTGAGATACCATTCTATAACGTCAGTTAGCGCAGCATTTAACTTTGATTTTAATGAGATTAACGATGTGTCTGATAATGATATGGTGGTGCCATCGGCGTATAAAACGCAGTGAGATGAATGTAAAAGGTCGGGTAAGTCATTAATGTAAATAATAAATAGTAATGGACCGAGAATGGACCCCTCGGGTACACCTAAGTTAATTATTTTAGTTTGAGAAAGGGCACCCGCTACAGAAACCACGTACTGCCTATCCAACAAATAGCTTTTTAATAGAGTTAAAGCGGGACCAGTAATACCGCATGCTTCAAGTTTAGTGAACAAAATGCTGTGGTTAATCGTGTCAAAAGCTTTGGTGAAATCCAAAAAGACAGAGCCAGCGAATTTACCACAATCTATAGATTTCTTAATAAAATCGGTTAAAGAGAGCAATGCTAAGCAAGTAGAACTTCCGGAACGGAATCCGAACTGACAGGGATTAATTATACTAAATTTTTCAAGGTAGTTATTTAAACGTTTAACTAATAAATGTTCAATAATCTTACTTAAAGAGGAAAGAATAGATATTGCTCTGTAGTTAGAAATTAGGTCTTTGGTACCCTTCTTAAATACGGGAATAAGCTTAGCCTTCTTTAGACATAGAGGAAAAGTGCCGGATCCGAAAATGCGATTAGTTATGATACATATTGGTTCAGAAATAATATTAGCAACTAACTTTAAATGGTGTGCGCAAATGTTATCTAAACCCGGACTTGTGTTTTTAAGGCTACAGATTGTTAAATACACCTCTGGAACAGTAACAGGGGAAAGAAAAAATGAGTGAGGTAACCTAGACAAGGTTGGCTGAATGACTGGGCTGTTATTTATTTGTGTCAGAGCAAAATAGTCGCTAAAGGCATTGGCCATATGAGTGGGCTCGCGGTATGTTGTACCATTCAGGTTAATTTTAGAACATTGTTCAGGCGTAGAAGATTTATTCATGAATTCGTTCAAAAGCTTCCATTGCTTTTTTGGATTATTGCTGTGTTTATTAATTTCATTATCATAGTAGCGCCTTTTAGCCTGTTTAAGTAGCGTGTTAAGAACATAACAATATTTTTCATAACGCAGAGCCAGCTTAGAGTTAAAAGGTTGCTGCTTAGTGTTCCTGTATAGGTTATCTTGAAATTGCTGATACAACGGAAAGCATTGCACCGGATGCACGTATATAGAACTGTGTATGTTGAGTGAGATAAGAGCTGCACTATAGGCATCGCAGGCAGTTTTAATTGGAGGCAAACTTGGCAAGTGCGCCTCGAATGATAAATTGTTTTGTCTAAACCGAAACAGCGCGAATTGGTAGGCTGCATGAAAGAGAGACATTCTTATTGAATGACAGGAAGTTATTCGGCATATATCTGGCGATCACTCAGGAAATGGTTGTTGTGGAACGACGAGTCGGTTCTGATGTACTTCGCTATAAAAACGCGCGAGATAGTGTCGAGCAGCCTATATTGGCTTTTGTGTGTGTATATATATATCAATTCTAAATATTGTAAGGCAGTTTGTCGTGTGCGTATCATGGACACGCATGCCTATATCGCCTTCCGTTTCCCTACCACGGTTGCGCTTTAAAACCAACAGCGCGCGCATGCGATCCCATAGATGAGATGAATACATATATATAGAAAAGTATCAGTCATAGCTCTCGTAGTATAGCCTTCTGAGCAGTTTCCCTTTTCTTTTTCTTCTCTTTTTTTTTTCTTTGAAAGAAGTCCTATTAGGGTTATTATAATTACACGAAGGTATTTCGCCATCGCCAGCAGCAGTACTTGAGATAGCTATTCCGGCGGCTAGCTTCCCACGCTATGCGTGCCGCCCCCGCACCTGTTTAAGCTTTTTCCTAGACGCTAGAGCTATACAATATCCGCGCAACCTTGAGCGATCGGAAAGCGCGTTTTCCACCCTGGGCCGGCGGAGAGGGGAGATTTCGTTCCGGCCGCGAAGCTCTCTACATCTTAGTAAGGTGCCTCGCGGTGGTCTCGTGCTGAAGATGCCCTCTCGGTGAGCGCATATTTCCCCCCTTATCTTTTAAGAGATTCAATACATACAAGCATTTGTCTCGCAAACCAGATTTATTTCAAGGGAATTTCCCACGTCTCAATAATTTCTCTCGTCGTATACGAGTGCTGATTGCCGTGTTATAGTTTGTTAACGAAGCTTCCCCTCAAGTCTAAATATTTTAAGGCAGTTTTCCTAGTCTATAAAGCCGCTAGAGTTCACACTGCTCCTCTGGCGGCCATTTTTCAAAGAAATTATGCCTTCCAACCACTCAGAATGCCGGTGAAAACTTCACGTTTGATCAATTCTGGATATTGTAAATAGTAAACAGCTACTTTTGCTTACATGATCGGCCATGACATTGAAATTGCTGATACAACGGAAAGCATTGCACCGGATGCACGTATATAGAACTGTGTATGTTGAGCGAGATAAGAGCTGCACTATAGGCATCGCAGGCAGTTTTAATTGGAGGCAAACTTGGCAAGTGCGCCTCGAATGATAAATTGTTTTGTCTAAACCGAAACAGCGCGAATTGGTAGGCTGCATGAAAGAGAGACATTCTTATTGAATGACAGGAAGTTATTCGGCATATATCTGGCGATCACTCAGGAAATGGTTGTTGTGGAACGACGAGTCGGTTCTGATGTACTTCGCTATAAAATCGACTGCCGCGGACAACATCAGTCTCTTTCCACATAAGTATGAGGCTCGGAGCAGGAGCTTTGCGCTTGAAAGTAACCGTTGGCTTGACGAACCAACCGACTGAGCTACCTTTCCGGGTAACATTGAAGGATCACGAGTTCAAATCATATGTTATGTTCCTTTTTTTTTCTTTTTTTTTCTTTTAATGTATTTTCCTTCCTTTTATCACTGTACGGAAACCCTCCTAAAAAAAAATTATATATCCTCAATTATGTGTGGCCACACATGTGCAGGTCATAAATACCAGGTTCTCTAGCCGAGTGCCATCCATGCGGTATAACCGAGCTCAGATTGGTCCACCTTGACTGATCAAATAGGGCACCACTGTAGGTTAAATGAGGCGTACAACTCCTGCGGGACCCGCCGTGGTTGCTCAGTGGTCATGGTGTTAGACTGCTGAGCACGAGGTCGCGGGATCGGACCCCGGCCACGGCGGCCGCATTTCGATGGGGGCGAAATGCGAAAACACCCGTGTACTTAGAATTAGGTGCACGTTAAAGAACCCCAGGTGGTCGAAATTTTCGGAGTCCTCCACTACGGCGTGCATAATCAGAAAGTGGTTTTGTCACGCAAAACACCATAATTCAAATTTTAATTTAACTCCTGCGGGGACGGTAGAGTATCCGTCTCCAGTGCAAGAGGACCGTGATTCAAATCCCGGTGCCGCGCAATTCTCCACCGGGAAAAACAAAAAAAACCGTGTGTTGAGAAAATTGCACAAACAGGCCTGGAGTGCGGCCTGATCCCGGTGACCAGAACCGGTAACGCACTCTCTCGCCAGAGCAGGATTGGCCACCCTGGTGCAGTACTTGGCCACAACCTCCTATATGAATACAACAATCAAACCCCGGCCCTCAGTCCCCAGCAGCCGCGAAGCAACTGACCACGGCGGCGGTCAGATCTGTAACGCTGCAGAGGGTGCTAAGAATACCTGGCTCCGGACAGGCCGCCATTGGAATCTGAACCTGGCAACGTTTAACGTTAGAACGCTATCTAGTGAGGCGAGTCTAGCCGTGTTATTGGAGGAATTAGAGGGTAGTAAATGGGATATAATAGGGCTCAGTGAGGTTAGGAGGACAAAAGAAGCATATACAGTGCTAAAAAGCGGGCATGTACTGTGTTACCGGGGCTTAGCGGAGAGACGAGAACTAGGAGTCGGATTCCTGATTAATAAGGAAATAGCTGGTAACATACAGGAATTCTATAGCATTAACGAGAGGGTGGCAGGTCTTGTTGTGAAACTTAATAAGAGGTACAAATTGAAGGTGGTACAAGTCTATGCCCCTACATGCAGTCATGATGACCAGGAAGTCGAAAGCTTTTATGAAGACGTGGAATCGGCGATGGGTAAAGTCAAAACAAAATACACTATACTGATGGGCGACTTCAATGCCAGGGTAGGCAAGAAGCAGGCTGGAGACAAGTCAGTGGGGGAATATGGCATAGGCTCTAGGAATAGCAGAGGAGAATTATTAGTAGAGTTTGCAGAACAGAATAATATGCGGATAATGAACACCTTTTTCCGCAAGCGGGTTAGTCGAAAGTGGACGTGGAGGAGCCCGAATGGTGAGACTAGAAATGAAATCGACTTCATACTCTGCGCGAACCCTGGCATCATACAAGATGTAGACGTACTCGGCAAGGTACGCTGCAGAGACCATAGGATGGTAAGAACTCGAATTAGCCTAGACTTGAGGAGGGAACGGAAGAAACTGGTACACAAGAAGCCAATCAATGAGTTAGCGGTAAGAGGGAAACTAGAGGAATTCCGGATCAAGCTACAGAACAGGTATTCGGCTTTAACTCAAGAAGAGGACCTTAGTGTTGAAGCAATGAACGACTATCTCATGGGAACCATTAAGGAGTGCGCAATAGAAGTCGGTGGTAACTCCGTTAGACAGGAAACCAGTAAGCTATCGCAGGAGACGAAAGATCTGATCAAGAAACGCCAATGTATGAAAGCCTCTAACCCTACAGCTAGAATAGAACTGGCAGAACTTTCTAAGTTAATCAACAAGCGTAAGACAGCGGACATCAGGAACTATAATATGGATAGCATTGAACAGGCTCTCAGGAACGGAGGAAGCCTAAAAACAGTGAAGAAGAAACTAGGAATAGGCAAGAATCAGATGTGTGCGTTAAGAGACAAAGCCGGCAATATCGTTACTAATATGGATGAGATAGTTCAAGTGGCTGAGGAGTTCTATAGAGATTTATACAGTACCAGTGGCACCCACGACGATAGTGGAAGAGAGAATAGCCTAGAGGAATTCGAAATCCCACAGGTAACGCCAGAAGAAGTAAAGAAAGCCTTAGGAGCTATGCAAAGGGGGAAGGCAGCTGGGGAGGATCAGGTAACAGCAGATTTGTTGAAGGATGGTGGTCAGATTGTTCTAGAGAAACTGGCCACCCTGTATACGCAATGCCTCATAACCTCGAGCGTACCGGAATCTTGGAAGAACGCTAACATAATCCTAATCCATAAGAAAGGGGACACCAAAGACTTGAAAAATTATAGACCGATCAGCTTACTGTCCGTTGCCTACAAAGTATTTACTAAGGTAATCGCAAATAGAATCAGGAACACCTTAGACTTCTGTCAACCAAAGGACCAGGCAGGATTCCGTAAAGGCTACTCAACAATAGACCATATTCACACTATCAATCAAGTGATAGAGAAATGTGCAGAATATAACCAACCGTTATATATAGCTTTCATTGATTACGAGAAAGCGTTTGATTCAGTCGAAACCTCAGCAGTCATGGAGGCATTACGGAATCAGGGTGTAGATGAGCCATATGTAAAGATACTGGAAGATATCTATAGCGGCTCCACAGCCACCGTAGTCCTCCACAAAGAAAGCAACAAAATCCCTATAAAGAAAGGCGTCAGACAGGGAGATACGATATCTCCAATGCTATTCACAGCATGCTTACAGGAGGTATTCAGAGGCCTGGAGTGGGAAGAATTGGGGATAAAAGTTGATGGAGAATACCTTAGCAACTTGCGATTCGCTGATGATATTGCCTTGCTTAGTAACTCAGGAGACCAATTGCAATGCATGCTCACTGACCTGGAGAGGCAAAGCAGAAGGGTGGGTCTGAAAATTAATCTGCAGAAAACTAAAGTAATGTTTAACAGGCTCGGAAGAGAACAGCAGTTTACGATAGGTAGCGAAGCACTGGAAGGGGTAAGGGACTACATCTACTTAGGGCAGGTAGTGACCACGGATCCGGATCATGAGGCTGAAATAACCAGAAGAATAAGAATGGGCTGGGGTGCGTTTGGCAGGCATTCTCAAATGATGAACAGCAGGATGCCACTATCCCTCAAAAGGAAAGTGTATAACAGCTGTGTGTTACCAGTACTCACATATGGGGCAGAAACCTGGAGACTTACGAAAAGGGTTCTGCTGAAATTGAGGACGACGCAACGAGCTATGGAAAGAAGAATGATGGGTGTGACATTAAGGGATAAGAAAAGAGCAGATTGGGTGAGGCAACAAACGCGGGTAAACGACATCTTAGTTGAAATCAAGAAAAAGAAATGGGCATGGGCCGGACATGTAATGAGGAGGGAAGATAACCGATGGTCACTAAGGGTTACGGAGTGGATTCCAAGGGAAGGGATGCGTAGCAGGGGGCGGCAGAAAGTTAGGTGGGCGGATGACATTAAGACGTTTGCAGGGACAACATAGGCACAATTAGTACATGACCGGGGTAGTTGGAGAAGTATGGGAGAGGCCTTTGCCCTGCAGTGGGCGTAACTAGGCTGATGATGATGATGATGATAGGTTATCTTTTTTCCTTAAGCTGGTCAGTAATGCGGACGTCATCCACGGGTTGCAGGCATACTTATATTTATTCTTACACCTAACGGTCCGGGTGCTTATTGATACGGCATGTAAAAACAACGCAGCGAATTTATCAACTGCTGCTGCCGGATCTTCCAATAGATTGACCTCAGTCCAATTAGTATTGCTAATGGTATCAATAAATGTATCTTGGTTAAAGGGACACTAAAGGTTACCAGAAACTCAAGTTAAAGTGATAGAGCAATGTTCTAGAACGTCTAAGGCGTCAATATAATCGCGAACAGAGCTTTAGTAACCGAGAAATTGAGGTAAATGCATGACACGTTTTGAGACCCCCCAGCGACATTCCGGTACTAGGCCGATGACGAAAGGACTCCTCATAATTTGTGTTACTAATACTCAACTACTCATATTAAAAACATCATTTCATTCGATTATAAGACGGAAAAATATGCTACTTGTCTACGTCTATTCGATTCTAAGAAAAAATAACATTTTGACGTTACCCTTCAGTAATATGGGTGTTCGAAAGGTTTCGTTTTCGCTCGACTCTGCGCGCTCGACTCTGCGCCGCGCACGCTTTGGAGTTTCAGTAGTTTCGTTATCGCGTCGTGCTGTGAGGGTTTTGCTGGCTCGCGAAACTTTCATTTGGAACAAGCAGCGAGAATGCCACGACCATGTGATGTCGTGGGAAGCCCTCGTTGCATTCCCGCTCCGGAGAGCCGGTGTCGAGGCCGCCGTCGTAGTACGCAACGACGCCGGCAGTGCGAGCCATCAGCAGCAGGTCGCGCTCGTCGGCGCTCAAATCGCTCAAGTTGAGCCCACCATCGCGAGCCAATCTGTCGGTGTCAGGGTCCATTGCGACGAGCGTCGAAGTTAGCGTCATAGAATGAAGTACCAGCTTATGGGCGTCTTGCGCTGGAGTTTGAGGTATAGTAGCGGTGCCTGGTGGCGGTGCGGGAAACGACATCTGGGTCGTGCCAGCTTGGGTCGTATTGAGCCCTGGCTGTGGCGAAACACGTTTCTAGGCCGAGTTTTGCGTCGATTCGCACATTTTTATGCCCTGTTGCGAGTGCGAAAAGGCTCGTCGCTTCTCATAGACCACGCCGACCACGCTGAGAGCTCGCCGCAGCCTATAGTTTAACGAAAACGGACTCTCCGTGTGCCGTGGGACGTAATGTGGGACGTAATTCGTTTCTCCGTCCTCTAGCCACCATACTCTCGCTTTCGCTCTGCTGTCGGCTCTGTCTTGGCTCTGTTTCTGACCGCGCGTTCGCGTTTTGCGCAGAAAAGCCGTAGCGCCGTCTGCGGACGGCGTTCTACTCACCGATGGCGCAACGTCACTATGAGACCATGATGTCAGTACTCCTCGATCGGAGGGCGGGCGATTTGAACTGCGCTAGAGGTACGCGGACGCTTCAGAACGCATTTTCTCTTAAGATAAGTCTCTCCTTGGCACGAAACAAGCGTTTCGAGGTTTCTGTGATGGTATTTCAACAGTCCACGTTGACTTAATAGTAACCTTTAGGGTCCCTTTAAATACTGATGTACTGAAAGAGATGTTGGGGGTTGGCATTAGACTGTTAAATGTAACGAAAATGCGAAAATGATCGGTTATATCAGTACGCACTACTCCCGACACAGGAGACGATGTTAGATAACGCATGCTCAAGAAGTGTTTGCGTTCCGTTATGGCTACATCTGGTATGGCAGTTAATAAGCGACTCGTAGCCATCGTAGCTATCTTCGGCTAACTGCGTCACAACGCACTGTACCGCCTGCATGCTCGAAAAGTACCCCAAGAAGAACCGAGATATGTTACAATAAAGTTAGGGCTCTTAGAAAGCGCCGGATGCATTCGCGTGACGCATGCATCCGGCGCGTCTGACGTCATTGCCTTGTTCCTAAGTGACTCCAGAAAAATAAGTCTCAAGGTATAACTTCATTTATACATAAAACTTTTTAGCTTTGGCGACAAAGAAATAAAAAAATGAAACAGTGTTAACTTGCTTTCACATTCCTCTTTCCGATGCTCTTATCAGATAACGGCCGATGTGAATAGTAGCGTGACGTACTTCCTGTTTCACGTTTTCGCCGAATGCCCGCTCTTGTTCAATTTCCTTCTCTATGACCGGCCATTAAGTAAAGTGGGTAGAGATCAGTGAACCCAGCGCACAGCTTGCGCATCCTCACGCGCTCAGGGATGACATCGCGCATGCACACTCAGACGCACTTCTAGCCAGCAACGACCCAGCTAGGGTGCCTATAACTTTGAGGTGCGAAAACTAGCTACCCTAGCGCCAGCTGATGGAAGGTGATGATGATCAGGATTGATGGCGTTGCCTTTGAAATGGGGTGGTGACAAGTAGTCATTTAGCCAGCTCGAGTTACTCGGGCATGCTGCACATGCTTTTCATTCTCGCATCTCTGTATATATCTCGTTAATCTTTTTTTCTCTTCATCTAAAATTCTCTATCTACCTTCTGCCGCTACCTATGCCTGTAACGGTTCCTGTTCTATCAATTTCTTCCCTGCTTTTCATGCGTAGGCTATCTTTGCCGACTACCCCAGCAAAATCGTTCCGTCACGCGACAACTGTAATGCCTTGTACCTGCACAACAAAGGGTGTTTGCGAAGTCAAGGCATTTAATTGTTTTAATAGTGTGAATGTATACGGTTGGTAGGTTTATAAGGGATAAGGAATAATTGAAACAAAAAATTATCCCAGAGAATACCCAAAGACACATAGGGCTTCATAAAAATGCACAGAAAGTCTATGCTAGGGGTGGACCAATTGAAATTTCGCGGTGGACCTACTTGAAATTTGGGGGTGAACCAACTTGAATATTTCGGTTGAACCAACTTGACTATTAGGAGAGGAGCAACCTGAAACTTGGGGTCAGGGCCAATTGCAATTTGGGGCCTGGGCTAACATAAATTTCGAGGTGTTCCAACTTGAAATTTGAGAGTTAGTCAAATTAAATTTGGGGGTAAGCCAATGTCAAACTTGAGGGTGCGCCAACTTAAATTTGGCGTAGGGCGAACTTGAAATTTTGGGGGGACCAACTTGAGTTTGTGGTGGGCGAACTTGAAATTTGGGGTTGGCGAACTAGAACTTTGTGGTGAGCCAACCTAAAATTAAGGGTGGGCCAACATAAATTTGGGGAATGGGTAACTTGAAACTTAGGGGTGGGCCAACTAATATATGGGGGTGTGTCAACTTGAACTTTGGGCGCGGGCCAACTTAAAGAGACCCTGAAACGATTTTGATGATATTGTACAAACCTACTGAGTCGTTAAGGTTGTCCTTTCTGAGCCTTAAGTGATGCATCTAAGCGCTCCGCGTATAGCCTGTAATTTATAATCAGGTTTTCAGATCACTACCAATCGCAGTAGCACCACTCCCCTGATTTTGCAGCCGCCCCAGACCAAGTGGTCACTATCTGACGTCAGCAGGGCTAGCTGTCCGAGTAGCTGCCCAGGGCGCGTCATCAATAATATTTCCAACTTCATGGTGAACAATCGTTCGTAATAACTGCGGCGTTATTAATTTGTTTCTAAAAAAAGAAAGGTGCAGCGGTGGCGTAGAAGTAGAGCATCCACCTCGCGTGCAAGAGGACCGTGGTGCGAAACCCGGTGCCGCGCAATTTTCCACCGGATTAAAGAAAATCCACGTGTTGTTAAAATTGCATAAACAGGCCTGGAGTGTGGCCTGATTCTGGGGACCAGAACCGGCAACGCACTCCCTCATCAGAGCAGGATTGACCACCCTGGTGCAGTACTTGGCCACAACCTCTTATATGAATACAACAATTAAACCCCGGCCCTCAGTCCCCAGCAGCTGTGAAGCAACTGACCACGGTGGCGGTCAGACCTGTGACGCAGCAGAGGGTGCTAAGAATCCCTGGTTCCGGACAGGCCGCCATTAGAATCTGAAGCTGGCAACGTTTAACGCTAGAACGTTATCTAGTGAGGCGAGTTTAGCAGTGCTATAGGAGGAATTAGAGGGCAGTAAATGGGATATAATAGGGCTCAGTGATGTTAGGAGGACAAAAGAAGCATATACAGTGCTAAGCATTAGCACTGCTAAGTAGATATAGCAGTGCTAATGTAGTCGGTCATTGTTCGCTTTTTTCATGTCTTTTTTGTTTTTCTTTTTTTTTCTCTTTTTCTTTTGTTCTTGTAAATAAACTGCTGGTATTTTGTTCGCGCACAATTTCGCTGCTACCATGAGATATGCTAAACCTTGTTATTTTTTCTAATCACTCATGTATTTTGTTCTGTAACCGTTCTTTTCTTGTTCCTTGTATACTTCCTTATTATATGCTGTTGTTGCCTTTAGATGTTAACTACAATAACCGTTCTTGTACAGGAGGTCCCGATACAGTCTTTGACTATGGGACCTCCTTCTGCATACTAAGTACTTGTAATTGTGACCCAACTTCTAATAATAAATTTTTGATTCTGATTCTGA
Source organism: Dermacentor variabilis (assembly GCF_050947875.1). NCBI lineage: Eukaryota > Metazoa > Arthropoda > Arachnida > Ixodida > Ixodidae > Dermacentor > Dermacentor variabilis. The sequence goes on along the minus strand of NC_134574.1, from coordinate 148,550,059 downwards.
TTCTAAAAAGCGGGCACGTTCTGTGCTACCGGGGCTTAGCGCAGAGACGAGAACTAGGAGTCGGATTCCTGATTAATAAGGAAATAGCTGGTAACATACAGGAATTCTATAGCATTAACGAGAGGGTCGCAGGTATTCTTGTGCACCTTCATGAGAGGTACAAATTGAAGGTCGTACAAGTCTACGCCCCTACATCCAGTCACGATGACCAGGAAGTCGAAAGCTTCTGTAAAGACGTGGAATCGGCGTTGGGTAAAGTCAAGACAAAATACACTATACTGATTGGCGACTTCAATGCCAGGGTAGGCAAGAAGCAGGCTGGAGACAAGTCAGTGGGGGTATATGGCATAGGCTCTAGGAATATCAGGGGAGAGTTAGTAGTAGAGTTTGCGGAACAGAATAATATGCGGATAATGAATACCTTCTTCCGCAAGCAGGATAGCCGAAAGTGGACATGGAGGAGCCCGAATGGCGAGACTTCGCCTCCTTCTTCCTGTGATTTACCCTGTTTAAGGTCTGTTAGATTTTCGGCTGTAAGACATTCACGTAGTTTGCCACAAGCTTTACTTTGTCTCTTCCATGCCTCTCTACCATTCACCACCAGGGGACCCGTCTTTTGAATGAAGTGCCTCTTGTTTGAGGAACGAACTTTTTAGTGCCGTCAATGATAAAAGCGGTAAAGTAGGAGACAGCGTGATCGATAATAAAATTATCTATAAAATCCTGTGATAAGTGGGTGGATTCTCTAAAACATTCCCAGTCAGCTGAGGCCAGTTTTCAGCGAGGGAAGTGCGGAGAGAAGCCATGTTGGTTTACGAAGTTCAGCGTTACTGGGAAGTCATGACTTCCCAATGGACTTTTATTTACACAACATTCTAAATCAGGAAAAATAGAAGCGGAGCCGATCGAAAGGTCTATTGATGAATATGAATTACGATGTGCATCATAATACGTTCGTTCTTTCTTATTAAAGAGGCACGCACCGGAGGTTAAAAGAAAATTTTCAATGAGTTGATCTCTCGCGTCGCATCGTGAGTCTCCACACATCGTGTTATGAGCGTCAAAATCTTCCACGAGTGTGTAAGGCTCGGGAAGCTCCTCAATGAAGTTATAAAAGTCTGTTTTTTTCGAGATGATGGTTCGGGGATATATAAATGGGGCATACAGTGACCAATTTGTCAAAAAGAATAGCGCGAACTGACACTGCCTCAAGGCAGTGTCTGCAAGCTACAGACTTGTCGGCTACTCTTGCTACACCGCCGGAAGCATTAGCCTCGTACCAGTATTTTCGGAAGATGGTGTAGTTTCGAAGAAAATTTGTGTTCGTAGGTTTGAGATGCGTCTCTTGAACACACAGCAACTTGGTATTGTGTTTGTGTACTAGTTCTATGATTTCATCGAGGTTATGAATGAGTCTTCTAACATTCCACTGTAGTATTTGTGTCTCCATCATGTTAACAGTGGTGCTGTGTGTTTAAGAAATGAAGATCAGCTCACGTGCCTTTTCCAGGCGCCGTGACGCGAGCTTTGTCTTTTTTGTAGCGATCGCGAGAGCCTCGCCGCTCCTTAGGCGCTGGTGGCGCCGTGTGGCTGGTGGTTGTGTCACAACCTCATAATTTTTTTCCTCCATGATGGACAGGACCGCGAGTGCGCAACGTGCTCCCTATCACAGTTCACACAATGGAGATAAATTTGACATGATTCAGAGAGCTGTTCGTGAGCACTGCATTTCGCACAAGTCTGACGACCTCGGCAGTTCTCTGAACTGTGGCCGGCCAAATCGCTGGCACTTAAAGCATCGTAGAGGATTTGGGATGTACGGTCGGACTCGGATTTTCACATGCCCTGTCTTGATAGTGTCGGGCAGGTTGCTTGAGCCAAATGTAACTATAGCGTATTTGGTACCAATTTCTTTTCCGTCAAGCCTCACATTAATTCTTTTGACGTTGATCACGCTCTGATTATTCCAACCCTTTAGCAGTGTGGCTTCAGATAATTCTAACAGACCAGCATCGGAGACAACGCCGCTGGTAGTATTCGTGGTACGGTGTGAGGTCACGTTTACTGGAAGACCCACAGAATGTACAAGGTTGGGCAGTTTTTCATGTTGTTTCTAAACGCACAGCTCCAGAAGAAGATCACCACTTGCCATTCTCGATGCTTTGTATCCGGGACCGAAAAATTCTTTCAGAGATTTCGAGACCACGAAGGGTGAGATTATTGTCACCGTCTTTCAGGTTCTCCAGAATGGATTACGTGAAAGCGGGGAAAGTTCTGTGTACGATTGCCAAAAGCTTAGACATCTTCAGTGCACCCTCGTGTTAGAGAGCGACCAGGAAGCGGGGGAAAGATGTTTCCGAGAAAACACATAAAGATTCGTCAACAGCGGCGACCGCCCACCATGGATCCCAATGAGGGGAGGCGGCAGAGCTTGCTTACGTCAGCACGACGCAAGTCATGCGCGGTCACTATTACCAAGTAGGGTGTACCCAAGGTCGAATAGCCACACAGGGTTAACCCTTGCCCCCAAGGAGAAAGGAAGTAAATGGAAAAGAGAAGAAGACAGCAAAGGCCAAAAAGTGGGAGAGAGAGACAGCAAAAGGAGGCTGCCCGTTTTCTCCAGGTGGGTCAATCTGGAGGTGCCGTCTAAGTGAAGCAGAGGCCAAAGGGGTGTGTTGCCTCCGCCAGGCCGCCTTAAAAGTCCGAACACCCGGCATCGGCTCAACCCCCAGCATCCCCCTTTCCCCATGCACGGCTAAGCAGCGCAAGGCTACACGCGGGAGGTTCCAACCCTGATGTGCTCGATTACGTGGTGTCGCAGCACACCAAACGCCTGCTGACGCGAATGTCCCTGCGGGGAGCTTCGCCAGCCCGTCTCGTGTACCTTCCTAAGCTTTCCCAGAAACGGAAGGGGCGAAATTCGAGGACCAAATTGGCGTGTCTTGCCGCACCATGGCCGAAGAGGGAATGTGTGGCTCAGTGAGACCCTATGAAAGGCTCAACTGCCATTGCGCTTGGTCCTCTAACCGCTGCTCCATAGAGTACATGCCTATCAGTTTCCGAGTCTCCTCAAGTGTTTGTTCCCTAAAAGCTCCCTTACTCGAGAAAAAAATCGCGTTGCTGCTCTCTAGACAAGAACTTTTCCCGTTTCTCTTGAGAAAACGGTCCCTTGTCCTTCAGCATCTGCTAGGACCTATTCGAAAAAAAAAGCTGATTTTCTCTGGCAGGCTGGCCGAGATTGCCGCCTCCGTACACACTTGGCTTAAAGCACCCTCCGTTTCTAAAGCGGGAAAAGGGCCACTCTCCTCGCTTTGTGTGGGAGTCACTTCCATCACACCTTTTCTGAAGCTGTCTAAATTTTATGTTTCTAAAATAGACAGAAGGTCGTCTTCGTACAGCATGAGATGAGGCCCTTTTTAAGGCGCCATATATTATGAACCTTGTTTCCGGAGCATGCTTCGTTAGTGTAGAAGACGTTAGCATTCTTTAGTCTTGCCTGCACGCTTATTTGTATTATGTAGGCCAATTTGTTGTGCTTCTCAATGTATTGCATGTGTTATGCTTCTTTGTTTGTACTGATGAGCAAAAGGTGAACAAGGTGAACGCAGGAGCCAACGTTTCGACAAGTGGACTTGTCTTATTCAAGGCGACGTACGCTTGCCTTGCGTACGTCGCCTTGCGTAAAAAGCGTATGTCGCCTTGAAGAAAAGTCCACTTGTCGAAACGTTGGCTCCTGCATTCGCCTTGTTCACGTTTTGCTCATCGTCTTGAATTTCCATCGCCCGTATTCCCCGTCTTTTCCCTGGATTTGTTTGTACTGAGTAACATTGTGTGACGTAATGAACGAGGCGTCTCCTAACTCACTTGCTTTACAACCCTAGCAGGCACCGAGTTTAAATAAAAGGTGTTGATATGTGGTGGGCACGTAGTTAAGGGTTTGGGATGTGCCTTCCCGGCAGGCCATTTCATGTCGTGCACAAAAAGTTGACTGTTGACTATGCCACCCGAACTCTGCCGGGCAGTGGCCATCATTGGATTTCCAGAATTGTCACTCACGATGGCTTCGGCCTATTGGAGAAACTCAACCACTTAAATGACGTATTACCATTTAAGGCTTGTAGCTCAGCTCAGAAAGAGCAAAAAAGGAAGGAGGCAGGGGTAATCCAAGGGAACGGAAAAGAGAGTGAGCGCTCACTCTGTTTTCCGTTCCTTTTGCTTACCCCTGCCTCCTTCCTTTTTTGCTCTTTCTGAGCTGCGCTACAAGCCTCAAAAGGGCATGACATACCAACTCCCCCAAACCTCCACGCTTTTGACGTATTACCACTGTATGAGCTCATTTCTCTTCATGCCGGGTTACAATTGCTTATGGGCTCTTGTCTCCTGTGCCAGACTGGATGCTGCTACCGAAATAATCACGTTACAGGGTGGTTAGAGACGACGTAGCTAAGCGCATACAGCGATAGAATGAGAATGCTAATCCGTATGCTCAAAGACTTCGCACGCCCTGCGTATTCCAATATTGAGAAAAATGACCATACGGTATGTTCTCATGTAAGGTCCCACCTCATGCAAGGCTCGCATCCCCGCATTGTAATGCAGGAGATTGGAAAAAGCAATAACCTTAAGCGCCAGGCGCATGCCCTGGCGCTGATTAATTTTTCAGAGCCTGTACTACATTGCCCCAGTCGTCCTGTCCTGCCTTATGTCATCCTCGTATCCCAGACTCGCCATCAAACCGCAACTTTGCTCGCCAATTCCGTCGAAGCGGTGCGCGTTAGGCCTAGGCGGTGGGTGCCACCGGAGTCAAGTCGTTACAGGAAGTTCGCCCTTAAAATGTTTGTACCAGTAAATCACATCAGCGATCAGCTGTGATTTCACGAGCACGAGTTCGACCGACGGCCACGTGCGTGAGGCGGAGTTAGGATCAACGAGTGATCAGCTGGCAACTACCGTGAACGCGTAGCAAACTGGTATGTGCGCTTACTGGACAGAACGAAGTAAGCTAGCATGTGGCATAAAGCCGATAGGGCTCCAAACTAATTTTGGGCAGCACAACTTAAGCTGACATTGACAGGAATCAAGGTCTCTGACATCAAGTGCGATAGCGCACTAGGTGAGGTATCGGCACCTAGTGACGACCTACCATGCACATTGGGCTGTGTGATGGGGGAATGCGAAACACGCCCGTGACCTCGACTCCCCCCCCCCCAAAAAAAATTTTAAGTAAACATTTTAATGAAGCACTACCCTGAGAAAATGTCTGCAAACAAGCTTTTCTGCTGAGCTGGCGCTCTAACAAAACAATGAAATCAATTTTACCTCACATTCCCCTTTTTTTAGAATGCCCGAGCATTCTCGGGCATTTTTGAGGCACTTTGCGTGTCCGAAAAATGTCGACGGCAGTGCGAGTGTTCATAGTCGGCCGCCAGTGGTTGCATTATCTTGTATAGCAGTCATAGCGTAGTTCAGGGCATGAAGTTCAAGTTTATTCACGTTTTTGCGAACATAATAACATCCTTAGTGACATTATTACACACGGTGGTCCCATAGTTATTAAGCTGTCTACGGGACCAGCTACTACTCTGCATATCAAGTATAGATTGCATAAAAATATAAAAGGAATACATTAGCAATAAATATTAACAGAAAATTTAGGGGAAACGCAACAGTACAAAAGTAAAAGCGAACAAATGCACTGAAAACATGATAGAAATTTATGAAATTATACATTAGCGTAACCGGGAAAACATATACAACTGGAAAAATACCGCAAGCTTCAGAAAATTATTTATAATATTGAACTCAACAAACCGAAGACGAAAACCACTGTGCAAAGCGGTGCCGCAGTAAGCGGAAGCAAGACTGATGCTTTCAGGAACAATAGAAACGCTTACAACTATATTTTACATTATTTACACTTGGCGCAATAACGAAAAAAGGAAAACAGAAGAAGCAAGAAACAGGTCATATTAATAAAACAACAATATCATAATTAATATTTACAGTGCTATTTTTCATTTAAGTGAGCAAGTAGATATTTGTTCTGGAGGTATAGAAACATATGTACCTATGAGGATGATTTAATTTCGTGGGGTACAGAATTCCAGAATGATGCCCCAGAGGAGACGGCAGTTAATTTTCCGTAGTTTGTTCGCACGTGGGGAAGAATTAAATTATTCTTTGTAGAAAACATGATCTTTTAGGAAATCATCTGCAATAGCCGAGGTTAAGGTGTCATACCGTTTAAGCTTGAAGATAAGTCGTAATAGCCTTTATTTCCTTTATTTCTATTTTATTTTTTTATATCCTTTATTTATTCAGGGTTATTGTGAAATAAATAAATAAAATAAATAAATTTTAACAGTTCTGTTAGTGCTATATTATTCAGGCGTTGGTACAGTATTTTCGAGATACCCGCCGTGGTTTCTCAGTGGCTATGGTGTTGGGCTGCTGAGCACAAGGTCGCGGGATCGAATCCCGGCCACGGCGGCCGCATTTCAATGGGGGCGAAATGCGAAAACACCCGTGTACTTAGATTTAGGTGCACGTTAAAGAACCCCAGGTGGTCGAAATTTCCGGAGTCCTCCACTACGGCGTGCCTCATAATCAGAAAGTGGTTTTGGCATGTAAAACCGCATAATTTAATTTAGTATTTTCGAGAGCGTGAAAATGTTACGAAAAGTCATTAGTCGGAGCGTTTGATTTTGAAGTCGTTGAAGAGCGTCTAGGTGACAGTGATATGTGCTACCCCAAGACGATATACAGTAAGAGAGACGACTATGAATGTAAGAGTAATATAGGGAAAGAATAATGCGTCTCCGGAAGTAGTTACAAGATATATTGATTGCGTGGATGCCAAAAGAAACTTTCTCTGTTAGTAAATGAACGTGAAGATTATATTTTCCATGCTCGTCTAAAGTCACACCTAAATACTTGGTGCTGTTAGGAGCCGGTATTTCTTCTTGTGCTACCGTGAGCACCACGGGAGCCACTTTTACGAAATGTGAATTAAATATTACAAATGTAATTTTTGGCGGGTTGATGCGTGGAAAGATATTCTTCGTACTCAATAGGTATCTACTTATATATCCACTTAATCATTCATAATGCACTCACTCTTCTAAACACACACACACACACCGTATATATATATATATATATATATATATATGTTTCTCCTCGTTTTTTCCTCGGACGATAAGTGAGTGGAATGCGCTCTCTCCCAGTACAGTGGAATGCCCGACCGTCCAGTCATTCTGCAACCTGCTGAATAGCGTTTAGACATGATGTTATATGTATATGTATGTATGTATAAATGTAATTTTTCTTTTCCTTTTTGATTTACAATATACGCAAGTGCTATTTTCGCTTGCTTGTCATTACTATTTGTAGATTTTTTGCTGCTCAGCCTACCGATCAAGCGCGATGTCGTTCAGCATACTAGTATGAATGCGACTCCTTGTTATCAATATCGCGTTGTTATCAATATGCTCTGTACAGCTTTTGCGGTTCAGCGAATATCCATATTCTAAAATCTATTGAAATTTTGTGATTTTTTTTTTGTTGTTGGAATGCTCTGCGCGGATCGGGAAATATGTCGATTGCAATGTATTGAATTCTTGTAATGATTTTTGCAGTTAGTTTTTTTTTCCATCTGTATATCGCGATGTCCACTGCTGCTCAAGGCCTAAGACTAAGGCAGGCAGTATCCTGTAGATATATATATATATTCAGTGAATATTTACGTAAGCCTAATTCCTATAAGGTCCGCGCCCAGAAATATTTAGGAACAAGTGTCTCTCATTCTACCACGCTGGAGAATGCGAAAATAGTGACGGAAGCTAAACAAAGTGCGGAACTCTGGAACTACACCCGCATGCAGTCACATGCTTTCACATAAGGCTGTCGTATTTGATAAAATGTTGCACGGCTTTCAAAGTAGGCTGCGTAACGTGTGACACCGGAATTTCTTTGTTTATTTTTGCAGTGTATCGAGGAATAAGTGTGCGAATTCATTGAAATCAAACCTGCAATTTTAGAACAGTTTATTACTGTGTTTTGAACCTAACGGCAGAAAACTATTGATAAGGGCAAAACGAGCACAACTCTTGATTGAAATTCCACGCATACTATTGGCCTCGAGCTCCACCACTGGAAAAGCTGGCGCCACCGTCGGCGTGACGTGCTAGGAGGGATCACGTGGACATAGCGGCCGCGTCGGCTGCTTCGGGAGCGCCGAAGCGAGCTGAAAACGAGTTTAAATTCCCTCGTACGCTGCGGTCCTCATCTAATGGCGAAATTTTCCCGCTTCGAGTGTCTCCTTTACCCCGCTTGAAAGCACTTCAATAGGTAGTGGCTGCCTTTGAAGGCGCGCAGCATGGTAGGCTAATGCTCAGTGTCGCAGGGCCGAACGCACGTAACGGAGGTCGGTGTCAGCCTTATTCACACGTAGCCGCAGGACAAGAAGCTGCGTGAAGCTTGGCTCATGAAACATAAAACCGGCAAACAGTCAACGGCTACAACTCGGGTAAGCAGCAAGCACAGACGCGAGGAAGATTTCTGCTACGGCGCCCGGTCTCCAATATTCTGAAAACGCGCACTGAGACGCTCGCCCAAGTCTGCTGCCCGACTAATGTCATGATGGTTTGGTCTATGAACTTGTCGATGCTATAGATACTGGCAAGTTGAGTGGAGTGGAAAGGCAGCGGTAAGAAGCACATTTAAAAAAAGCATGGCATATGGTCATGTTTGTATTATAAATTAATGCATGCACTGGATTACAAAAAAAGGAGCAGCGGGAAATTGCACGCTGAGAACACCGATAAACACACAGTGCGACACAACTCGAGAAATAATATTGAAACGTCCAAGAATTTAGAAGAAGAAAAAAAGACTCAATCGTCGCGACGGCACATCACAGTCCCTGTAGGCGTCGAAGTCTCTACAATGAAGTTATTTTTGAACAGCTCTGATAGCACCCACGCAACAATGGTTGCTTGTATACTGTCAAATGCTCATATTCTGCGGCCTAAAGTTCATGGCACGGTGCGAAAACGCGCGCGCGGAGAAAGCGAAACAGTGCGCGGACAAGCATCCAGACGCGTCGGTCGCTGGGAATCTACGCGATCACTGCATTGAGGCTTCGTTCTATTACGCTTCATTTATTTATACAAACACTATAAGAACATATTTCACATAGCTTGCTCTCAGCGTTTGCCTACCTTTCATGCAAGACGCCGGTTCGGGAGACTCCACCGCGGCGACCGCGCACAGTGGCGTTCACTGTACGTATTCGGTAAAGAGATAGCCTCTCTAAACGATTGTGTGCTTTCAGTTTGCCCAAGATTATTATTGAGACAGTAAAAAACTTCTCTCGCTTCGAAAGTACTTACAGAAATGTCTGGGAGGGCTCGCGCGTGGTGTTTTCAGTGAGCGCTGACAGCAAAACCTATGAGGAGCGCGCCGCATGATCCCTCATACTACGCCAGCGAGGCGCTTCCGATAGATGGCGACTCCGTAACTCCTCGCCGCCAATATGCGCCTTTGGCTCCGAAAAACTTTAAGGTTTACGTAATTTCGTGAATACTACAATTGTAATGCAGAGGAACGCGTCGAAATTTGCATATTATTCAAAATATTCGTCGCGGCTATTTGTACATCGTAACATTCATAAATATATTTTTATTTATGATAATTTCACCATAACGCCGTGGTCGCGCATGAAAAATGAATCAGAAATTTTACAATGCAAGCAAATACTCACGGCAAACCCACGTAGGTGAACTTGCCCAAAGTCCAGCAGCATAAATGAGAGTGGCCCTTACATAACCACTCGGACACTCTACCGGAAGTCGATTGCGGCACGTGTCAAGGTCGTAGTCGTCCGCTAGAACAAAAAATTGCCCTTGAAAATTTCGTCTATCGTGTAACTGAGGACGGATTACGTGCAGAAATGTCCAAGAGTGAGTTTCGATGACTCGCACGTAGTGGACATGGACGGCAGCTAAATGACTCCCATAGAATCAAATACACGAATCTAATGACAATATGAAAAATTAAATTCACAGAAAATCGTCTGTCTCTCGCGCTTTCATAGCGTAGCTTTCGTGACTGCAACTGCACCTGATGCTTTTTTAGCAAGTATAATTCTACTATTCATGATTCGTACATCCTCAGGTGATGTTGCGAAAAAGAACGTTAACTGCATCCAGGGCGTTAACCGAGGCACTGCTATCTCGCTCCGCGCGTTGACCAAGCTTAATACACCTGGTAGCGAAGCTTCCTTAGGAGGCCGTACGTTCAAAACATGGCGGTCAATCGGCGGTTAATGGGGTTCAGCGCCCTCTGTATGTAGGGGGAACACTTCCGGCGGAAGAAAAAATAATGTCACGCCATATCCGTTAAAAAAAGTGACGTCATATTGTTATCGAAGGCGCAAGATTTGTTTTGTTGGCCTGCATTTAGAGCTATATATTCAAATGCTCCGCCATTCGACTTAATGGGCTTTTCGAGCTTTCAGCTCACAAAGCTATGCAGGAAAAGGCCAGCCGTACGGTTGTCGACATCGCACCCCTGCACAGAACATACTCTCTTTGTAGGTCGACGAATGCTTTAGGTTGTTAAGAACGGCCCAGCTGAGGTGCAAGTGTTGCCACCCAGTTGCGACGACGGCCGGAGTCAACTTTCGAGAAACGCCACCGTTACGCTCGAGCCTCGTCGCCGTTGTGACTGAATGAGTTCGGTGGGCCAACTATTGTTACCGAACCCATCAACGCGGACCTGATCTGCTATGAGTGGGGGAGTTGCCGCGGGAACGTCGTCGGAGGCCCCTTCCCACTCGCCGACCAAACGCAAGACAATGGCTACCCGGGCGCACTGCGAGGGTCCGCTCCGAGTTCTACGAAATCCGTGTGATGTCGGTTTGGGACCGTGAACCTGTGTGTGTGTGTGTGTGTGTGTGTGTGTGTGTGTGTGTGTGTGTGTGTGTGTGTGTGTGTGTGTGTGTGTGTGTGTGTGTGTGTGTGTGTGTGTGTGTGTGTGTGTGTGTGTGTTTTTGTGCGCGCGTGCGCGTGCGTCCGTGCGTCCGTGCGTGTAAACCGTCCCGCGGAGAGGCGGCATGTTTACGATGCCTGGACGAACGTTTCCGCCACCTTGGTATCGGGGGAGGACCAAGTGTTTATAAACGGCTGTTGCGCGGATGCTCGATACACTCTCTCAAGCAGTCATGTTAGACTGACGTACTCTCTCTCAAGCAGTCATGTTAGACTGATGTACTTTCTCAAGCAGTCATGTTAGAGTGATATAAATACTGTAAATAAACCCATATTCCTCGTCCTCGATGAGAAGCAGCCCTTCCCTTCATCAACGTCCTCAGTGTGGATAAGTTGGACAATGGCATGGAGCAGCTACCTTCTAATTTATGCCCGACTCCAATCTTGACAACGGATCACGAGCGATGGGATTTAGCCCCCAATCCTGACAAGGTGTAGAGTGCTGGTCCTATCGTCGGATGCCAAACCCGTCGGTCAGCGCAGTCGCACGAAAACAACTAAACAGTTATCTGGCGGTCGTAACTCACTACTTTTGACTGAACAGGTTAAGAAGCGATGAAGCTGCCTGAGTCACCAAATTCAGACGAACGCTGACAAACAAAAAAGCACAACGTGTGAGTGGGGTGCCTAGTCGCGCTTCAATCGCTGCTCCCATAACCACACTTGCTGATGTCGGTGGCAATTTGTACTGATCCGCATTTCCTCCGAAGCTTCGCGACCTGTTCGGATCGACATTGCACTGACGATGAGAGTGCCCTGGGTGACACCACACTTCGCCCTCACTCTTACGCGGAGCCTCATCACGCTTGATAAATGTCTAGTGCACCGTTCGGTTGCTCTGCTGCTGACGGTAGCGACGAAGGGGACCGTGCATCGCCGATACTCCAGCAGAAGGCGCTGTCGTGCAGTAACTGGCGGCCGCAGGGCACCAAACCACGGCACTGAGAAGGAACGAAGACCCGTTCTGATTGCTGTTTTGCTTATAGTCCCCTTATCTTTCATATTAGCGCATGTCGCCGGCATCCACCGCTGCTCGATTTTAGGCTACACCGTCCAAGTAGCCGCAACAGTGGCTACGGGGACGGCGGCTACATTGCGGCTATAAATGGTCCACATGTCTGTGTTATCTACAAGATTTCATAGTCTTCCCACCAACTTTCAGGAGTCAGCTAACGCACCTATCAGCCATTCTTGCTGTTTTCCGACGCGCCAGCCTGCAATTGAACTCATCCAAGTGCCACTTTGTACGTCGTCAGGTTACCGTTCTTGGCCATCTTGTCAGTGCCGCTGGCGTTCAACCCGACCCTAACAAGATTCGCTCCGTCCAGAACATTCCTGATCTGTCTCCCGCTGCAGACGCAAGAAGATTTCTTAACGGTTTGCTCCTATTTCTTTAGTTTTATCGAGAATTCCGCCGAAACCGCTCGCCCGCTCACAGACTTACTTAAGAAGGACGTTGCTTTCACATGGGACCTTGCTCAAACCAAGGCCTTCTCCACCCTCAAACGTTCGCTCACGGCTCCCCTATCGATGGCTCATTACGATCCATCTACCGCCACTGAACTTCACACGGATGTCAGTGGCCATAGATTCGAGGCTCTACTTGTTTGATGGCAGCGCAACGCAGAGCGTGTAATTGCATACGCCGGCCGCCTCCTGTCACCCGCCGATGAGAGAGAGAGAGAGAGAGACAACTTCATGTAGTCGCCTGCAGATCGACACCATGACTAAATGGCGCCGTGAGGCGGGCCCTGACGTCTTCTCAGCGGGTGGTCTCTACTCAACTCCAGCGCGTGTTACTCCCGCGGTCGGTCACGCTGAGGGGCAACGTTCCGTCGGTTTCGCTCGGCCTTTGTCTTTCAAGAGCCGCCGAGACCTGCTGGACGGCCCAGCAGGTCTTGTAGCATTCCGCCGCAGCCTCGAGTCGCGGCGGAATCGTTGTACTTGTCGAAGCCTCATTGGAGAACTTGGTGCAATCCCATAGGATGTGCGTCAGGGTGGCCCTCTTCCGATAGCACACGCGGCACACATCACTCACATATAATTTAGGGTATAGATGAGTCATTAACACTGGGGTGGGTAAAGAACCAGTTTGCAATTGTCTGAACAGCACCGCCTCCGCTCGGCTCAGCCCCGGGTGCGGGGGTGGGAAAGCCCTTCGAGCCAGGCCGTGGAACTGTGTAAGTTCGTTGAACGTCGTCATGCGGTCCTTGGCACTACACCACGTTGGACGCTCGCGCCACTGCGTGTGCCGTCTCGTTGTGGTTATCCTGCTTCTCGGACGCATCGTTGCCCGCGTGCGCCGGGAACCACTTGATTCTAACATACCGATTCTGTCGTTGCAGGTCAGCCGAGCACAGAACGCGCACAGCCTCACCACGCACTTTGTGCTTTGCATAATTCCGCACTGCACTTCGCGAATCGCACAACACCGTCTGGCACCCGGGGTCGGCAATGGCCAGGGCAATGGCCACCTCCTCCGCCTGACACGCCTCGCGGACCCGTAAGCTCGCCGCTGCCCTCGTCGCGCCGTACGACGCCTCGATGACGGTAGCTACGAACGCCGCGCAGTCTCCCTGGTATTCTGCCGCATCCACGTGCTCGTCCTTGGCGTGAAAGTCGATGAGGGCCTTGGCCCTCGCCGCTCTTCTCTCCTTGTTATACTCCGGGTTCATGTTTCTCGGGATGAGGTCCACCCGAATCAGGCGCCGGGTTCCGTCCGGGACAGAAACGTCGCTACTCGCCGCTTTCGCTCCGGGCGTTAAGCCCAAGTATTGAAGTATGCGCCTGCCGGCTTCGGTCATAGAGAGCCGCTCCAGCTGGGCGGTCCGTTGCGCTTCCGCAATTTCATCGAGGGTATTGTGTACCCCCAGGTTCAGGAGCTTGTTGGTGTTCGTACACTCGAATAGTCCGAGCGCCGCCTTGTAAGCTCGGCGTATCAGGGCGTTGATTTTATTCCTTTCACATTGCATCCAGTTGTGGAAGGCTGCAACGTAGGTGACGTGGCTGATTACGAAGGAGTGCACAAGCCGAATCAAGCTTTCCTCCTTCATCCCGGTCTTGCGGTTGGCAACCCGTCTGATGAGACGTATTGCGTTGGTAATCTTGGCTGTAAGGCGGGAAATAGTCTCGCCGTTGCCCCGTCGCTTGTCTATAATCATACCGAGCACCCGGATTTTGTCGACCTCCGGGATCACGTGGCCGTTCCTCGTCACGATCTTGATGGCCTCGTAATCCCTCGCTTCGCTCTTCTTACGTCTGACGTACTTCGGTGGTAACACCAGCAGTTCTGACTTGCTCGGTGAGCAGATCAATCCGGAACCGTTCAGCTGGTCTTCGATCGCGTCGACGGCTTCTTGCAGCGGGCTCTCAATGTGACCATGGCTGCCTCCCGGAACCCACAGCGTGATGTCATCGACATAGATGGTGTGCCGGACGCCCTCGACGCGAGAGAGTCGCTTGGCCACCCCGATCATAACGAGGTTGAATAACAATGGCGAGATGACCGAGCCTTGGGGGGTCCCGACACTGCCAAGCCTCTTCTCTTGGAGCCGTAGATCGCCGGCGCAGAGCTCGGTAGTCCGCCCCGTCAGAAAGTCCTTGATGTAATTGCACGTTCTTGCGCCCATGTTAAGTCTGGACACCTGGGCTAGGATCGCAGAGTGCTTCACCTTGTCGAAGGTGCTCTGCAGGTCCAGCCCCAGAATGGCCTTGTTGTCTTTCGTTAGGGTGTCATCGTTAATGATATCTTTCTTCAGCAGAATCATCGCGTCTTGGGTGCCGAGGGAACGCCGAAACCCGATGATCGTGGTGGGGTATAGTCCCGACTCCTCCAGGTAATCCTGCCACCTACACATGAGGACGTGCTCCAAACCTTGCCCACGCAGGGCGTGAGCGAGATGGGCCGGAGGTTGTCCATGTTCGGCGGCTTGCCTGGTTTGGGGATGAGTATGGTCTTGACAGTCTCCCACTGCTGGGGCAGTGACCCCGCACTCCAGCACTTGTTGTAGTAACCGGTGAGGTTTTGGATGGCCACATCGCTGAGGTTCTTGAGCGCTCTGTTCGAGATGTGATCCGGGCTGGCCGCCGACTTGCTGTTTAGTTCGTGCAGGGCCATTCGCACCTCCTCGACGCTGATGTCGCGGTCAAGCTTCTCGTTGGCTTGACCGCCGTACTCAGGATGCCTTTCCGTGGGTGTAACTGGAAGCTTCTCGTTGGCTTGACCGCCGTACTCAGGATGCCTTTCCATGGTTGTAACCGGAAGGTACTTGCTGTTTATGCATCTGATTACTTCAGTTTCCCCGTTTTCCTTGACTGCTCTGTGAATGATCTTTGCGAGGCGGTCGCGTTGGTGGGATTTTGTTTTAGTCTCGTCGAGCAGATGCCGCATCAAGTTCCCGGTTTTGCCGCAATGCATCTGCCCGTCCGCAGCATTACATATTTCGTTCCATTGTTGCGTGCAGAGCAGCCGACAATGAACTTCGATGGCGCGATTCAGCTCCGCCACCTTCTTCCTTAGGCGCCGATTTAGTCGTTGCTTCTTCCATCTGTTTAGGATAGATTGCTTTGCTTCGAATAAGTGCGCGAGGCGGCTGTCAACCTTGTCGACCTGCTCATCCGTTTTTATGATTTTGGTCGCCTCCTTGACCTTCCCCGCGATGTGGGCTGACCATTCTTCTATGTTCTCGATTTCCTCCATCTCCGTTGGTAACAGGCTACGGAAGACATCCCAATCCGTAAAATTATGTTTTCTGGTGTCCTCCGAGGCCTTGACCTCTTCCGGTATGATGACCTCTACGATGTAGTGGTCGCTGCCGAGCTCTGACCCCGTGTTGCGCCAGGAGATATTCCCCTTCTCGTCGTTCTTCACGAACGTGAGGTCCGGCGTCGTATCCCTGGACACAGAGTTCCCAATTCTTGTAGGATCAGTAGGGTCTGTGACGAGGGTGAAGCCCAGGTCTAATGTATCTTGGAACAGGTCTCGCCCCTTGGCCAATTGCTTGTTATATCCCCATGCCGGGTGTGCCGCGTTGAAGTCCCCGTAGGCGACGAGCCTGTGAGTCCTCGCCACGGTGCTGGCTCTGTGAAGGAGCGCCGAGAGGAATTTTTCAATTACTGAAATGAAGTGCGTGGCGCTAGTTTGAACAGTTGTCAAATTCCGCCCTACTTCTACGGCCGCGCATTTTCCTTGGTTACCGATCAGCACTCCTTGTGCTGGCTCTCCTCGCTTAAAGGCGCCACTGGGCGATTAGGTAGATGGGCGCTACGGCTCCAAGAATACTCATTAGCTGCTTTATATAAGTCAGGTCGTTCGCACAAGAACGCCGACTGCCTCTTCCGTCGTCCTGTCAATCTCTCTGATATGATTCGCATGACACTGACTCTTGCGTCGTGATCGTTTCTGATCTGCATGACATCCGCAATCAACAACGGCGTGATGGCTGCTTATGTGTTTTGATAGATCGTCTCCAATTCTGGATATTCAGAGCCAACTCTGCGCATGTTCATGCTCCTCGACGACTTTCTCTATCGTCGCCGTTTACGCCCTGAAAAACCAGAATTTTTACTTGTTCTACAGCGTCGTCTCTGTACCTTGTTATTTTTTTATAAATACTTCAATCACCATGCGGTGATTTTAGCAGAGTGCTACAAACTTAATACTATGGTATGTACAGCAAAGTGAACAGGTTAATAAAAAGAATATCACTTCGTGAGCAGTTGCACGACGCCCCTACTGCAGGCCACCTCGGCGTTTCGCGCACTTACGACCCCGTCCGGCGCCGCTTCTACGTACTGGCCAGGCCTGTGCCGCTCTGTGAAGCGCTACGTTGCATCCTCTGCGCTCTGTCAGCGCTGCAAAAAAGCTGCTGTGTGTCCCGCTGGACGTCTTCACCCCATCGATGTGCCCTCTGAACCATTCTTTCGCGTCGGTCTCGATCTTCTCGGCCCTTTTCCGGCATCGAAATCTGGCAATAGGTGGGCCGTTGTCGCGACTGATTACGTGAAGCTTTGCGCACAAGCTGCGAAACTGAGGTGGCAGATTTCCTTTTACATGACGTCATACTACATTACGGCGCACCCCGGCAGCTTCTATCACGGTCGCACCTCCTTGTCCCGAATAATTGAAGACCTACTTCGGTATTGTTCTGCCGAGCACAAGCTTTCCACCGCCTACCACCCGCGGAAAAACGGACTGACGGAGCAGCTCAATCGAACGTTGACAGAAATGCTGTCTGTGAACGTTTCCGACGACCACAGTGACAAGGACAGCACGTTACCTTTCGTGACCTTCGCCTATAATTCGTTCATCCACGAGGCCGCTGGCTTTTCACCCCTTTACCTTCCGTTCGGCCGCCACCCTTCTTTGCCCTTTGACACACTGCTTCCTTTCTCGAAGAACACTCCCAATGAATACGCTCAAGACGTCTTCGCCCGGGGTGCCACACCACCGCACATTGCCGGCTCCCGGCTCACTGAATCTCAGGCCGCGCAGAAGATCCGGTATGACAGCCGTCATAGGGACGTTCGATTTCCTCCTGGATCCGTTGTCCTCCTCTGGATGTCATGTCGCCGCGTCGGCTTGTCTGAAAAGCTGCTGCCGCGTTACACGGGGCCCTACACGATATTGCGTCAGCATGGCCATGTCCACTACGAGATCGCTCCGCTGGACTTGCGTGACCCCACGGACGCTTTGCATGTGTCCCGGCTGCAGCCTAACGTTGCCGCGAGTGCACCTCCCTTAAAGTAGGCACCAACAAGGCGCCTTTACAGGCGGGGGTCATGTTACGGCAAAACCAAGAGTGGCGCCAGTAAGAAAAAGAAGATTTCACGTGTAGAGGTGCAGTCTGTCTTCACAGATACTTATTTATGCATCGTTGTCATTCTTATAAATATTCTAAATACATCTACAGGGTGTCTACCAACCGGGAAAACCGGGAAAACCGCGAAAACCGGGAATTCTCAGGGATCTTGAGTAGTCTAGAAAAACTCAGGGAAAACTCAGGGAATTGGTGCCTGTATCAGGGAAAATTAGCTGTAATTTTGTTGAAATGGTCGAAATTCGTGGTAATGCCGACTCGAGCAACAGACAGGAATCGTAATGAATCGTATTTGATGCCCTGTCGTCGGCTGGAGGAGTTGCCAGTGCACATTCAACGACCGACTTTCCGGATTCCCGATAATTTGGACGGATTCGCGGCACCACCACATACCCCATAGACTCAATGTATCAGAACGCCTGAAATTTCGGATGCAAGAACTCTCTGACGTACGATTTTCCGGGCATCTTGCCCTGACCACAGGTCCGAAACGGCATTATTCAAAGCCGCCACCGCTGCCATTTTGATTACCTCGCCGCCTCAAATCGGCGCTCTCGCACGCAGATCCTCTGGCAGCCGTAGCCACCACTGCGGCAACGCTAGGCCTAGCTGCTTCGATGTTCGCTGTGAAGCTTCTTGCCGTTGTGTGCCGCGTTTTTTATTGAGAGAATTCCCTGCTGTCAGCAATGGCACGGACTCCACCTTTGTGGTCCTCGCGATTGGCTTAGAAGCTTGGAAAGCACGGTGCGTTGCATAATGCCGGTTTCCGAAAGTCAGCTTCGCCTCTGTACAGAAATGTTACTTGGTGAAGCATACGCAAAAGTATTGCAGTGAAGCATAACAACTGTGGGAAGGGGCTATTTCCAAGGGACACAGTATGTATTCCTTAATTATACACGCGTGCACCCGGTATTTCCTGTCACAGTACGAGCACCAATATGCCTAATACGTGTACCGACAGGCCTGTAGAGCGTTTTCAAATGTGCCTGTGGCGGATTGAGCCCTTAAGGGCAGTAAATGACATGCATTTATTTTTTCCTACTGGGCGACTTTACGGGCGTTTTCGCGGTCCCTAGGGAGTTCGAAAAATCGGACGTGAACTGTGCAACTTACCAAGAAGATGCTTCAAATGGTCCGTGGGGCAAACGAGTGGCGGAAGGAGGACCAGAACAGAAAATACCTACGCATTGGGGTATGAACGGGAAAGGAAGCGTGCTGCTGCCGTTTTGAGCTCAAAAAACAAAGTGTTGGCTGATGCCGAGATGCAGGTGTCCCTCATCCAAACCAAAATAAACTCTTTAAAGCAGTGAAACACAAAACTGAGGCGTCGTGCGCGGGCTGAGAGTATGTCAGGATAGTTGAGGTTGACTTACTTGCTGTTGAGAGAGAATCTCAATTGTGACAAAGTTCGGGCCTCGTACCACTGAGCTTGCGATCAGTTGGTAGAAATAGGTCATATTCGAAAATATTTGCTTCTGTATGGATCTCCTTTTTATTTGCATTTGAGAATGTCTGACTCAATTTGCAATTTTTTTAGAAGACTTTTTTTGCTGTGCATTTTACTAACCCCTCCATTCTATTCTTTTTTTTGAATAACATAAACACTACTCCTTAGTATTCAAGTTGGATTAAGGCGTCTTTTTTTACATTTTTTTTCATATGCTTACTGGAGAGTGACAGCATCGGGCGACATGGTTTCAGTCCATTTTGACGTAAAACATAGTTCTGCGTCACTCCGGGAATTTCGCAAGGGCCCTCAGGGAAAACCTGGAAAACTCAGGAAA
The DNA here is from genome assembly GCF_050947875.1 of Dermacentor variabilis. Lineage (NCBI taxonomy): Eukaryota > Metazoa > Arthropoda > Arachnida > Ixodida > Ixodidae > Dermacentor > Dermacentor variabilis. Next base: position 148,530,406 of record NC_134574.1, on the reverse strand, counting down.
TTTGTAAATGTCAACTTGGTAGACACCCTGATCTAACTTCTGCAAAGTAACAATATCTATAATGAAACACTTGAATTTTGTACTGTAACGTTTTTTTTTCAATTTTATTATGATTTATTTTGAATTTCGTCGCTGGTCGTCTCAGGAGGTGAACCGGCAGTGCTGCGCAAGAAACCAGAGCGTCACTCGATGCTCGTGCCACGAAAACAGCAGGAAATGCTTAGCTAACCGTCACTGTCATGGTCTTGGACGGCGCGTTTATCGCGATTGTTGTATGGAGTGGTCTGACACTTCGATGCCACCTCGGGGCACAATTACTTTCGCGTAGTGAAAGTGGCCTAATTCTTTGAGGAGCTGGCCTTCTTTTTTTTTTTCGCCTCCCGAAAAAATCCCGAGTTTCGCGCACAGGCCTGAAATCGGCGAGTGTTGCAGCTACGCGTGGCGCTGTTGGCGGTGCGATGGTAAGGTCCCGTAAAAGGTCGAAGTTTCTTCTGAAAGACCAAGCATTCATTGTGATAGCAAATTATTATACAGCTATGCGCATTAAGTCGAGTAGTTTTTAGCTGTATAAACTGTTGTAAACATTCGCTAACTGGCTAAATTAACAGGGAACATGCAAATACATCACTCGATGACCGCGGACATTCGCAGTCAGAACTCTGGCGGGATGAAGAGCTGCAGTGCCTCATAATTAGATCGTGGTTTTGGCGCGCAAATCCCGAGGTAATGTTAATATTTACATGGGTACATTACCCTGAGCAAAAAAAAAAGCGCCGACGATTACGACACTTCGTAACGCGAAGTTTGAGCGCAGCTCTATACGTGTTTTCATTTCGCGATAAAACGAGGGAAGGGATTTTGAAGAGACGTGTATCAAAGTCGGAGATCGTCGAAAATCGGATCTGCGGGTCAAGCGCGTAGGCTTTTATACATGAATCGTCGAAGGTTCCAGTGTAATCTCTGATGCCCGCGTGCCTTCCAGAAAGTAATACACAGTTCGCGTCGCACATACAATCAGATTGCAAAACAATCACAAATCATGACAATAGAAACAAGCGCTTACGAGTCCAAACCAAGCAAACCACACGAGCTTGAGCGAGAGTCCACGCGGGCAGATGATAGTACGAAACGAGCGGTACGGTTAAGACCAGATACGGTACGCCTCGAGCGGTTAGGCGAGTCCGCGTGAGACTTTCCCGCGCGCACGTCACCGACTGGGCCACTGTTAGTGGTCTCCGCCGTTCACGGCTCGCGTCTTTTATCGGCCCCTCCGCGTTCGCTCTTTCATCTTTTGCTGATGTGCTCGTTCGCTCGGTTATGCCAACGCCGACGCTCGCCGCAGAAATGGACCATTAAACGCCTGCGCTCTCAAACCGAAATGCTTGTAAGCGCGCTCATAATTCCTAAAATCCTGTACGGCATCAACTACATCTGTCTCACGACAGCACAACGCAACGGACTCCAACTGCTTAACACAAGTGATGCGTCTGGTCACACACAGGACTCCCAAAGGCAACGAAAATTACGGACCTGCAAGCGTATGCAAGCATGGACGCTATTGGAGACACATGTTGCACATGGACGGCTACGATGTGTCCCGTATGTCAGAAATCTTGCCGCTCAGCCGCTATGAAAGATCATCGCCATCGTTGGCCGCAAACCACTTTCCAAATGCGTGTGTGCGAAGCAAAAATGTTACAGAGGCATTTAGGTCGCCTTACGTGCAATGCGTAATGGAGCATTATGACTCTTCCGCGCGATACTATTCACTTGGTCATGTGGTGGAATTAGGCAATATCAATTTTGAGTATAGGCCACCCAAATTTTTGGGGTGGGCCAAGTCGGTTTTGAACGTACGTCACACAATTTTCGAATTGGGCAATCAATTTTGGGATGGGCCGGCCTAATTTTGGGGTTCGCCAGAACATCTTTGGTAGTGGGCCAGGTTGGTTTTGAACGTGGCTAAGTCAATTTTCAGGCTGAGTAAAGTCAATTTTGGGCCTGGGCCAAGTCATTTTCGGGAGTGGGCCAGGTCGCTTTCAAACGTTGGTAACACAATTTTCGAATAGGGAAAAGTAAAATTTTTGGGCGTGGGCAACCTAAATTTTCAGAGTGGGCCAATTGAATTTAGGAGTGGGCAAGGTCGGCTTTGAACCTGAGTCGATTTAAGAATTGGGCAAAGCCAGTTTTTCTGTCTGTGTGGGCACGCTGTTTGTCCGACGTGATGGCTGTTGACCGTGGCATTTCGCAGTGCAAGCCTCAGCAGAGCCTGCGCCAGGAACGTGATGTGATCACTTGGCCACGTAGGCTTTCTTGCCATCGAATATTAAGCCGGATGCTCGCCGCATTTTTTGCTTCATGGGGCATATTAGGCTTTGGCCTTAGAAAAATTAGGCTCCAATCCAGGCTGTCATATCAAGATGGTCGACCGGCGAAGCTCTGGTTATCACCTGATCCGATAGACCAAACTGACGTAGGGTTGAAGTGGGCCCTGCTGATTCTCAGTACGACAACGTTGTGCATATTGGCGTTACTGTTCCGTTCGCCACTCATCGTATTCGCGCTGCCCTTCCGAAGTCCTAACTATGCCTGACCTTTCCATAGCGCTATCACAACAAAAATAAAACCATTCGCTAGGCAGGTTCTTGTTATGCATATGAAGGTGTAGTGACGTCCCTCCTTGCTTCGTATGTTGCAGTTGGTGCTTCCCGGCGACCGCAGCTTATTCAACCGTAATCCTTACCCGGAAACGCTTGCGGCGAACGTAAGCGCGAAGGCGAGCTTTCTTGTTAGTTTGCTTTTCATTCACCCGCATGAACAGTGCCGCCGCCGCTGCAGGTCACTGTCGAGTTGCAGCAACACACTTAAATACTAGAAGAGGGGCAAAAATTAACACATAGACAGACGAAGGAGACAAGGTTACCTTTCACTTTTCTTCTAATAGATATGCGTCACCAACTAGCCCAACAAGAAGTAATAGTAATAATATTTGGGGTTTTACGTGCCAAAACCACTTTCTGATTATGAGGCACGCCGTAGTGGAGGACTCCGGAAATTTTGACCACTTGGGGTTCTTTAACGTGCACCTAAATCTAAGCACACCCAACAAGAAGTACTCCAACATACCTAATGTATCTGGGACACCCTTGTAGACACCAAATAGTGCGTATATACACTGACGCTGCTCATAATAGAGACGACCGATCTACCACTGCGTGGCATTGCGCAAACACGCAAACCCGTAAATGCATATACCTTCATAGTCGATGCACTCTAAGAGAGGCGGAACTCAGAGTCATACTCTGGGCATTAAGCGAAGGAGCGCAGCGCCTAAAAAGCACGTAGTTAATTGAAATATATTCATATTCGAGGGAAGCAGTCAGTCCATGTATACTCCGGGGCAATCAGACGAATACATGCACTATCTAGAGTCCTCTTACAGTAAGGAAGACAAGTCCCGCCATTACCACACGCTGGCATGCCCTTTAACGAGGTAGCCCATGAGACCACAAGGGACTACCTTCTAGACCCCGAATCAGACGCATGCAAGCCAGGAAACACATCAAGCATTCACTACCGTGCGAATCTCCCTCCCATCAGCCTGACATTGACAAGATTGTTGCAACGAGCAAGAACTGGACTTCGAAAAATCGTCTCTCTGCGAGGAGGTTGAACGGAAAGCCGTGGTCAGAAATGTGATCCCGTTGAAGAGGACCCACAGTCCACTGGCTATGGCCGAAAGCAATGGTCCGTTTTGCGGAAAATCAGGACCGGCATAGCCATAAATACCGCAAAGCGATCGCTCTTCGACTATCAGTAAGCGGCATGCATACCAGCAGGGACATGAAGATCCATTTCTATGTCAGCCAACAATGGCAAAGCTTGACGAACGTCGCACACTAAACTCAAAAACAATCAGGAGCACATCCGCGCGACGCATGTCCCCGGTGCCCAGTCCAGAAGCGGCAAACCTGGAGCCCCTTATACGGCACTGCTCGGGCCTTGGTGATACGTGGCACTGGGTAATCGAAGACCTGTCTATTGAGGAAGACATCGTTTGTCCAAACGCAACCCAGAACATTCTCGTCGTGTCCATGCCTACCGAGAAGAACGCGAACGCCTACGACGGAGTTCACAAGCTTCACCTAAGAGAAGGCGCATACAATGTGGCCGCATACATTGCGGCGCCGGACAACATGCGCAAGGAGGTCATAAGAGGAGTGGACCCCGAAATCAAAGAGACCCAGATTCAGGCCATGATCGTGAACCAAAGAAATCCCATGTCCTTGGAAGCCAAGCGTATCAAAAACACATCGACGATGGTAGTGCTCTTCGACGGCATGAAAGTGCCGAACTATGTCATGTGTGGCGTAGGCCTAATACGCTGCACGCTATAAAGGTGGCAGAACTACGTGTGCTACGGGTGCGGTGACTTGGGCCACAGAGTCGACGTCTGTCCAAATCCTGACAAGAAGAGGCGCCGCGGCTGCAGAGTCAACGACCCGGCTGAAGACCACCAGTGTTCGCCCAATTGCGCCCTCTGCGGGGGCCAACACCCGACGGCGGAGGGCAAGTGCAAGCAACGATGCCAAATCCCTTACGTCGTGCTGCGCAGGAGGCGCCGACGCAGAAATAAGAAAAAATCGCAGCTGCAAAGCCAGCCGCAACAGATGGAGAGTAGATCACGCTATTCCAGCGTGCCAAGCGCCCCCAGACGGTGACGTTCGACAACGCCGTCACTACGACAGCGCAGCCGATCGAGAGGCCGTTCCCGCTCCAGGAGGCGCTCCCGCTCCCAAGTGCGCATTCAAGAGGGGCCGACCTGGGCGGACTGGGCCAAGCCAAAGCCGCAGCCGCAATCACAATCAAAGGTAACGCAGGTAGCACTGCCAAAGCATAACAAGGAAGACCCTAGAATAGCTCAGCTAGCGGAAGAAAACGCGCGCCTCAAGGCGGAGATCCAGCAAATGAGGGAGGATTTCGAATCGTTTCGGAAACAAGGTTCCACTCCCCAGCTAATCGAACGGCAGCAGCAGCAGGAGCCGCAAAGTACACCGACCCCGCAAGGGGAGCAGTCGGTTCGCTCGGTCAAACGCAGGGCCCCTCCCCTGACGGAGGAGGGAAACCTGGCGGAACCCGAGTCCAGTAGCATCCTATTGAGAATTAAGCAGTCGATTAGCTCTTTGCAGCTAAGGGGCGATGCTCTCCCCACTATTATTCAATCTAGCAATGAAAGGGCTCTGGGACCGGCTGACGAGAGTGACCAAAGTCAATCACGCCCTGTACGCAGACAACATTACGGTGTGGTGCCCGAGAGGGTCCGACGCAGAAATCGAGCGGGCTCTTAAGGAGGCGCTGGACACAACGGAAGAGTACTTGAAGGAAACGGGACTCCGTCTGTCATCCAGCAAATCGGAACTGTTGCTGTACAAACCCTCGATACAAGGCATGAGGAATTTGACGCCGATCGATCAAATACCGATCAAATTACACACGAGTGCCAGCCAGCCGATCCCCAGAGTGGACACTATAAGAATCCTGGTACTGCTAATTGAAGCTAAAGGCAGTAACACGCAAACGGTCATGAAACTCACGTCCAAAACGGAGAACATGCTCCGGCTGATCCTCAGGGTGACGAACCGCAGGGGAGGGCTCAGCGAGAGCAATCTCATCACAATTTACCACGCCTTCCTCATGAGTCACGTAAATTACGTAGCCTCGGCGCTAAAATGGACCAAGAGAGACGCGGTCAAAATAGAGACACTGACGCGCAAGAGCATCAAAAGGGTGCTAGGTCTTCCGATCACTACAAGCACGGAGCGGCTCAATCGGTTAGGGGTCCACAATTCACTAGCGGAAATCATCGAAGCACAGACCAAGGCACAGGTCGTGCGCCTGTCGATCACCAGGGCAGGCAGACGAATCCTAGAAGAAGCAGAGATAAATGCAGAGGCAAAGTGCAACGCACGCAAGGTCGCGCTCAGCGCGGTGGTCACGGGAACTTTCAAGGTAGAACTGCTTCCGTGAAACGTCCACCCTCAATTCAACGAGGGGCGTCGGAATACGAGGGCCCGAGCACTGCTCAAATCGACCGCCAACTGCCCGGTACTGGCGGCATTTGTAGACGCGGCCTAGTACGGGTGCAGCGACCGGTAAGCGGCCGTCTCGATACGCTGGGATGGTACGATCACTAACGCAGCATCGGTCAAGGGGGTAACGTCCGCGGTGGCCGAACAGGGGACAATAGTCATGGCAATGAGGGACCCCGAACGTCCTTACGTGTGCACAGATTCGCGATCGGTGGCCAGAGCATTCGCCTCAGGCTCGATATCGCGGGAAGCGGCCGCCGTCCTCGGCAGCGAGGGATCCACGGGTCATCACATCGTCAAATGGTTTCCAGCCCTCATGGGGGCCGACGTGCACCCCTACTTTCCCAACGCCAACGAGCTGGCGCATGGACTCACGCACCGCGGCGATCGTGGCGAGCGAAGTGGCGGGGAGGGAGGGGAGCACCGAGACCCGCTGCTCACCTTCAATGAAATAACAGCGCACTATCAGCTGTCGAGGAGGACCTTCCCGCTCCCCCACACTAAACTGCACTAGACCACCAGTGATCTATATTCAGAATGCTTCAGACAAGGTCATTCCCCTCGAGAGGCAGACTGAGCCTTTATTCACCAGAAGTAGAGCCGCAATGTCGGGATTGTGGCGAATCGTACTGCTCGCTAGCGCACATGCTCTGGCAATGCTCCGCATCAAGCGGCACCGTGTTCAGTAAAGAAGACTGGATGGACGCCCTGCGAAGCGACGACCACCAGACCCAGCTCCGGGCCGTCCAGAGGGCTCACGAAAGGGCGGAGGCTCACGGGCTTCCTGTCCCAACGTGGGTGCGGCCCGCGACCCCTGCCGACCACTAAACCAAGAATGGGTGGGGAGGGGTTCCTCAGGACTCAATAAAGTTATCTCCTCCTCCTCCTCCGACGCGCTTGACAAATGAAGTTTCCAGTCGGTATTCCAAAGTATTTTTGGGGCTCTTCACGAACAGATATTCCATCTCGGGCGACTGAAGTTCTGTTCCTAACAGGATGTTTATTTATTTATTTATTTATTTATTTATTTATTTATTTAGTCAAAAACCTTAAATCTGTTTCAAGGTTGCGTTGTGAAGTCCAGAAAATATAACGTGTCCCAAGGAAGAGCAGAAGCGAACCAAAGCATGTCCAGCCGTGCGTCAGAGATCAATAATTAGCAAAAGAGATGAACGATTGATTAGTTTTGGATTAAGGTAGATTAGGATTCACTATAGTAAATTAGGGTCGATCAAATATGATTAAGGCGGACTAGGATGCATTAAGGGCAATAAGGTTGAATTGGGGAAGATTGAGGTGAATTAGGTTTGATGAACTTCGAAGAAGTAGGATAAAGGCGGATTAAGATGGATAAACGTTTAAGGTGGATTAAGGTGACTAGAGAGGATCAAGATCATGAAGGTTGACTGAAGTGAATAAAGGAGGATTAAGGTGGATTAATGTGGACTAAGGTTAATTTTTTACAAGGCTCTCATCTTTGCGTCTCCTAGGCGATATCTAGGTTCGCCTGGGAATTATTTATTTATTTATTTATTTATTTGTTTGTTTATTTATTGCACACTGCAGATCAAACTGATATAAGAAGGATGGGCAATACAAGTAACAAAATACTTATATTATAGAGAAAAAATGGTAGTAAATTCAAGAAAGCAGCTGACTTCAGCGATTAATTTCTTCACTTCTGAAATCCACTGCGACGGCAGAGTTGTGCCACTGTGAAGACAGTCAGCTTACGTTTCTTTGATTTTTCCTTAAATAACTGCGCTCACCCGATCCACGGAATAGGACAGGGATCCAATGGTTCTATAGGGTTGTGTGATGTGGGGATCTTCGTCGTTGTGTAAAAATGTATTTAACTGAGTATATGGAAAAGTGTAAGCGATATCTAATATTTAAACTATAATGATATTTTTCTGATTTTACGGAAATAAAACTCTGGATTAGATGAATAATTTGTTCCTTTACGCTGTTTGCAGTGTGGGCACGTCCTCTCATGACATAGTAGGACATGCCGTGGAGTTCGATATACGTACATGAACAGACTTCAATTAGCACTCACAGACTCCTCATGTCTAATTAGCCTATATTTATTTAGTTTAAACATAAAGATTTATTGGACCTTTTGTTCCCAGAAGTTTGGCCAAGGACTTATGTGCACATTGTTTCTTTGTTAAAGGCAATTCAGCATTTTACCAGAGTCCTTCCATGTTTTTTCTGGTCACGACACTGCCGCCTCAGTTTCTTATATGATTTCCTCTTCTTATATGACCTCTTCTTAACACTAACAATCCGCGCCAAAACGCTAACTTTCTCTAGTGAAGATTTAATATTGAACGTGTACTTACATGCACTCGCAAAAGCAGAAGTAGCAAAGCCAAGCAGTAAGATAACAGTAAGAAAGGTCATGGCTGAAAAAATACATAAAAAAGTGTGTACTCAAACGCTTAAGACACATCGAACAAATGTAATGCTCACCTTAACACACGGGATATTATGTTACTGTCATGAACATGTCAGCCAAATATTGTAGTGCTACATGCTGTGAGAAACACAAAAAATTACCGACGATTACGTTACTTCCTAATGCGAAATTTGAGCGCAGCAAATAAGCTGTTTCACCTTTTCGATAGATTGAGGCAAAGAAATCGAGCAACACATGTATGCGCTATCACAGAATTTTTTTTTTATTTTTCACACGTATTCCTTTAACAAAGACTCCACTAGGTAAGCTTCTGCTTCGGCGGCACGCACCTCTGGATTCTGACGGCGACGGCGCGGGGCCTCTGCTCTGGCAGCTCGTTTAGCAGCAGCAGCAGCAGCAGCAGCAGCAGCAGCAGCAGCAGCAGCAGCAGACGGAGGACTTCCATCGGTCGTCTCGCTCATGGCTCAGAAAGAACTGGCAGATAATTTCGCAGTGGCGAACGGCAGCGGCAATTTCGGCTCGGGCGGTGCACATATACAGATCCGCCGCCACCGATCTGGCTCTCTGATTGCCACCGCACAGGGGTTGCATTGGAGGAGGAGCGAAGAAAGGAATTAAGTTCGAGCCGGCGCTTTGACAACCGGAGACTCGCAGGAAGAGGGGGGAGGGGGGCGGCGTGTACACCCAGCGGCAAACGATGGGGGCAGAAGCGCGCGCAGCAAGCGGACAACACGATAAAGGGAGGAGGGAAGAGATAGCAGCGACTGACTGATGCCGCTGACGCCGATAGTGAGTCAACCCCAGCTGCCGAGTTGGTTTCAGGGAGAACGCCGCCGATGCCGACACAAACAATATGATACCCTCGCTTCCGCAGCGCTAAGAACCAGGTCTAGCCGTGGGAAGGTGGTCACGTATTCGTCGACGTGCCGGGGCCTACGTGAAATAACCGGCGCGTCGGCAACTGAAGAGCACCCTATCCGCCACACAAGAACAGGGGGGGGGGGGACCCTTTCCTCCTCTTTCTGCATGGCGGCGACGGTGTTCTATGCAGTCACGTTATCTTGACTCTCTAGCGGCGTCAGCGGCATCCAGCGGTATCAGTCGGTCGCTGCTAGCGCTGGGGGGATGAAAGGGGGGCGGAGCTGGTTACGAGGCCGACGACAACGCCGACGACGACGCGAAACCCAGGAACGGACGCCAAAGAGCTGCGCTCTAAGAAAGATCTCAGTGCCCTTCCACTCTAGGAAGAAGAATGACCAGTCTTCTGGTCATCTGGACAGGCCCACAGACTGTGTATGTGGGCCGCTTAATGACGAACAGCACCTCCGCCACTGGCCGGCCCGGCATTGCACTATCTTCAGGATCGGCCCACTTATGGGGAGTGCTTAACGCCTGCTTCACCTTCGCCGTGGGTCGGGCCGGTATTGCACTATCTTCGCCATCCGCCCACATCGGCCCGCTTACGATCGGCCCACTTACGATCGGCCCACTTACGATCGGCCCACTTACGATCGGCCCACTTACGACACGAAAATTTTCTTGGACGCTAGAGGAATACAGCTCCGCTGTTAAAAAAAACGTTCCCCGTGATGTCGGATTCGCCTTAAGGGAAACGTTTATTGGTGTTTACAAAGAAACCTGTTCTTAATGAATTAATTATTAGAGTAAATAAAGATATTGGACGGTTTTATCATAAGGACGATGCACTGAAAGCGATAGCAAGGTTTATCATTGAGTTGAAGCTCCTCAGACGGTGTTCCGTCGCAGGGGTGACATGTTGGCGCTACATAGCACGCAATGCAACTGCAACTCCGCAGCATAAACGGCGCAGTGCCAGGCGTCTCACAACGCTGGCTTGAAGAAGAACGGCGCCACCTTCGCTTAGGTGGCGCGCCTCAATGGTGCCCGAGATGAGACCGAAGGAAAAGTGCCAGCACTTGATCTAGCTAGACGCTTTCTGTCCGCAGCACTCCGACCACTCTATGCATCACAGTGTGGTATATACACACAGCTGCTCGGTAGGTTTTGAGCCCCACGCTTCATGTCACCAGTAGGAGACAAAACACTGTCCTGGCTACACGGCAGAGTCGGTTGAAAGGAACACGACGGTGGGTGTCCTCTTGGCTTCCTCGTTTTCGCATCCTAATGCACTGCACGTCTCTCGCGCAGATACGATGACAGGACGACGACGAAGGCTACGCCAACGACGGTGCCTACGCCAACGACGGTGCCAAATAAATGCAAGCATGAATGTATGCGTATATTGCGTCGGTCACATTTCTGGAAAAACAGGCACCTTTCACCTCTAGGTGCCAAAATAAATTTGGTGGGAATGACACGTTCTCGGAAACGTAGCGTCGGTTCGACGACTGCGACGCACTGTTTAACTCTCGACAGCTGAATAGGAGACTTCGTTCAACCTCATTAATATCAGCACAGCACGCCTTCTTCGCGTTTCCATAAATGGAAATACGAAGTTCTCATTCAGAAAATGAAGATCAACGAAGTACATCCTTCCGAATGAACGCAAAAAGAGTGTGCTTGTGTGCATGCCCACTTACCGAAAATACTTGTGCAGCTTCTAGTAAACTTCTAGCTGACATGTTCGTATAGGCATGTAGAGCTGCTTAAATAGGAGAGGCAAGGTTTTATTTGAAATATCAGAATGGAAAGCGAAATAAAGCAATCCAAATAATTCAGCATGAAAAAAATATTTTTGCATGAGAGAGTTCGAAAATATATTGACCTTTAGAACTTAGTTCAATAAACTTAAGCGAGACAAGTAAAGACACCCCATAACGCATACTAATCGAGGCTTCCCGTGTTGCTTCCGGTTAACTAGTAATTCGCATGTGCGTATGTACGTAAAACTGTTTAAATAGAGGAAACAGAGGAGACATGGTAGTTATTGGAAATGTCTAAATACAAGGCGAAGTAGTCGTTATTCAAATATTTAAGTATTCCTTGTGAAGAGGGCAAAGACCTTTATGTTTCATGTATGTTCCCGTCTTGTGCTCTGTGTGACCTTTATGGTTCCTTGTTCCATGTGAATTTCAGGAAACATGCTTTGTGGGCAACGCATTCTTGCTCATCCTTTCGCACGACTCCAGGAAACCACCTTAATCTTTCCGGTAGGATATACCCTTTGTGTCCACGGCAGGGTGTTGCCTGCATCTGCTCTCTATGTTCACCTGAATGTGCATTCCCTCGAAGGCACATCCAGGTAACTTAGAGTGCACACAGTGATTAACTGTTAAGTGATGCTACAGATAGATCATCTACCTGTAAGATGTATAACTACTGATCAGTGGCGTAGCCAGAAATTTCGTTCGGGGTGGGGCTCACGTTGCGGCTCGGCCTCCTCCTTATAGAATTTGTTGAGCGATCAAATAGATAAATGACCGCATTGCCATTGCAAAAGATGCTGCAAACCAATTCTTGAACGCCACACGCCGTCAAGACAAGTAAAATATGTAGTCTTTTTTAAACGAATACACTCGTATGTATCAAAAAGTGTGCTAGAAATAACTTATTTCAATGCTTCTATGTTTTTGTCTATTTAATAGGTAAATAAGATATCACAAGAACTTTAGAAATATATCAGTTTGAAACCAGCGAAGCAGTGCGTGCCGCTGGTATGAAAAATGTAAAGGGCATGATATCAACAAGTTGAGGACAAATATTTTAATGAAACTTTGTTAACCCCCTGCCTTTCTCTCATTTGTCTCTCTCTCTCTCTCTCATCTAAGAATCTTGTTTACATTTTTGTACATCTGCAACGACCAGGGAAAAATCTCAATGACGCTGTCCTTTGTTAGAATGTATTTCGCAGGAGCAACTGTCATCGGTCGTGTATTGTAAGCAATTGGACCAAAATTATGGTCGCAACAGAGAGCACGTACGAAAAGGAGGAGTTCTGCAAAAAATGTGCGGGCAAGGGAAATGAAAGTGAGCCAATGCGAATATATGATTAACGGCGGACTTTATTTAAAAGTAGTATCCATGAGCATTTAGACATTTGTCCCACTCACTAACGAGTCGCGTGATTCCCGTTTGATAAAACTCCTTGGGTTGCTGCTTCAAAAACTCTGTAACTGACTCTTTGACGTCATCGTCCGAAACAAATCCGGTTGCCTTTAGCTGTTTTTTTATGTTCCAAAATGTGGAAATCCGAAGGCGACCGGTCTGGGCTGTATGGCTGATGTTGCAGCGTTTCCCACTTGAACTTTGCCAGTTTTGTGTTAACCACATCAGCGACGTGGGGACGGGCTTTGCCGGCGTCGTTGCGTACTACGACGGCGGCCTCGACACCGGCTCTCCGGAGCGGGAAAGCAACGAGGACTTCCCACGACATCACATGGACGTGGTATTCTCGCTGCTTGCTCCAAATGAAAGTTTCGCGAGCCAGCAGAACCCTCACAGCACGACGCGATAATGAAACTACTGAAACTCCAAAGCGTGCGCGGCGCAGAGTCGAGCGCGCAGAGTCGAGCGAAAACGAAACCTTTCGACCACCCATATTACTGAAGGGTAACGTCAAAATGTTATTTTTTCTTAGAATTGAATGGACGTAGACAAGTAGCATTTTTTTCCGTCTTATCATCGAATGAAACGTTATTTTTAATACGAGTAGTTGAGTATTAGTAACACAAATTATGAGGAGTGCTTTCGTCATCGGGCTAGTACCGGAATGTCGCTGGGGGGTCTCAAATCGTGTCATGCATTTACCTCAATTTCTCGCTTACTAAAGCTCTGTTCGCGATTATATTGACTACTTAGACGTTCTAGAACATTGCTCTACCACTTTAACTTGAGTTTCTGGTAACCTTTAGTGTCCCTTTAAGTATGATGAAGTTCACTGTCCTTTTATGCAAAGGCCACCTCACCAGTGATAACGTGTTTCTACGACCAGTTGATCTCTGAATATCGTCCGCGATATTACAGATTTACTTTGCGGGCGAACTCTTTGTGCCCATGGAGAACTGCTATATGACTTAACCGCACGTGCCCCGTTGTTGACCACTGGTACGATTTGACGAGACGGAGGCATGGAAATGATCGCCATATGTACATAACGTAACTGTGATAGCTAAAGCAATCCAGACAACCTTAGCCACCTCGGGCAAAAGATCTCGCAGCTGCTCACAGTTATAGTCCGAAACATCTCTACAACATTCTGAAACGTTTTCAGAGGTGTACTCAGCTGCATTGTTATATCTACGAGCATACTGCGGTGAACGCTGAGCCGTTAAAGTTCCAAATTAACGAGTTTCAACGAGTACCTTCAACCAAAAAAGATTACGAACGACGGGTTCTCAGAAAACGTCCAATTTCCGAGCAGCCTCACTACTCAGACTAGTATTCGTATTTGCAGCTTCTACCAGTACGTGTGAATAGCATTGTGATGCTCGATTTCACTGACTACTATTACGGGCTGCCCGGAAATTTGACGTTTTCTGAAACCTCGTGCTCCGTAAACTTTCTTAGTTGACGGTACGTGCTGTCACCATTACCAGACAAATCCTGCTCAATTAGTGTCATGTGCTGCCACATTTTTGGCAGCACTTGTCATATAGCGAGGAATCTAGTGCGTCCAATACGTCGTAGAATCACTGGTGGTACATGTCCTCGGCCGAAGGAAATATGTGAGGTAACGATCCGTAATCATACTGTCGTGGAGTCTTCGTTTGGCTTTGCTTTGATTTGCTTTCCTCCGCGAGTGGCTCACACCCACTATGAAGGATTGGCCCAGAATCGAGTGATTTAAGAAAAAATATTATCCGAGTCTGAGAAGAATCACTATTAAGAATTTTTCGATAGCTAATGGAACGAAGTCAGATACATTTTAATATGTTAACATGGAAATCGTCCTGAATCAATTATACGTATACCCCAATACAGCCGCACCAACATCCCTATGACAATGTCCCAGATAAGAGGCTCCCAAAGACAAAATATCTGGAATCCTTATAATGATTTCCTTTGCCTTGGCAGAAGAACTTCTTCTCTATGACATTCAGTTCCAATTCATGCGCCTGTACGTGTGTCTCGTTCCAAAATAGGCAAACCCCTTGCTTCCGAAGTCCTGTAAGACTCTCCCTGCTGATGGCCTTGACCATTTTCTCTGCTTGATCAAATCTCAGCGCTGCTGTCTGCAGCGCAGCGCTCACTGCTCCTTATCGCGAAAATACGAGTGTCAGGAGCTTGAGGATCATGTATGGGTTGAATTTTGACTGCGCTTTCAAAAATCCACTGGCTTTGGCTCCTGTGTCGTTTCGTTCTTCTGTTGCTAGGCCATCAAGAAACCAGGTCATGAGGCTATAATTCTGAATAATCTATTTCAGAGAAGTGGCCTTTTAGCGTTCACTTTGTGGGACAAAACTCCCGCAAGTTTACGCTATCATCTTCTTTCTGAAGTACTCTGAACATATCTAGGCGGTTTGGGGAGCTCGTAACAATGTTTACCATCTCTTATATCATGCCCAAGAAATCGCTACACATTTCCACCTTCTGACTCATATCCTGCGGCACTAGGATAAGTACGTGCGCAAAGCAGTGTACGCACAGTACTCGTGGCTCCTCGTGTTGCATTAGCAGCCCACAGTGCTATTGTCTCATATTTGCAGCACTACCATAGCATTCCCCACGGCATTTGTAAGTGCTAAGATTACAACGGCAGAGGACGTTCTTTAGAAGGGTAAGAACACCGGCCGCTCTGATGTCCGCAGTGTTATAATATCCACGGAACGGGTCATGTGTTTCTATGTTTTTTTTTGAGAATGCGTAAGCAGATCGACACTTTCTCCTTGGCAGATAGGTCCGCTGTCTCATCCATGATCATGACGTAGTGCCCCATTTCACTAACTTCATTTGTGAGTGATCGGAGAACATCATGAGCCCAAAATTCCAACATTTCTTTTAATATGTCGTGAGAGAGCCACCTGTACTTCATTCGAGAAAGTCATAATTGCTGTTCTTGAGTGTCACTGGCGCGAAGCTCGAGAAGCTGTCTTCGATTACTTTCTCCACCTTCATGGCATGCACTGCCAATACCTGGCATGGTAACTACTACAATAACGATAATGTCACTATCAGCGCTTTCGTTCCGTCTTTCATTTCTTCTTGCTTCCCAATTACACAGGCAGTCGCTGCATTCAACCCCCTTTTGACATCTACGGTTCCGCTCATGGCCGCACGGTGCAGATTCGACGCCTGAAGGCTTAAATGTTATAAGAGCTCTCTTCCAGTTAGGAAATCCATTTCGCACAAACGTCAAGCAAGAGTCCTTATCCCTGGAACTTGAAGTATTTGCAAGAAAAATGTTCATCTAATAAGCAGCGCAACAGGTCTCACGAAATACCTTGTCCACTGACGCGTCATACTGAAGCCATTTGTAGGCATGTTTCCAAGCTGGTTGGTAATGTCGTTTCTGCCGTGCTTTAATGTTGGGGACTGGATCCTCACTAACAATTTGCACGTGTGTGGAGGGCGTGGTTACGGTGGTAGATGTCGAGCCTGTGCCGCCAAGGCAAGCCTCGGTAGGTTCAGAAGCGAACATCGAAGGTGAAGTCGATTGCGTGACCTTTTGTCATCTTCTTTGGGTGGTCTCTTCATGATGAAGTATCTGCCCTTGTTTTTCACGGTTCTGTTCCTCTTGATGAGCTTTCTCCCGTTGCTTTTCACGGTTTCCCGAAATATAATGCCGAGAAAGTAAGACCACCAAATGACGCTTCGCTTTCTATAATATACGCCAACGTGCGCTGTTTCCTCCCAATGCGCGAATCGGTGTCTAACGTAGACTTATCAACCGGTGGTGACATTACCTACTGAAACGTGGCTAAGCAGCAACGTTACTGATAGCGAAGTTCTAACAGACCTTCCCGGTTTCTCCCGGTATCCGAACGACCGCACGGCAGCTTGTGGTGGTGCTTAAGAAAAAACCAGCCAACCAACTCGTGGTGGTGGTGTACTAGTCGCATGTATTAGCGAGCAGTTACCATGCTGGTTAATGAACGTTACGTCATTTCTTGAGATTGTATGGGTGATAACACATGCCGCTCCAAAATGTGCTACATAGTGTCTGTTACAGACCCCCAGTGCCACTCCTTATTTCTGCCATAAACTCAACAACGTCATAAGCGAACTGTTAACAGCCTAACCAAACGCGTAAATCCTGCTCTTCGCCGATTTTATCTTCCCGCAAATGGATTGGTGTAACGTAGAATTCTCATCCCTATCCCGACACGGACAGACTGAGAATTTTGTCGATTTCTGCCTTAAGTTTAACCTTTCCCAGCTAGTAACTGAGCAAACCAGGATTTCACTGCAAACAGCAAATGTCGTCGTTCTCGAACTAACCGACCGCCCTGACAGACTTTCATTCTGTTGCTATTTACCTGAGATCTATGATCACAAAGTCATTCATGCCACTTTCTTGCTCAGTTTGTTAGCAAAGGATCCTTTCAGAAAAACAATATGTCTGTACGACAAAGAAAATTACGAAGCAATAACAGAAGAGATGAAAACATTATTCCCTGTATACGAATTCCCTTTCCAAACCATACCGTTAACAGAAGAGGACGCGATTCAAAAGGAAATATAAGTGAACTTACAAAGAAATCCATTCCTGAAGTGACATTTCGTACCTCTATGCAAAAATTACGGTTCACGATAGCCGTAAAACGCCTACAAAATAAAAGAGCGTCTTTATCGCGCCGTCAAGCAAAGAGGACGCCCATGCTCTTGGGACAAATATTGCGAAGCTGAAATGAACTATTTTGACGCACTGCGTCATGCTATACGCTCTTTTCACTACAATGACCTAGTAATAAATTATCCTAGGCAACTTTGGAGTGTCATAAAGAAAAGCGGAATGCACACTATTAAGATAACGAGCGAATGAAACGGAATTATTCATTATTCCGATTGAGCTGACGTGTTTAATTCTGCCTTTGCTACTGTGTTCACTAACGCATCTGATACACCTCCCATTACGCCATCGCTTACTATATACTCTTTAATGCCAGCGATCGTTTTCATTGTCGGCGGTATTTGTGCGGTCATCAACAAAATCAAATGTTCGTCGTCTTCCGGCACGGGCGAGATGAATTCAAAAGTTTTTAAAAACACAAAGCATATTGCTGCAGCATATCTCTCTGATATTTGCCCGGTCTCTTTCTTCAGGTCTCATTCCAGATGACTCGAAAATTGGAGACGTCGTTCAAGTAAACAGATCAGGTAACAGAAACTCGCCGCTAAATTACCACCCCATCTCCCAAAGAAGCGTCTCTTACGAAGCCATGGAACATGTCATCTACTCTTATTGCGGATTTCCTTGACTCGAATCACTTTTTTTAATCCCGCTCAGCACGGGTTCCGCAAAGGTTTCTAGTGTGAGAGACAGCTGGCCATCTTTCCGCACATGAGCTTGTTTCTATGGTGCCTTCTACTTTCTTTAGCCCAGGCAGAATGAGATTTCCGCAGTAAGCTAAGAACATAAACTACAAAGATAACTCATATGCTCTCCGCCATTTGGAAATGTCATCGAACTACCAACTCGATAAAAAACTAAAAGACAAGAACAAAACTCAAAGGGTAGCGGTTTTAGTAACAAGGCGGCAAAATACAGGTTTTATGGGAGGAAATAAAGTAAGTTCAGGAGCTTTAAGGGCTTGAATAAAGCTGACGCATTAAACTGTGATGAAGTTCATTGTCCTTTTCTGCAAAAGCTACCGCACAATTGAGAACGCATTTCTACGATCAGTTGATCTCTGAATATCGTCCGCGACGTCACAGAGACGTACTTTGTGGACGAAATGTTTGTACCCATCGAGAACTGCTATGTGATTTAACTGCGCTTGTCCCATTGTTGACCTCTGGTACGATTTGACGAGACTGAGGCATGCAAACGATCTCTGAGATGTCCATCACGTAACTCGGATAATCAAAGCAATTCTGAAACCCTGGGCCACCTCGGGCAAAAGATCTCGCAGCTGCTCACAGTTATAGTCCGAAGCATCTCTACAACATTCTGAAGCGTTTTCAAAGGTGTACTCAGCTGCATTGTTATATCTACGAGCATACTACGGTGAATGCTGAGCCGTTAAAGTTCAACATCTTGCCCGAAGAACTTCAACAAGTACTTTCAACCAAAAAAGATTGCGAACGACGGGTTCTCAGAAAATGTCCAATTTCCGAGCAGCCTCACAACTCAGACTAGTATTCTTATTTGCAACTTCTACCAGTATATGTGAACAGCATTGTGACGCTCGGTTTTACTGACTACTATTGAGGGCTGCTCGGAAATTGAACGGTTTCGGATACCCCGTGTCCGTAAACTTTTTGGTTAACGGTACGTGCTGTCACCATACCCAGTCAAATGCTGCTCAATTAGTGTCATGTGCTGCCACATATATGGCGGACACATGTCGTCTAGCGAGGAATCTAGCGTGTCCAATACGTCGTAGAACCACTGGCGGTACATGTCCTCGACCGAAGGAAACACGTGAGGCACAGATCCGTCGTCATACCATCGTGGAGTCTTCCTTTGCCTTTGCTTTGATTTGCTTTCCTCCGAGAGTGGCTCACACTCACTATGAAGGACTGGCCAAGAATCGAGTGGTTAAAGAGAAAGATTATCCAAGGCTCAAAAGAATCACTATCGAGAATCCCCGAGGAAGGCCGTACATCTGGAAGTGCCGGTAACACGTACGGACAGTTGCAGCAGAGCTCCGCAAACTTGGTCCGACAGATTCATTCCATTCCTCAATATGACATCCCATTTTTTGCAGCTAACTATTGCACACGTCTTCAGTCGACATGATTCAATCCAGCATGATCGGAACACAGCGCATTAGCGAAAACTCAGTTGCATTTTCGACAGCTCATCGCACAGAAGCAAGGTGGAAGCGGCAGTGGTTTCGTATTCGTGCGCTGCCGGTGAGGCAACGTGCGGCGCGCCGCCGGAAGCGTCATCTCGCTTCTCTAGAACAAAGTGATCCGCGAAAAGTTGAGTTGAGTTCAATGGCACATAAACCGCTAAGGCTATCATGCGCCAAACACTAGGTATAGATTGTTTAAAAAGTCGGGACACCTCAGTGAGTCCTTGTCTGGGCAAGAATCCAGAGAGTCCCAACAAATTAACTAAAGACCTCGGCCTTCTTCTCAGAGATGAGAAAGTGGATGAGGTGTTCTGTAATATGTAGTTAAGCACTCTGCAACGTTTTACAGTTTTATGAGAACACCTGCTTCTTTCAAAAAGCTAAGAACACATGACACATCAACAAGCGCAACTTCTAAAATCAAAGCTGGGTGAAAAGGAATGTGTTCACTGTAAAATATTATAAAAAACTTCTTCCTCAGTGGTTCAAATTTTCTGCATGAAAATAAGATGTGGTTTGCTGTTAGTTCATCTCCACAACATTTACGTCGGGGCTTGCCTTGCTTTGTTAGAATGAAGTTGTGTGTTAGCTGTGTGTATCCTATCCGAAGACGGCATAGAATCACTTCTTTGAAACGTTCCTGGTGTGTGCAAGATTTCCATTCGCCTAACACTGGTTTTAACAAGTTTAATTTTTGTTTACTTCATTGTTCCAAGCAGACTGCCATTTTTTTCTTAGTTTATAATCTATTAACTTCATGCAGTCGTTAGGAGGTATCTATTTTTGAGATTTGTTTCGGCCGGGCTTGTGCCACGCATGCATCTGCTCTCTCGTTGCCACGAATTCCGACATGGCTCGGAACCGAGCATAACTTAATGTTCAGTCCTTGTGTGGAGGCTTTTATTAAATTGTGTATAATGCCTCCTAATAATGGTGTGACTGCATTTCTGGCATGAAGAGTTGTGAGTGCACTTAGGGGGTCTGTGTATAGAATACTATTTGCGAGGTTCTCCTTTACTATTTTCTCTATGGCTATAGAATGGCGTAACCTTCAGCATTGAAAATGGATGCGCACTGCGGAAGTCTTAGTGTTTCTTCCCAGTTCACTTAAACAACTGCACTTCCAATATTGTCATTCGTTTTCGAACCATCAGTATAAATGTCTCTGAAACTGCTGTATTTTTCTGCTAGTGCCTGGAATTCCTGAATAATGTGTTGTGGCGGAGTTTGTGCTTCACGGAACTGTCTGAAAGTTAGATCGCAAGTTCTCGGAAGGATGAACCATGGCGGTAGTGGATTTGTCTGTGGGTAATGCCAGGTAATGTGTCCACTATGCCAAGATTCCGACACATCTCTTCAAATAGCAGGAGCAGTGGTCTTGCAGTTTGTGGTTTGTTGTTTAAAAGTACTCGTGAAGGGCAATATGTTACAAGGGGATAGCAAATGTGTTTTGGTAGAGATTGTACCTTAAGAATATATGCACAGGTTAGAGCGGCTCTTCTAGTTTCTAGTGGGGGTTCATTTGTTTCTTCGTAAAGGCTGGTTATAGGAGACGTTCGGTATGCACCGCATGAAATACGCAAGCCCGACTTAGTACTGGGTTTAATTTTTTCAAGTATGTCGGTCTTGCTGAGCCATACACTATGCAGCCATAATCTAAGGAAGAACGTACTAAATAACGATAAATGTGTTGAAGGCATGTTGTATGAGACCACCAATGTTTATATGACAGTATTTTGAGTATATTTAGTGACTGGGCAGTTTTCTTTTTGAGGGTGGTTATGTGTGGTGTGAATGTGAGCTTTTTGTCAAAAAGTATACCTAAAAATTTTTGTTCCTTCTTTACTGGAAGTACGGTTTCATTTAGGTGTGGGGTGGGGTCAACCTGTAGGCCTCTTTTGAGTGAGAAGAGGACAGCAAATGTTTTTGGGGTGAAAACTTAAAACCATTTTTGTCTGCCCAAATCGCGAGTTTGTTCAATGTGAGCTGTATCTGTCTCTCGCATGTTGGTAAGCTGGAGGATGTGCATGCTATTGAAGGTCATCGACATATACAGGATGCATTGTGGACCTAGGAATAGTTTTTGCTGTGGAGTTCACTTTTACTATGAAATTTGTCGTACTTAAAATACAGCCGTGCGGCACTTGTGAGCAGCAGTCGCTGGAATTAAGACATCCTTTGAAAATCTATCTACCTTTCCACTGCAGTGCTGTCGAATACGTGGTTCCTGCTGTCACCGTCTTGCGCAGCCTTCTTCCGCGTGCAGCTGCACTCCTGCTTGCACGTGCTGCCTAACTGCGCTTCTCCCTAGGTGCCACTGCGTTGCCTGGCCTCAGGGTGACAAAAAGGATCTACGGGACTCACGACTGTGGCTCTCCTGCCTGCATGTGCGGCCTTATTGCGCCTCCCCCTGAGCACCAGTGCGCCTGCGCTGCCTGGCTTGAAAGGGGTATAAAAGGAACCACTGAGGCACTCGGTCCACTTGTGAGCAGCAGTCGCTGGAATTAGGACATTCATTGAAAATCTATCTACCTTTCCACTGCAGGTTGTTTTTTTTTTACGTTATTTCTTCCCATTTTGTGCTTCTGCCTTCGGCTGCTGCTCACTAGTGTTTCTTTGGTTATTGCCTGTGCTATATAACATGCCTTCAAATGCTGAACTGGCTAAAAACAATTGAGCAACTTGAATCAGTCCTTAATAACAAACTTGATAACCTTGTTGATGAACTTGCGTCTAAAATTGCAAAACAGCTTGATGACCAGGGTCTTGCTAACCTTACATCTCTGGCTGACAGTGTGCGTCACATGAGTGACCAGTACGATAAAGTGCAGACAACTGTCAATGAATTGCTGAATTCAAACAAAGATTTTAGGGCCGAAAACGAAGCGCTCGCCAGGAGGATTGCAGCAATGGAACAATACAGCTGGCTAAATAACATTATAATCAAAGGCATCCCCTGTACACAGGGCGAAGACTGCGCTGTCATTTTGAACACAATTTCAGAAGTTGTTGAATGCCCCATTGCATCGACAGACATAGACGCAGTTCATTGTTTCGCGAGCAAGACACCAGAAAAAAGCATCATCGCCCGTTTTTGTTCTCGTGACAAGAAAAACGAATTCCTTCCGAAAGCTCGAAAAGCACGTTTGCGTACGTCTCTGATAGGTCTGACACGAAGCAAGGATAGCGCTATTTACGTCAATGAACATCTGACCATTGACAACAAACGACTATTCAGCAAAGCGCTGGCCCTCAAAAAAGAAATGAAATGGCGTTACCTTTGGACCGAGAATTGCCATATCAAGGCGCGCAAGACTGATGACAGCAAGGTCTTCAGAATAAGTGCCGAGTCAGATCTGCGCATCTTCACGTAGATATCAATTCGCAACATTTGTCATTTTCATAATCTGTTCTTGTCAACATTTCTTCTATGGCATTGCTCTCAACAGCAGCAACAAAATCGTTACTCGCTGGTTCTAACTACTCATTACTACACGTCAATGCGCGAAGTTTATGCAAAAACTAAGATAGCATTACTGCCTTTATTGATTCACTTGGTCATTCCTTTTCTTTACGAAACTTGGCTTGACTCTTCTGATGGCAATTTATATGGTTTTCGGTCGTTCCACTCCGAATACTGTCACCGCAGTTCGGATCGGTATGGCGGTTCGGCTATCTTCATATCATTGAAAATCAAGTACGAACGTAGGCTTGACCTATGTTTAAACGTATCTAAATGTGAATCAGTGTGGATCAAAACCAACCTGTCGCCTTCTAGTAATCGCAATGGTCTAATCATTGGCTGCATTTATCGCTCCCCATCTTCGTCTATTCCTGATTTCTTGCACAACCTTTCCACAATTCTTCATAAAGTTTCAGCTGAAAATAAACAGATTGTAATAGTTGGTGACATTAACATCAATTTACTGGATACAGATAATAGTTCAGTAATATCATATAGCGATCTTTTTGTTGGATTCGGGCTTGAGTCTTTAATTACTTCTCCTACTAGATTTTCCGCTTCTGGAACTAATACTCTTCTTGTTCACGCATTAAGCAATATCACACCATGTCCAAGTGCGGGTGTCATTGAAATGTCTATCACAGATCATCTTCCCATTTTCGTTACCTTTGTTACAGAGAAACCTTACTATGACACTAGTTACTTCACATCCAGGTTCGACCGGGATAACTTTGTTAATACAATAAATAGTACCAACTGGTCATCAATTGGTAATCTATGTGATCCTGAAGAGGCACTCGAAAAATTCTGTTCATTATTTTTGAAAGCTGCGTGCGCTAGCACTACAACTGTCAAATGCAAAAAAAAAGTTTAAATTTCCCCGTAATCCCTGTATAACAAAAGGTTTGTTAACGAGCATGCGTAAAAAAGATAATCTTTACAGGAAGACTAAAAAACAGCCGTTCAATGTGAATCTAGCGCATCGCTATAAAAAAGACAGTAGCATGTTGAACAACCTACTAAAAAAATCAGAACGGCTTTATTACGAGAAAGAACTCTGCAAAGCTGAAAATAATCCTAAGAAACAATGGCAACTATTCAACGACTTTTTGAATGCACCTCAGGCTAGTAGAACTATTGATAAAATAACGTATAAACGTAACACTTGCACTGCATCGTCTTGCATAGCTAACTCATTCAGTGATTACTTCCATGAAGTGTACAGTAATAGCCCGATAGCCTCTTCCTATTCATGTAACCGTTGCAATTTCTTTTTCGCGTCACAGCCGATGAGGTCTGTTCTGCCATATTAAATCTAAAAAACACTTGCCCATGTCTAGATGTTGTCTCTGCCTTTCACTTAAAACTTGTTGCCCCTTGCATTGCGGAAACACTAAGCAGCATAATTAATCTAATTTTTAAATGCGGTACCTTTCCAAGTTCGCTTAAGAAGGCAAAAGTAATTCCTGCCTTTAAAAAGGTGATAAATCTCTTGTGTCTAATTATCGCCCAATCTCTATTTTTGTCCTCCATTAGTAAACTTATCGAGAAATTATTTCTGAAACGTGTAAACAGTTACCTAACAAAGTTTAAGTTGCTGAAATCTTGCCGATTCGGTTTCCGTCCTGGCAGTTCGACGAGCCTAGCTCCTATTGCCTCAACCGATTACATAAGGTGTTCTATTGACAGTGGTAAATTTGTTGGCTCAGTGTTTTTAGATTTTACTAAAGCTTTTGATACTGTGAACCATACCATATTATTTGCCAAACTAGAATCTTTAGGTATAACAGGTCCAGCTTTAACTTTTCTTAAAGATTACTTACATGACCATGAGCAAACAGTCTGTGTAGGGGGCGCTTATTCCGAGTCGAAAGTTGTTAATCAAGGGGTACCACAGGGCTCAATACTGGGACCCTTGTTGTTTTGCATTTACATTAACGACTTACCCAATGTTCTTGACCTTTCTAATGCCATTTTATATGCTGATGATACCACTATTTCCATGTCGGATAACTCTTTAGCAACCTTACTGCCTAAACTGAACAATGAACTAGCAAAAGTTGTTGAATGGTGTCATTTAAATCAATTCATTTTAAACCCTCTCAAAACTGAGTTCATGTTACTTAAAACAAAGCAGAAGATCGTGCCGTTTTTCCCCCGAGTAACTCTAGACAGTCACCTTATTCCTGCAGCGGACTGTGTTTTGTTCCTTGGCATAAAATTAGATTCTCACTTGAAATTTACTAATCATATTGCGTTTGTTAAACAGAAAACAGCTATCGGCATAAGAGCTCTGACAAAATAACGTGCATTTTTTTCAGAACACGCATTATTATTTTTATACCTTGCGTTCATTCACAGTCATATCACCTATGGTATTGCTTCCTGGGGAAATACGTATAACTGCCACCTCTCGTCTATTCAACACATACAGAACCAGGCTATTCGCATAATCACCAACAGTGCCTTTTACTCAAATGCTCTCCCGCTACTCCAGGCAAACATTATACTACCTGTATCTGGCTTGTTTAAGTATCATCTAAGTGTTTTCTTTTTTAAATTACTTAACAATCAGCTTCCTTACGAACTTGTGGACTACAAATTACTCACTAATACCAACCACACTAGGTTTGCGCATAATTACAACTTTTTATTACCTAAATGTAACACAAACTATGGGAAAATGGCATCCTCGTTTTCAGCTTTATAAATATGGAATGACCTACCCCATTCACTTAAACTAACGTCATCTTTGAATGTATTCAAACATGAGTCAAGATGCTTTATTTCTTATTGTAAATAGTTTCATGTCCTATAACATGTTCTCTGTATAATTAAGCTTGTTGATGCATGTACTTTTTTTGTTTGTTTTCTCTTACTAATGTATTGCATTACGCGCATTCATTTGTTTTCCTTGTACTTTTTTTATATTTGCTGCCTTAACCCACGTGTTGTACACATCTCTCTTTTTTTCTTTTTAGAACCCAGGGTCCCGTTGCAGTCTTGGACTTTGGCACCCTCGTCTGCATACTATTTCTTGTTTACTTATTGTTTTAATGACGAATGAACTGAATAAACTAAAACTCCATTCTCCTGGACGAATTTCTTCGAAAGAGTTGCACCCAGGCGTACATTAAATGAACGCTCGGACATGAAATCTTTCACGCAGTTCAGCATCCTACCATGAATACCAAGTTCTGCTAGGTCGCGGAGATTACCAAACCTCCAGGTGGTATCGCAAGCCTTATCGATATAGAAGAAGACTGCTAAACAATGTTGCTTTTGTACGAATGCTTCTGGGACTGTATTTTCTAGGTGGACGAGATTATCAGTTGTCGAACACGCTTTTTTAAATCCACACTGGTGAATGTCAAGGAGTTCACGTGATTCAAAAGTGAACGCCAGCCTAATGTTCAGGATACTTTCAAATGATTTTGCGAGACAACTTGTGAGAGCTATAGGCCTATAACTGCCAGGAGTGGTTGGTGGTTTTGCAGGCTTCAGAAACGGCACAATCACGGCTTTTTTCCAAGCCTCTGGTATTTTTCCCGATACCCATATTTTGTTGAAGTATTGTAAAAGTGCGTTCACAGCAGCGTCTGAGAGATGAGCCAGGATTTCATAGTGTATTTCATCAGGGCCGGGTGCCATCTGTTTACCTGCGGACCGTACTTTTTGTATTTCGTGAAGTGTGATTAATGTATTATAGGGCTCATTTGCACAGCCACTTGTAGGAGGTTTTTGTTTTTCGGTTGTGTGTTTGTGCTTCAGTAACGATTGAGTGTAGTGTGAGGAACTTGAAACATTAGAAAAGTGTTCCCCTAGTACATCTGCCTGTTCCTCTATACTTGTTTGTGTGCCAGGAACTGTTAAAAACGGAATTGTGAAACGGGCGAAGCTGCCATTTAATTTATGGACTTGTTCCCACATTTTTTTGGATGTGGTTGAACTGTTGATAGCTCATATGTAGTTCTTCCAGGAAATTTTCTCAGCATCGAGACGGATGCAGCGTGCGTTGGCTTTCGCCTTATTAAAATTTACAGGACTATCATGGGTTGGGTATCTACGGAAGATGCCCCAGGTATTGTTTTTCTTTTTTTGCTTCACTACATTCTTGCTTGTATCAGATTTTGTGATTATGTCGGACCACTCCTGACGACTGAGAAATAGGTAGCCGCGCGGAATTAATAATACAGGTTGTGGATAATTTGTTTTCATCGTCGACATTTAGATTATTTGCAAAAACTTTTTCCAGGCTGGCCTGTTCTTGAAACAGTGCCCAGTTTGCTAAGTGTAGCTTCCAACGACGTGGTTTGCTTGGGATGATTTGTGATGGGTATGATAAGTTTATTTTTACGGGAAGGTGATCACTTCCGTAGGGGTTGTCAACAATATCCTATTTAAAATCTGCAAAAAGTGATGGAGAACTAAAAGATAAATCTAAGAGAGAGAGAGAATAAACATTTTTATTCGGTGAATGAAGCTTTGGAGAGGCATCCTCATTCCAGAATGCCTTGAGCTCGGGCCGCGTCCTGGGCCCTCGCAATCAGCCGTTGCTGATCGTCGAGGTCGGAGCTGGCCACGGCTCTCTCCCAAAGCTCGTTAGTGGGGTAAGGGTTCGGAGGATTTAATGGTGCCGCTCTGCAACCCCCTACTATGTGCCTGAGGGACCCGGGCTCTGCGCAGAAGCGGCATTGCGGAGAGAATTGTGTAGGGTCTCTGAGGTGATTTCTGGTTGGGTGGGGGAATGTATTAACCTGTAGAGCTCGGAAGAATCGCTCCTGCTCTCTATGTAGGGACTTGTGTGGTGGTGCATATGTTCTGCGGGTTAGCTTTTAGTGTGGTGTGATGTCTTGGTAAGAGACTAGAGGGTGCATGCGCTCGGGTTCAGGTTCCTCGGCGTCGGCTCAGTGGGTCAGATCTCGAGCCACGTGGTTGGCGACCTCGTTGCCAGGAACCTAAGCAACTCATTTTTCCTGAGCTCGGAGAGCAATATGTGTGCTTTCCTGTATTGAGCAGGCAGACATTATTTGATAAAATAAAATCTTCTAGGATACGGCCTCTAGTGTCTGTTTGGTCACTACCCCAAAAATATAAGTGTGCATTAATATCCCCTGCTACTAAATATGGCTTTGGTAGTTGTTTAAAAAGCGCTTCTGAATCATGAAGTGTAACGTTTAGATATGCTTCTAGATACACAGTACATATTGTATTGGTTTTAATATCAAGGACAGTCACTGCTGCAGCTTCATATTTCGTTTGAAGCCTGATTTCATGAGGAGTAGCACCATTTTGCACTACAATCGCGATCCCTCCAGAGAGCCTACTCACTTGCTCTCTGTCACAACGAAATACTTTGTTGTTTTTTTTAAATGTTCTTATGTTGTGGTCCTAAATTAGTCTCTTGTAAACATAAATCCACAGGAGAAAATGAGTTTAGGATATCTTTTATGTCGCTGTAGTTTTTAATAAGTCCACGACAATTCAAATGTATCAGGAACGCGATGTTTAATTATTTTGTAGGGATGTGGCTAAAAACAATTAGCTTCCTTGTTTTGGGGGATCCGTTATTGGGGTTCTTTCTTTTTTCTTTTTTTCGAGTGAGTTGTGCCTCCGTGGTTGCGGGGGCGAACTGGCAGTTGTTTTCATGCCCACTACTGAGGCGCTAGAGCTCCACGACACCGCGCGCGTGTGTGTTTCAGGACACGCCCTTGAGTACGCGGCATCTTCTCCTTCGCAGTTTACACCAATGCGCTGCACCATCACAGTTTTCAAAAGCATGTTCTTTCGAAGCACATTTTGTGCAAGTTTTGCGGCCCCGGCAACTCTGTGAGCCATAGCCGAACCTCTGACAATTGAAGCATATGCGGGGGTTGGGAATGTAGGGCCTTACTTCTATATTCAAGTAGCTGACTTCTATTTGTTCAGGGAGTGTGTTTGTTGAATGTGAGGATCAGGTGTTTCGTGTGGATTTCTTTGTTGTCCTTCCGGATTTTGATCCGGTGAACGTCTATGACATCTTGGTCTGTGAGCCCTCCAAGCATTTCTTGTTCTATTAAGTGTACGAAGTCAGTTTCTAGTATTACCCCGCGGACCGTGTTGAGGGATCGGTGGGATGTAACCGAGACAGGGATGTCCCCAATGGACGCAAGGTTTGACACTTTTGTGTATTGCTGCACATTGTCTCGAAGTTTGAGCAGCAACTCGCCACTAGACATTTTTGAAAGCTTGTAGCCAGGGCCGAGGGCTTCTGTCAAGGACTTGGATACAGTGAATGGGGACAAGATTCTTGCTGGCTTTTCTTGTACTTCACTATGTATTACATGGTATTTTGGGAAGCTACTTTTCTTTTCTGTAAAAATTCAGTTGCTTCGGTCCGCCCTCTTTTATAAGGCATGCGATTATGTTGGGGGAAAGGAGGAGCCATGGAAGAATTGTGTTCAGCCACGGTGCCAGCCGCCCACCATGGAGCCCAACGAGAGGACGCGACAGGAAGACGCCAAGTCCTGCGCACGCCAGCTGTACGTCGAGACTATAACCTAATACGACATAACCAAGGTAGGTTAGCCACACAAGGTTAATCCTTGCCACCTACGAAAAACTGAAGGGAATCGAAGATACAACAAGACAGGACAGTTGTGAAAGAAGATGGTAAAGAAAAAGCGCGTGGAGGAAGAAGACAGGAAAAGGTGACTGCCGATTTCCCCCGGGAGGGTCAGTCCGGAGGTTCCGTCTACGTGAAGCGGAGGCCAAAGAGGTGTGTTGCCGCTGCCGAGTGGCCGCGAAGATCCAAACACCCGGCATTGGCTCAACCCCCAGGATACCCCTTTCCCCGGACACGGCTAAGCCACGCACGGTTAGACGCGGGGTGGGGGGGGGGGGGGGGGGGAGTCCAACCCTCGTGTGCTCGGGTACGTGGTGTCGCAACACACCAAACGCCTGCTCACGCAGACGCCCCTGCGGGTGACCCGTGAAAAGGGTCAATAGGAGTCATAAAGAAACATCAATACCTATTATATTCTATGGTAATGGTTTGTTTCTCGTGGAATGTCTGCAAAATGTCCAAAGGTAAATGGCAGGCTAAAACTAGATTAAGGGGGGTGAGCGAAGTAGCTGCAATATATACTCGTAGTTTGAGGACGTGGTCAGCAAAGAAAACACAACAAAAGTCTGGCTCTCGTAGGTTTTTAGAAATGGTGGCGCATAGTGAGGCGGCTATTAAAACTGCAGACAGAAGGGGGCCCATTTATTCTAGCCTGCTTAGTATATGGAACCATGGGCAACGGAACTTCGAGCGACATGCATGAAGCGAGAAAACCAGAACGAGCAGTCGGGGCCCGCCGCCTAATGTAACAGCATGTGTTTAGCCTGATCATTTGGGGAGAGCTTGTCGATTTGCAAAAACAGGAATCCTCGCCACCTCAGCGGGGCCCTCTTTCTTAAGAAGCGAGATGCGTTTGCTGGAAGAGTTTTCGTGGTTTCCCGTCAGTCCGTCTGTTCAGTCCTGTCTGGAGAGGAGGGGCAAGGGGGAAGCACCCAAAACATGTAATGTGGGATGAGGACCTAAATTTCCCTTGCCCTTCGTCACCACCACGCTAACCTCCACCTGTCAAATAGTTCCGCCGCTGTACTCATAGCAAGGATGTGCTGCAGTACCCAACAGTGCCTCCCATTCGACTTTTCTTTACCGTGATGGTAATTTGGGCGGGGGATGATGAGTCCGATAGCAAAGGATGATGAGTCTGATGGCAGAGTCTAGGCAGGAAAGGATAGAAGACATCACACGTGTTTTTGTACGTGTGCCGTGGGGCATGGAATGTCCACGGTTCGGGCTAGGGTTAGACACTAGCCACAAAGCTAGACACTAAGGCCTACTTCCAGGGCCCATTCCTGCCTAGTGGCTGCGCACCCTCGCGCGCGCTCGACGAAAAAAGTAGGTCAGACTGACCGCCGAACTTTCCAGAAAGAAGTACAAAAAGATGACTCAGAGGCGACGGAGGGCGCGTAACTTCGCCTGCGTTAGGAATCGCCCTCTCCCATTCGTTCTCGCGCTCGGCGTCGCCGGGCCGAGAAAAAAATCGAGAATCTCCCAGAACAGACGATTACTCCTAGCCAATAGGAAGGTGAGACCGAAACGGGAGGAGTGAGTTTGTACGGAGAAGGAGGGAATTTGTACAAGGAACTCTATGCGTATGCGAACGCCCGCTTCGGCGCTAGTAACAGACAGACACGGCGCGCTTCTATAAAAGGAAGTTGAACGCTGGCTGCGATTCAGCCCCGAGCCGCCGGTTAAGCTTGCATAAGCCCGCCCGTAGAGGTGCTCCCGGGGGACGCACCACTCTCGGCCATCACGGACCATCCAAGCAACGTGCGCCAGTCATCGAGACGGCCACCGTTGGAGACCTGCGGTCGCGTCGGACTGACGAAATGCCCGGTGAACAATTAACATCCATTCATGCGAAAATGCTCTGTCGGAAGCATCAAAGTGGTGCGTCTAAACGAAAGGCGAAGTTAGAATGAGCAGAGCGTGAAATCAAGCTACCAAAGATGACAGAGTACCTACTGAATGCACCTTCCGCAGAGCAGTATGATCGCTCTACCCAGAGTCCGTGTCAAACTCCCAATAGTACCGACTGTGCTTCTGTGCAGGACTTGCCAGCTCCATCACCACGGTTTCCTGGCAAGAAGCAAGGTTTGACTCATCTTGGTTGTCTGGATCCTGTGAAAACGGTGCCAACCTCGTTCGTCCATATTTCTGAGCAACCGACGCCAACCGAGCCCTGTCCTGTTCCTGAGTCAGCAACGTCTATGCTACTCGGCCGGGCCCCTGCCCCAGAGCTCCAGGTGTCTGGTCCGCCACGCCCGATTTCTACTACTACTGATCAACAAATGCCAAACCTCCCCGATTAGCCTCCTTTAATGACGAGCGCCAGGAAACAACACTCCAAGAACCGACTCACTTGTTTCCTGTTAGTTTGGCTTCAAATAATCCTGTTCCCACCCACAAAGTGTGCCTCGAGAGGACGAATGAGATGGCTTCTCGTTGCGGCAACAGAGAAATAGAGACACCCCCGCAGCAAAAGGTACGTTGCGAGATTCTCCGAAGTGACCCTGCTAAGTGGCCGGACGTTACTACTGACAGCTTTCGGAGTGTATGCCTTGAGAAAAGGCCATTGTATTTTCAAGATCGGGCAGAAAATTTCCCGTCTTCCGAAAAGCAATACAAAACTCAGAAACGCTATATGTCCCCTAATATTTTCGTGCGAAAGGCTGTAACTGGGGAGGCGTACGAGCGACACTGGTTAATGTACTCGGAGTCCAAAAGTTCCGTTTAGTGTTTCATGTGCAAACTACTTTCGATTTCAAGCAACCCCAGTGCTTTCACCAAGCATGGCTTTTATGATTGGAAAAGGGCAGAAGAAAAAGTTT
This sequence comes from Dermacentor variabilis, assembly GCF_050947875.1. Taxonomy (NCBI): domain Eukaryota; kingdom Metazoa; phylum Arthropoda; class Arachnida; order Ixodida; family Ixodidae; genus Dermacentor; species Dermacentor variabilis. The sequence goes on along the minus strand of NC_134574.1, from coordinate 148,498,123 downwards.
GCGCACATGAAAATAGCGTCGAGCACCGGAACTACGTGGCAGCATGACTCGCCCGCTCTAACTCGAGCAGCACAATTGACAAGGAGCTGGTTAAGCATCTTGTCACTGAGACCGCTTACTGGACAGAGGTGTCCAAGCACGTAGTCGTTGTAGTTAAGCTTCTAGCTGAGCGCAACCTAGCGTTTAGGGGCAGTGAGGAGATTTTTGGTTCACCGAGAAATGGCAATTATGTGGGAGTGCTTGAGGCCATTGCCAAGTTTGATCCCTTTCTAGAGGACCACATCAAATGCTAGCGGAACAAAGGAAAAGGTCACCCATCGCATCTGTCAAAAACCAGTTGTGATGAATTTATCGAGCATATGGCAAAGACTGTCAAGGAACGTTGTCTCGTTGACGAAGTGAAACGCGCAAAATACTTTTCTTTAATTGTTGATTCGTCTCCAGACCTTACTCACGTTAATCAGCTGTCAGTTGTTTTACGATACTGTTTCAATGGGAAAGTGTACGAACGCTTTCTTGGATTTGTTCCAATTGAATCGCATACCGGCTTGTATCTTTTCTATACCGTGATGTCCCTCTTGACGACCAATGGCATCTCAATTGATGATTGTAGGGGCCAAGCTTATGATAATGCGAGTAATATGTCAGGAAAATACAAAGAACTGCAAGCTCAAATCAAACACCTGAACAAATCGGCAGTCTACGTCCCGTGTGCTGGTCATTCACTGAACTTAGTTGGCGTGTGTAGCGTTGACAGTTGCCTTGAGGCAGTCAAATTTTTCACTGTAGAGACTGTATGTGTTCTTTGCTGCCTCACCTAAGCATGGACAGCATTTGGACAGCATGGGCGGAACTGGCCAGCAGCTTGTTTTGAAAAGTCTATCTGTGACCAGGTGGTCAAGGCATGCTGAATCATGTAAGACCGTTTTGAAAAATGTTAATGCAGTCTTGTGTTGCCTTGAAGCTATATCAAAGAACGAGGAAGAAAACGGTGACACTAGGAACGAAGCGCACTCTCTCAAAAAAATGGCAAAACGAGAGACTGCATTCATGGCGATTTTCTGGAGTGAAATCTTGGAGCGCTTCGCAAAACGAGCGTAGCACTTCAGAAACCAAGCCTAGACATTTCAACTGCTGTAGACCTGCTGAGCTCTCTAAAAGGCTTTGTTAATTATTTGCGACCTCTCTTTTATACCTTCGAAGAGAAAGCAAGCACGCTAAGTACCAATCAAATGTTATCCAGTACCAAATGTTATCAGGATGAGGGCAAACACATTGTTTTGAGTAAGCACCCGGGCGAAAAAAGCGATAGTGCGCTACAAGGTAGAAAAATGTTTATCGTAGAGACCTACAATGTTGTACTTGACAGTCTAGGCTCTGCTTTGGAATTCCGAAAGGCTGCCTACACTGAACTCTGCGAAAGGTTCGGATTCTTAAAACTGCAGACAGAAGTTGGGAACGAGGCCTCTTTGGCACAGCTGGCTGAGAAGTTCGTGAAAACCTATTAAAATGATTTGTAGCCAGCATTTTCCACTGAAATCGTTCGGTTTGCGAACTGTCTGCACAACTGTGTGTGCCAGGACACGAGCCCCTGGGAATAATGAAGTTGCTGCACGAAAGAAAGCGTATTGATCTGTTTCCGAGCCTTTCTATTGCTTTGCGAATGTACTTAAGCATACCCGTGTCAAGCTGCGAGACCGAACGATCGTTTTCCAACTTCTCGCTGATAAAAAATCGCGTTCGTTCGAGCCTCCTTGGCGACAAGGTAAACTCGTTTGCTATCATGTCCATGGAAAGTGACCTCCTCACCGATCTATCTTTCAAACAGACTATATCTGATTTCGCCAAAGCAAAAGCGCGAAAGACGCCATTTTAAAATAGGACTGTGTGCGCTGTACATGAATTATTTTATTTATTTATTTTATTTTACAAGTACTGCCAGCCTTGTTACCAGCCCTTCGGCAGGAGTAGGCATTTAAAGAAATATGAAATAAGATCAAACAAGATAACAAACACGGAACAAGAATCTGCATAACAAATAAGATAAGAGAAACTTTTCCCAATCATGATTTGACTGGTAAAAACGAGGGATGAACGCTATGGTTTATTGACAAAGAGCAGAAAGAAAAAATGAAACCGTTGGACAGTCGACAGTTGTGGCAGGTAGTGCGTTCCATTCGGGAAACGTGCGCGGGAAAAAAGAATTTTTAAATACGTTGGTCCTGCAGGAAACATTTTTGACCTTTTTGTTGTGATAAGAGCACGTGCAGCGGTGACTAGCCGGTAGAATATATGACGTTTTATCTATTCATAATTGATTGTTATACAGTAAGAAGAAAAATTTCATTCTGTCCCGGTAACGCCTTATTGCAAGGTTTTCCAGTTCTGCAGCCTCTAGAAAAGATGATGGGGATGTGCGCCAGCTGTACGAATTGAAAATAAACCTGGCTGATTTTCTTTGGACTTTCTCAATTTTAGTGATGTTGGTTTGTGTGTGCGGATCCCAAACAATCGCAGCGTATTCTGAAATGGGTCGGATGAATGTTTTATATGCTAAGAGTTTTATTTCAGGTGAAACGTTTCCTATTGATCGCCTTAAAAAGCCTAGTTTCTTGGTTGCTTTATTATAATTGTATGTTACATGTTCATTCCATCTAAAATCTGATGTTATTACTACTCCCAAGTATTTGCACGTAGATACGACTGATAAAGACTGGTTGTTAATGCTATAAGTAGGGGTTAAGGGATTCTTTTTGCGAGTAATAGTCATTGCAACAGTCTTTTTGAGGTTAATACTCATCTCCCATTTCGAGCACCATGTTTGTATTGTAGACAGCACGGTGTTTAAAGCTTCCTCATCATTTGAATAGCGTATTTTGTTGTACAAAATGTCTTTATCTTGACGCGTATGTCACTGATGACGTCACTGATGAATAGTTCCAATAAGTTCGTTGTGTCGCCTCCCAGCCTCCACGTTGCGAATGAAACGCTGAGCAGTGTAATTCAAGATATTCAAATCTTTGTTGTCCGTCTCTTGTTTGTTCTTGTGATATTTAGCGCGCTTGTAAATAACTATATTTTTGTTCTTTTTGATAGTGCCACGTTTATTTGGTGTCGTCCTTGCTTGTCTTACCTTTAACGAAAATATTTTCAAACAATGTTTTGTAGGTACAGTTGGTAATTTTCATGTGTATTCTAGTACATTTTATGGTGTTTGCTTTGCCTTAAGTATTGCATGTATCTATTGCGCATTTATAAAGTAACGTGTATAACGAATACTGAAATCTGATGGTTGAATTTTAATAAAGAATGTTTTGGATGCAATTATGCGTCTACTCACAGGATTAAACTTAGTGATGCAAGCAAAGCCTAGCTTCATAAGGATCGACATCTGAGCTGTGTTGTCTTTTCTACGTTCTTGTTCGTCTTGAGTGCACTAAACTTTTCCTTAAAGCCTAGCTTTTCCTGAAAACAGAATGCAGATTAATCATAAAGTGAACATATGTGTTGGTGGTTACAACAGCCCACGTTTCAAGCAAGTTTTATTGTTTTCCTTATAATAATAAAAATAATAACCCGGCTGATCGCACTTCGTTCCTTTTAATTTGGTAGAATTAAAATGAAACATCACATATTTCCAGTAGCGTAGCAGGCAACAGGGGGGGGGGGCGGAGGTCAGTATAGGGAAAGGGGGCCTGCATGTGCATTAGCCCAGGGCGCCCATTTTTCTTAATCCGGCCCTGGGTGGCCGAGCTCACCGCCATCGACCTCGCTGCCGACCTTCTTCTAGAACATCGGGACATTGCGTCAGCGGCTATCCTCACTCTCGTGCGGCGCTCTAGATGCTGGCCAAGGACTACGCCGGAGTGCCCCTTGTTGTTCGAGTGGGCTGCAAGCTGCGGCACTTCGTCAATCAGGGTTGCGACCTGGCGCTCTTGTGGGTAACCGCACACATCGGATTATCAGGCAACGATGAGGCCGACTCCCTCGCCAAGGCGGCGCACGGTGGGCGTTTCACACTCACCCACTTGGTGACGAGTCTTGACGCGGCGAAAACGGCAGTTCGGCGCAGCCTCACTGCGCAACACCCCGACCCGCGCGTCGTGGTGGGAACGTCCCCGCGCCTACTCCCGCGTGCGGGCCTCTCTTGGGCTGATTGCACCTTCCTTCTCCGCTTACGCATCGGCTGCTACACAACAGCGGCGCGCACACACAAGCTCACGAGAATCGGCAGCCCCATGTGCGGTACCTGCGACGGCGTGGAGACACTGGAGCATCTTCTGCTTCACTGCCCAGACTTCGGGACCAATATGGAGGCTCTGTACGCCTCCTACCGCCGATGCGGCCTGCCATCCAAAACCCTGCAGTGCATACTCTTCCCCTATGCTCACAGTTCCTTCACCAAGCGTGCATTTTCGGCCCTGATTGAATTATGTGACAGAACAAACCTCAGAGCGCGGCTTTAGGCCCCGCAACCACTTCGCTACTATATGTATTTTTTCATTACTTTTACTTGCTACCTTCTTCCTTCCTCCCCACTCGGCTATCTATTTCTTTCACTTTTTTTTACGCCCCACATCCCTTTCCTCGTGCCGTGCTGTTGAGGTGACCTCGCCTGGGAGTCAGTTACCGAGCTGCACTTATCTGTTTTAGGCTTGTAGCGCAGCTCAGGACGAGCAAAAAAGGAAGGAGGCAAAAAAGCCTAAAACAGTCATGACATACCAACTCGCCCAAACTGCCACGCTTTTGACCTTCATTTCTAGTTCAACGGGCCCCTCTCTTGCTCCACTTATCTCTTCACCCTTCCTAAAGGTCACACACGCACGCACACGCACGCACACGCACGCACACGCACGCGCACACACGCGCACACACGCGCACACACACGCGCACACACGCACACACACGCGCACACACACGCGCACACACACGCACACACACGCGCACACACACACGCACACACACGCACACACACGCGCACACACACGCACACACACGCACACACACGCACACACACGCGCACACACACGCGCACACACACGCGCGCACACGCACACACACACGCACACACACACGCACACACACACGCACACACAAGCACACACACGCACACACACGCACACACACGCACACACAAGCCCACACAAGCACACACAAGCACACACAAGCACACACACGCACACACACGCACACACACGCACACACACGCACACACACGAAGCAGTGCTATAGCTGCTGGATTCTATACATTGTCCCAGCTCTACCATAACCCAAGCTCTTCAATAAAAACGAAATTGTGGGAGTACCTAAGCAATTATTATGATGTGTAAATGCGAGAGCATTACTCATCGCTGGGTGTGTTGTTGAGTTGTGTCGCTGCGTTTAGCGTTGCGGCGAAATGTTGCTGAGTTCAGTGCCGTTGCGTTGTGTTTCCGTGTGCAATGTTCCTGCTTAGTAGATCGCAACAAGCAAAGACGACAAACCGGCCATATTGCTATTTCTCAGCTGAGTTTTATTTGCACAGTTGTCATTAAAGTAGTGTCGCACGCACTTTGCGTTGAGTGTTCTTTCTTCGATGACGCCACGTTGTCGACCGATGATAGTACGTTTGCGGGCGACACCATTTGTTGACAACACATTTATTCATCGGATTCGTTGGGTTTTCTCCATTCGTTGGTTCCTCCGCCTCATACTCTGGGGGGACGTCGTAGTCGACGAATAAGTGCGTTGCATCTCATTCGTCGCCGTCGCCCTTGCGCTCCGGCGTCTGAGTCTGTGGGCCCCCGACAACGAGAAAGGCAGAGCGAGCGGCTGCAGCTCGCCGTGCTTGCTCAGCACCTCCTAAATAACATCAGGCCAGTGCGCTCCGATCCATGACGTCATGCTACCTTGCCCAACTGCCATAAAATCTAATGGGGACGCTCCCAAGTATGCCGAGGTTATATTGTCGTCACCGCTTTCGTCACAGCGGGTTTAAGCCCTGCGTGACGGGCTTTCCATTCCCAATTGACAATGAAAACTGCGGTTTGAGTAGCATGATGTCACAAAGCAGAGCGCACAGGCCTGATATATAGAAGTCGATGGCACGCTCTGCTGGCGCTCACTGTTACATCTATGGTATGGCCTGCCAGGCAGAGCCCAACCGCCTGCACAGGCTCGAATATTTTCATCACTGTTTGTGTGTTGCAACGGTGGCGCAGTGGTTAGCGCGATCGGCTACGAAGCGGTAGCAGTGGCAATGAGGCAGAGGCAAAAGACCACTCAGCGGCGTTCGATTGGCCATTGGACGTGCTTAGGTGTCCTCGGATGTTTTAAATTTTCAGTTAGATGAAGATGACGTAGTTTGTGTGCCCTTTTTCTGCCACTGCTTTCTGATATCGGCGAGGTCGCACAATGAGTCAAGTAATGTGGTTGCACTTAAAAAAAGGTTTTGAAAACACGGTGAAAAGTACAATTTCACAATCTAGGGTGCCTTATGTCGCACCATGTTTTAAGCGTCTTTGAATGCGTAGGCATTTTTATGCTACCCAATGAGAACACTCGTCTGCCTGTCTGCCCGTCCACCACCTAAGGTGATCGTTTTCAAGAAAGAATTGACCTTCGTGCTGCCTCTGTCTTCAACGCGAACTAAGCGACGAGAACACAGCGCACACAAAGCTATCAGCACTCGGGACACTCTGTCCCCATCGCAGATCGCTTTCGACATAAGGCTCGCGCGGCCGCGCCACACGCAGCCACTGCCGGAGTACGCTTGATCGCGCTTGATAATGGTTCGCATCGACAGCGGGCAGCGTCATCGACCACACCTACGTACGAGCTCTACTAAACGGGACACTGTCTATTTACGACACGCACTATACAGCACGCATCGGCCAGTGCTTATCTTCCACGAAGCAACGGCATCATCCAAACGTACCATCATGCAACAATTGATGATAATGATTATGATTATGATGATGGTGATGATTATCATGATGATGATGATGATGATTATTATCATGATGATGATGGTGATGATTATTATTATTATCGTGATGATTATCATGATGATCATGATGATCATGATCATGATGATGATGACGGCGACCTCATACCCACACTGGCAATGATGATGGCTCATACCCACACTGGCGGATTGGCCAAGAATTGTGTGCTGAAACTATTGCCTAATATTTCGAAGTGTTACATAATTGACTTAAAAAGAGAGAGAAAACAAACATACAAAAATCAAATCATGAAAGAGCATTCAAAAAGTTATTCGTTGAGTTTATTGTATGTAACCTCAAACGGATCAAACACGACCCTGTGGCTGACCCCTATAACTGACGCACCGAAAGATAGTATTATTTCTGATGATAACATTAAACCTAATTTAGCAAGCAGACGTTCTAGATGGCTTTTTCTTGAGAATTTGTATTGCCGACATAACAAAAAATAGTAATCTAGGGATTCTATTTCTTGGCAGTATGGACACACAGGCGATAGCGTCAGACCAGTCCTGTGTAAATATGTATTTAATGGAGGGGCATGACAGCGTAATCACGTGATCACTGCTTCTGATTGTCTTAAAGGTCACCACTGGATTTTCCACGGAAGTTTGAGGTGCTCAAATTCTGTCCATGTTATTATTGATTCATTGACATCTCTATGTGAATATTGCTACTGCTCGCCTTTTCTTCGTCGTCTAATGCTGGTCTCAGTTCTCTGTTCATTCGTGCGGCTTCTCGAAATCATACGAAACACAGCGGCGTACAACCAGCAGCAATTCCTGAGGCATCATTTAGAAGCCGCGTATTCCACAGCATATTACACGTGTATTTTTTTTTCATTGAACAGCTTTGCTAAAGTTAACTGGGACACGCGGTAGAAGTTTGTTCTATACCGCATGGGCAAAGCATGCGGCATGGCCAAGCGTAGTCTTATTGCAACTTAGCGTGTTTTTTTTTTCGTCTTAGATGCGAAAGCATCAAATGGCCTATTGAGCGCCTGTCACTTGCTGGCGCCTATCGCCTGCAGCAACGAAACGGCATCTAAACTCGCGCTGTCATTAGATGTGGCGCCACGTCACGAAATGCGCCGCGAGGGAGTTGAGGGGGTGAAAGAGGGACAGCTGCTTCGATAGCGCGCCGGGTGTTGCGTGAGGGGAGGGGTATCGCCGCGATGCCACGTCACCCTCCCTCTAGCTATCGGAAGCCTGTGTTATCCGTACGTTCCTTGTTCGCACAAACTGTCCCCTACGTTCTATGTACGCCTCAGTAACGTCAAATCAAAACGCACCAAGCAATCTCCACATGCCTCAAAAGGGTAATGCAGTTTTTCTCGTTCGGTATTTTTTGGCCCTCCTTATATACGATGGGCTAACCCATCTCGCGGAGATTGGGTTCTCACAAAACGCCATCACATGCTTTTTATGCGATCAGTTTTTGATATTACTTCTTGAAAGGGAAAATACGCAATACCGAAGCATAAACGTTCTGTATAATTTTGGTTTACCAACGACTGTGTTGGCTCATCGACGTCACACAGGACGCTAACGCGGTCACAGCATACTAGACTTCAAATGCGTGAGAACGATGGCTCAAATGTTCTATAACAAGTGGCGCTTGGGTGTTTCCGAGTTGCAATGGATTGGCTGTACAAACACATTTGCATTTACGTTTTTACGCCAAGCGATCAGACACTGGGAAGATTGTCGAATTCACGCCGGCAGTCCACAAAGCCCGCTGCTTATCGTGGAGAGTTACAGCCAATATACATCACAGTACGTACGTAGCTACAAATACCGCGGCAGGCGATGGACGTCGCACGTTAGCGCAGCCAAGACAAATTTCTGCATGCTGTACGTAATTTCTGCTGCACCTGAACGCTACGTAATGGTCATGAATATGCAAGACCTAGATATTTTCGCAGAACGAGCTAAAGCATCTCCAAATTGTTCCCCAGCACGCTACAACACATTCACAAATGACAACACATTCAAGCAGGACAACGCCGGCTCTCAAAAGCCAGAGAGGATGAAAGGCTCACCAATTGCCACTTGCTAGGCCTTTTCTCCTGGCTCGATTAAAATGTATATATATGGTACAGGTTTGGCTGCAACGAGGACAGCATCCATATAAAGATACCGAAACAATGAACCCATTTGCATAATAATATTTTCGTAACCTCGTGCCAGATAACGAATACATTTATGAACAAGCTATGCTTCCAAACATTTATTTCTTCTAATTTCTTCAAAAGGATCGTCCAGGATAGGTCCCCATCACCATCGTAAAAGTACCGTCATCACAGATGCATAATCTGTCATTGTCATCATCCATGTTATACCTAGGCTGCAATGAAATACAGAAAAAGAGATAGTCGTGTAAGTTAAAGCCGAAATAAGTCATTACTCGTAATATTTGGCCTATTCTAATCCGCAGCTCATGCATTCCACTTTTATTATTTACCTTAAGGAGTCGTTTGAGAAACTTTAGAATATGGGTAGGATATAGAAAACTGATGCCTTTAACGAAGGTAAAGATTATGTATTACGATAGCGAAGACTTTCTGAAAAGACATTCTAGAAATGGGAATCCAAAAGAAGCCTATGAAAGTTGGTTCTGGATGTTCAATGTTTTACGAGAGCGACAAAGTGCGTATATGGGACTGTTCTAAAAACTGTATTTGTTAGACATGGGTACCCTCACGAGGGCCTTCCTCATCCTCATCTGCCCTCACTCTCACGTGGTGAGGTGAGGATCGCTTTCGGGAAGGTTGCTGAGCGTGAGGTAAGGGAAGGCGGACGTTCTGAGGCCAGAGCGGGAAATGGTGTGGTGACCATGCAAGTTTAAGTGAGGAAAGGGCGTTTCACATCATCAAAGTAAAGAGTTACTGAGAGTGGACGCGTGATGTGTCCTGGGTCTTAATTTCTGAAGCGCGCTGACAAAAAAAAAATTCTATAGCGCAGAAGTCATGAATGGCTGTTGATGGATTGTTGTGTTTGGAATAATAATGCATCTTTAGTGCGTGCAGGTCCCGTTGAAGTGGTGAGTTAATGCGGTTTTTGGACGACTGCGTGACAGTAAGGCGAAGTGGTCACACCAACAGCGGAGGGCTATATACAACGGCGAAAAAGGCGTACAATCAGAAACATTTCCTTAGTTTCTTTCGGCTTAATTGTGCGCCATAAGTACGTACAACTCATATCAGATAAGAGGTCTTCGCCCTTCTCGTGACGTCGCGCGACAGAGAGGCGAAGTGGGCGTGCCTCGAAAGTTTTTTTTTATCAATCTTGGAGCGCTATAATGGCAGAAATGCAATAGGAGCACGTTGGAATACGTTTCGGCTATAGCGCCCTTGCTTCTCCTCCACCACCTTGACGATTGAGCGTAGCTTTGACAATAATACGTCATGCGTCCACTTCATTTCGATCGTCGCTTTCGCAGGGAAACGGACTCCGCGTTACATCCGAACACGTTACCCGCATGCGCCGTAACTATGACAGCACGACTACTGTGGCGGGGGCGACGACAGCTTGAATGTGCCTCTAGAGTGCATGACCGCTATAGCGCAAAGCTATTCCAAACTTTTCCATTCCTTTCATGCAATCAGCAATCCGCGATTGGTCAAAAACTTTTTTGGACCGCCCTCACTTCGCCTGTCTGTCACGCCACGTCACAAAAACTTTATAGCTCCCGAGCTGACGTGAAGTGTACACACTGATTACGCATGATTGGATCGAACAATCGAAAAACAGTTATTTATGATTTGACGCCTTTTCGCCATTAGACCTCGGCTACTGGTCAAAAGTTTTGGGGCTGCATCCACTTCACTGCCCGCCACGCAACGTCACAAAACCGCGAAAACTCACCGCGTCAAAGTAAGGTTTAGCCGTTAAAGATGCATTACTATGCCGAACAAAACTCTTTTCTGAATTTTTTTCTGAATAGCCGAATGCTGCCCCGTTCCGAAAGGTACAAAAGATGGCTGCCGCCAATCGCTCAGGCACTGGCTACTCGCACCTGCCGGAGAGCATGGTTTATTTGCGTACAAAAAAAAATTTTGCGTGGCCGTGTAACGTTTTCGAGCGCTTTCGGCACGTTTACAACCTCGCTCTGCCAACTATTGTTCACTGAGCATCCAGTTTAGCAGCATTCTTAACTTTACGTTGCATGCCGCCGCTATTTTAGACCAGCCACCACAAGCTAAAGTAAGGGAAAGCGGACCAATAGCAGACGCCGACACCCCCCTCTTCATCCGGTTATCGATTTTCAGTACACTCGCTCGGCCCCATCTAATCCCTCTCCACTTGAGCGTGCTCCTCGCCTCTTGTCAGCCACTTAGATAAGAGAAGCCGTTCAGAGTAGGCAATGTGTAGCAAACATAAGTGACCTCCTATAAATGAGGAGAGCGTTTGATTGGTCTCTTCAGATAACCGTACCGGTCACCGCCCGATGCTTGCGACGACGGTTACGCAAATTCGGCGTCAGGAGATTGGAATAAAAACATATTGGAATAGTTTTACGTTATAGGGCCCCATATAACTGCTATCGAACTAAAAGCATTCAATCAGCTAACTTCATCAGGCCTGTTCAGTGCATCTCAATGCGCCAATTTCTGTCGGCATGAAAATTATGCAAATACACGGTACTTATCCATGGGATGCAAAGAGTTTGTGAAACTGGCAAGGAAATGCTGTAAGTTCGCCTATTTCATTTCTCGCCTTTTGGCGCAAAGGAAACTAGCCCGGACATGTGCTCTCGCGTAGCCGTGCTATGTAATGCAACAAATACTGCATAGGCTTTGTTACGGCTGCCACCAGTTGTTGCGAGCTGGTACCTCCAGTTGCTACGGGCACGAAGTTTTGACGACCTTGAGCAGCCTCTGCTTGGAGCTCGAACTAGGCTGACCATTGAAGAGGGTTCGGCAGGGAAGACGAAATGAAGTAAAAACAATAACAGAAGTTTCATACGTTATTACGGGTGAGCGGGGAGCTCCAAGACAAAAAGTACCAACACCTGTAGTGTTCGTGCCTCTGCAAGCCTGGGCAGTGAATATGTGTACGTGGCGTCTTGCTGACCTTCTTATGCCCCACACCATCAGGGCAACCTCTTGCTCTCTTGATTCCCGGTAGAGGGTATTGTAAGCATGCTGGTCAGTTCACAGATAGGAATACGGAGAAAACCACTCACTGCTGTAGAGGGGTGGGGGAAGCGTAGGCCACGTCGGGTCCACAGACTGGGCAACCCAAACACAGCGATTCGGAGAGAAACCACTCTTTGGCGTAGAGGGGGTGAACGTAGGAAATATTTTCATATTGACGAGCCTGACGACTATGCGCGTCGTGTAGCAGGCGCTTGGCGCCCGTTTCCTTCATCGTCGCACACAGTGAACCGTAACAGCTTGTATTTATTCTTGCTTATTCTTAATGTACCGGCCGCTTCTTGGCCAACACCATATTGTGGGCATGCGCAATTGCATGGAAATGAGCCCCATTACACTCAACATGTGGACACGCTCGTCTACCGACTCACCATTTCTCGGTCTGTTCCATATTGTGGATATCAGTCAACAGCTCGCAGTGATCATCTCAAAGAGCAAGCGGGTGTTGACAAGATATGTATCACCCGCATTGGCCAATCTCCCCGTTTGGGCATATACAGAAATTATCGCTGTCATAACCCGACATGGTGACCTGGCTATGACGTTGTGCTGCTAAGGCCTAGGATGGCGGTTCGAATCCCGCCCACGGCGGCCTCATCTCGGTAGGGGCGAAGTTCGAAAACGCCCGTGTTACGCGTAGTGGGTGCACGTTATAAAACCCCAAGTTGTCAAAATTAATCGGGAATCCCCCACTATGGCGTGCGTAATATTCTTACCCTCCTTTGGGCACGTATATAAAGCGCCAGAGGTTAATTAACGAAATAATGTCATCACACTCAACATGCATACGCGCTTCTTCGCCGATCCACGATTATGGGTATGTGCATGCCAGAGTACCCGGAATCATAATGGTCAAGAAGTGACGATGATATCAGAGATCTAGTTGGAGCTCGGCCCGATATACGGCTTATCCCCATGTGGTGGGTATGTACCATAGTATAGCAATAACCATCATAATCAGCGTGATGCGTCCATCTGAAAGTGTTAGTTGGCGTTGGCACAAGATAAGCGTATTTGCGGTCGTGGTTAGGGCATTGGGCTTCGCCGATGCGGACCGTAAGCTGAATGCCGCCGCCGGACACGCTTCCTCTTTAAGTGAGTGCGAATATACTCGGTGAGAACACAAGCGAGCCACCAAACAAGACAAAACCATGGAATCGTATGCAAAGAAAGCTTTGCTTCATCAGTTTGAGAGCGTAAATTTCTGGCACCTTTGAATGTCTTAGGAAGACTCGTAAGGCCTGCAATGTAATCTCGCCGGCGCCAGCGAAAGATCAGTTTCAGATTCTGAGCACTAATATTGTTTCGTGTCTGAGTTAAAATATGTACCATAACAAACAAGCTATGCATGAAATCATTTATGACTGTTCCTTGAGCGCTGCATTTGTGAAAAAAGAGGAATCATTCAATCAAGGCCGTAAAACTAGGTCATAGCCACTTTAGCGGCTGAATAATGCATCTATGTGCACTGAAAATTACTTTGAACCATTAAGAAAATTTTCAGCATCAAGAACATCATTTTGCCCAGCAGAAAGTTGCAAAAATATATTAGCTAGCCTGTTTTATTTACCGAAACAACTTTTCTGTATCTGCGCGGATGTAATTGTTCACCTAAAGCAAGCTTTTGATACTAAGGGTGTTAGGAGCTAGTAAAGCACCTCTGCTTCACACATGTAACCGCCGTATTGATAATTCGAAGCAGCTAGTTTAAATGTAGCGCGATTTTATATTAATAGGCATGTGTGCTTTTGAAGGGCCTGTCAGCTCACCTACCGAAACAAACATTTTGTGGATATTTATTGTTTAGTTACACAAAATAACGAGGCGCATTGGTACTGCGCTGCACGCCAAGACACCATGGCTATGTAAGCCTGTAAGAAAGGTACATGGGTATTGCTAGCGCGAGCAGAGTCTTTATTGAAACGTTCCGTGCTTATGTGTGGCGACGTATTTCGGTTGCTCTCATGTTTACAGGGTGTCCTGCTGTGTTTGACGGTGGCCTATTCATATTGTAAAGATGAGGAAAAAAATTCTGCCCTTTTTTACGGACTTGAGTGGCACATATGGGTCTTTGCAGCATCTACCGCGCTTTAGTGGTTCTCCTTCTAGCTGGCGCTGTCTGGTGATTATTCGCAGGAATAGCAAAGTGCTGCGATGAACAGAACTTGCATGCATGACTTCTAAGAAATGAGAGTAATTTCATGGTTGACCTCCTTTAACGTAAAAGGTGTCATGGGGTGGAACTCAACGCACCTATAGAATGGGCGTGTTGGCTGGTGGAAATTCCTTTTTAATGCACTCTCAACGAAGTTTGCACCTTTTGGGACTTACAAAACATTAAAAAATTGGCACCCTTTTGGACTTGTCTTGTCCCACAACAATAACCGTCATGTCTTCCATTCATTTCCTTTCTTTAACGCTGCGGGCCCTGTTCTTCCAAGTCACGAACGGCTTGCGCGTTATCAGCGTGACACAGCATTCTCGACAGGAAAGTAGTGAGCGCTCAGTTTTCAAGAAAGGAAACGCAAACAAGGAAGATGACGATTATTGTTGCGGGACAAGGTAAGCCCCAAAGGGTGCGAACATTTTAAGAGTGCATATTGTCCCAAAACCATAATCGTCATCTGCCTTATATGCGCTTCCTTCCGTGAAAACTCTGCGCCCCCAACTTTCCTGTCGAGAATGCTGTGTAAGCTGATAACGCGCATGCCGTTCGTGACCTGGAAATACCGGGCTCGCAGCTTCAAAGAAAGGAAACGCGTGCAAGACACGACGATCATTGTTGTGGGACAAGATAAGCCCCCAAGGGTGCAAAATTTAATATTATAGGATGTAATGATATTTTTTACAGACACAGCAAAACACCCTCAAGGGGGTAAACTTGTTTAAACTCGAACATGCCGAAGCGTTATAGAGAACATCAGTGACGGTAACGATGGCGACGATAGTGAACATTCGTCTGGAGCATCCCCACAGAATGCTTTTTTTAAGCTGTACATACGGATTTCTCATAAATATAGAATGAGCTTAGCGCACGTGTGGTTGTTGCAAATAAATATTTCGGCGAGGTGAGCACATTTGGCGCTAATAACGTATCAAAAGAAATAAATAACAAACAATCGTAAATCACCTTTTTATTTGAACCCTCTGGACAGTTCAAAATGTCAAACTTGGAGGCAGTCACATGTCATTGAGCCCTCATTTTTTTAATCTTCAAAACTGCAGCAAATATAAAGACTTCGTAATCGAATTTCGACACTCAATCCAGGCAATACCGAAACCGAGCGTGGCCTGAATGTTATAAATCAGACAGAAGCACCCCATGACCAAAGTCGCGTTGAAGTTTCACACTGAACGTTCGGTAGATTCTGATGCGACGTGTTCTGCGCGGCAAACATCTGCAGTGACGCACTGTATCAGTATTTGCGCCACTTTGCCCATCATTCAAAGTTCGTCACACACATCGTCGCTCAGTGCTTTAGTCAAACGTAGCTGCGTCGCACGCTCGGTCTCAGCTATTGCATGGAGTGAGCGTCGAAATTCGTTTATCAAGATTTTAAAATACGGGTGTATTACAATGCCTTTAATAATTGCCTTCTTCATAAGAAATCTGTATGCATGGTCCGAAATATAAGGCATCCTGTATACTGCTGTCCCAATAAAACTTAAAGCAACAACATATAATGTAACTCACAGCACTCGCAGCATATGTGGCTTGGACCGGCGCTCTTGCAGAGCACAATTTTGCCGCCGCTTCCCTGGCATTTGGGCAAAAACAAACCTACAGCATCCTCCCGGTCGTTATTCTTCACTGTAATAATGAGAAATTATGATCACGTTTAAAGGGAATAAATATAGTAAGGTAAAAAACTTCCGCTCCCCTCCATCTCCGCGCGCACGCGCACACGCACGCGCACAAGCACGCGCACACGCACGCACGCACGCACGCACACGCACGCACACGCACGCACGCACACACACACACACACACACACACACACGCACGCACAGGCAAACACACGCACACACACACACACACACACACACACACACACCTAAAAAGCCCAGCGAACAGTTCCGAGGGGCGTGGCCAGCAAAAGTCAAATCTTAAAATTTTCGCCGTTTACAGCGCATAACATTCATAGCGGCTCGCAATGCTTGCGAACAAAATAAGTGCTGTACGACGTAAATAAGTACAAACTTGTACTGCTTATCCAGAAACAGATGTAAGGCGTAAGGTTTCTCATTTAATCTGCACACATTCTTATTATGAGCTTTGTTTATATTCCGCAGACCCACGCATTTCGAGAACCCAAACGAAGCATGCATCGCCACGGGTACTTGCGCAATTCGACGAGCACATCGATACAGAAATCCACCCTGACACCAGTCGCCTTGGCCTCGGTGCCGTCCTAGTCCAGAGGAAAGACGGACTTGAACGGGTGATAGCTTACGCTAGCCGGTTGCTGTCAAAAGCGGAAGGCAATTATTCTACAACCGGAAAGGTGCGCCTCGGCATCATTTGGGCTACAGCAAAATTATGCCCTTACGTAATGGCAAGCCGTTCAAAGTCGTTAGCGACCATCACGCGTTGTGTTGGCTAGCGAACTTAAAAGGCCCTTCAGGACGTATGGTGTGGTGGAGCCTCAGCCTGCAGGATTATGGCATAACTGAAATCTATAAGTCGAGACGAAAACACTCTGGTATCGACTGCCTATCACGCACTCCCACTGACCCGCTGATAGAACACGACGAGGATGACAATACATTTCTTGGAATAATAAGCTCGGAAGACTTCGCAGAAAACTAATGAGCAGACCCGAAGCTCACAAGCCTTTCTGGGCACTTGCAAGGCAAGCTTTGTCCCAAGGCTATACAGGCGCGGTTTGTCTGCGTTTTTTTTTCTTTTTTTATAAGATGACGTCGTGGCGAACAAGAACTTTTCACCAGGCCGCGTAAATCATGTTCTCGTGGTGCCCGCAGCACTCCGGTAAGAAGTCCTACACACCCTGCACGATGATAAGACAGCCCAACACCTTGGGTTTTCCGGTACGCTCGCGAGAATACAAGAGAAGTACTTTCGCCTCACCTCACCACGGACGTCGCCTGTTACGTGAAGCCATGTCGAGACTGCCAGCGTCACAAGACACCACTGATAAGGCCAGCGGGATTGCTACAGCCGGTCGAGCCCCCTTGCCGACCACTTAAGCAGATTGCGATTGCTTTGTTGGGACACTTTCCGACGTCAACATCCGGAAGTAAGTGGAGCGTCCTGGAGACGAACTACCTAACCCGCTTCGCTGAAATGGAAGCTCTGCAGATAGGTAGCGACGCCGCAGGGGCTAAATTCTTCGTCGAGAACATTCTGCTGCAACATGGTACTCCAGAAGTGCTTAACACCGACAGAGGAGCGGGCTTTCCTGCAGAGCTCACCGAAACCATTTTGCAATACCACTAGATAAAGCACAGGGGGACAACTGCCTACCACTCGCAGACGAATGCTCTTAAGGAGGTCCTGAACAAGACCCTCGCCGACATCCTAGCAATATACGTCGACGTCGAGCACAAGACATGGCATGCGGTCCTGCCTTCGCTTGTAACACTACAGTGCAAGAAAACAGACAACGTGGTTCAAGCTGGTTACGGAAGAAACCCGACGACGATTCTCGACGCCATGCTGCGGCACATCCCTGACGAAGAGAATCTCGACGTTGCCGCCTATCTACAGCATGCTTAAGAAGCCCGACATCTCGCCCACCTGCGCATCAAGAATCAGCAGAAGACCGATAGCTCACACTACAATCTTCGACGACGATACGTCGAATACGAGCGTGACGACCGTGTTTGCTTTAAAACCTGGTAAGCCGAGGAGGACTTAGTACGAAGCTTTTAAGCCGCTATTTCGGACCCTGCAAGATCATCCGATGCATTGATGCATTTGACTAGGAGGTCGTGCCAGATGGCATTCCGCTATCACAGCGGCGCCGCTCACGACCTGAAATAGTCCATGCTGTGTGACTTAAGCCGTTCTACTTTAGGACTGTGTGCTGAACCTTAAACTTTCTTTTTTTCACTGTGTTACTTAGGGCTTCATACCTTAGTTGTTTGGTTACTTTTGTTTAATAAGCGGCCTTTTTTTATTCGCTCTAACGTTTGTGGCATCGGGACGATGCTTTTTAAGAGGGGGGCATTGAGACGTGCACTTGTTCATCTTTTTCGACTGACCGCTTTTCTCCGTTAACAAATGTTATCGCGGAAGGCACGACGCGCCCGCATGTATGGGACATTTCTCGATTATGAATGGTTCTATCTGCTGTATGTTGTCACGGAAACTTGTGTAATCTGATTGCATGTGCGACTCCAATTGTGTAGAACTCTCTGGAAGGTAAGCTGGCACCAGCCAATACTCTGGAACTTTCGATTACTCGTGTATAAAAGCCGACGCGCTAGACAGGCAAATGAGATTTCGACAATCACCGATTCCGTTCACCGCTGCCGTTGCTCTTTGAGTCTAGCCTGTTTTTGTGGACACAGGTTTGTCCAATAAGACGCTAGTTTCGTCACTCCGTTTTCCTGCTTTCTTCCCCGTCACTACTACGTGACAATATATACTCTTCACAAAGAACGGAACAGAGCTCGATAAGCACAGAATTTTTGAGTTTACGGAGCTACATCAGTGCTGTTATGGCGCTTTGGGACGTTGTAAATATTATCACTTTTTGGACTCTTGGTTTCTTTACATGCGTTGCAGCCGTCAATAGCGCATATGTCTCAGCTGTAAAGGTATTTGCTTCAGGTTGCAGTGCGCCTTATTCTGAAAAGGACGGACAGACGGCACCATAAGACACCCCGGCATGTGCATTAGAAGCGTCTATGCAAAACTCTGTGCACGGGTACATGGACTGGCGTTCCAGGAAATGCATTCTAATATGCGCCTCTTGGACGTGTTTAGTGGCCTCTGCAAAGAATGTGTCACATGCTGTGAGCTTCCAATGCCACGGTGGTAGCAGTTTCGCTGGCGCCATAGGCAAAGTTCAAGCACTGGAGCACTCATTTCCTCACTAAGGTTAATTACACGCAAAGCGAAGGCCTTTTTCACTGCAGGTCTGTTATGGTAGTGGGTGGCAGCGATCATATCGTTTATAGTTAAATAAGATGTATGTTCAATATTCTCATGTACTTTCAAAAGATATGTAAGAGTGACATATGACCACTGGAGATGAAGCGACCTTTAATTGGATTCTGCCTACAGGTTCTGGATCGAATTTAACCTAAAAGATCAGGTCGCCAGACGGTTACCGAGATGATGAACGGGGTCTAGAATTTTAATGAACTTGGCATAGCGGAATCATAAATTACAGCTCCGTAATCAAGGTGTGAGCGGACAACACTATTACACAAATTTAGGGGGCACTTGTGATATTGACCCATGTTGTGCCTGACAGAAGTTTTGAAAGGTTCATTCTCTTCAGGCGTTTTGTCCTCAGGTCTTTCAGATGAGGAATAAACGTGAGTTCAGAATCTAAAATAATTCCTCGAAACTTATGCCCGCTACTCACAGAGAGCGCATCTCCATTGAATTCAATTCTTGGAATTGGCGTTACGCCTCTCTTGTTTGTAAAAAGTAGGCAAGTGCTCTTCTGGGAGTTTACTTTAAAACCATTTTCATCCGTCAGTTTGGACAATCTGCTTATTCCAAGCTGCACTTGTTCGCAGATGGCAATATTAGATTACTTGAAGCCTATCTGCACATCATCGGCATAAACAAAATAAAACATTGTGCGTGGACTGACTGCATGCAGGGAATTCATGTTTTCAGTAAGTAGGCTGAAACTAACCACACCACCCTGTGGCACACCGATCTTCTGGATGAATGAACTAGACAACGCTCTCCGCACTCTTACATGAAATGTGTGATTAGAAAGATAACTATCGGTTGTGTTTAACACGTTGCCACGGACACCCATCGCTCAAAGATCTCGCAAAAATGCGAAGCGCCATGTCGTCTAGTAAGCTTTCTCTAGGTCTAGGTATACTGATATGCAGAATCGCTTATGTAGACAAGCATCCTTAATGTATGCCTCCATGCGGACAAGGTGGTCTTTCGGGGACCTACCTTCTCAAAAACGACACTGCAAAGTACCCCGTATTTAGTTTTCTTTTCTAGGTACCAAATTAAGCACCGGTTTATCATTTTTTCATACAGTTTGCACCGAAAGCTTGTTAGGGCTCTTCGCCGGTAGCTGCTGGCTAAGAATAGGTCTTTGCCTTGCTTAAGTATCGGAATGACCATGGCTTCTTTCCATGAGGATGGAATATACCAGCCACCCACATGGCATTGAAAAAAGACAGGTGGGTTTTCACTGCTTCAGGGTGTAGTTATCTAATCGTTTGGATGGATGGATGCATCGATGAATGTTATGAGCGTCCCCTTTGGAACGGGGCGGTGGGTTGCGCCACCAAGCTGTTGCTATTTATTATACTGCTTTAATGTCCTACGCAGGATAAAGGGCAGCGCGTTGAGTCGACAGTTGCGCCGGCGCCAGACCGTGAGTCATTATCAACGATTGCAGCTGCATAGGCGCGCGCTCACGCCACGCGCGCAACCAATCTGAGCCGCTTTGCTTGAATCGGGGAGGTAAAGTGCAGGAAATGGTTTCCTGCGCGCTGCGTCGGCTTCGTTTCCCTTCAGTTCAGTTTCAGAAAACGGTTGCGACGGCTACGTGTTGTGTACTGCCCCGAGGAAGCGGCTGCGATCGATGAGCAGCGGTGAGAACTCGTCCGTGAAATGGCTCGCCGTCGGCGCACCGATCCAGACGTTAGAGCCGCCCGAGCCCAGGCAATCCCAATGCAAAAAGAATATCCCGAGCTGAGGGAGCTCGAGGCTGAAGAAATCCCGCACCGTTACCTGTGGCTTACTTAACATTGACGAAGGTGATGTGCACGCCATTTTCCGGTAGGGGAAGGGTTGGTCTTTTTTCTCGCCTGCTGTTTTTGTGCGTTCCATGCTGTTTGCGCGTTGCATGAGTTTTGCCCGAGATGCTCGGGCAAAACTCGCGCGAATGAGAAACTCAGCACATCCTACATGGCAACCCAGATTTGACATTTCAGCACGTGAAATCGTCCTGAAGTCTCTTTAGCGGGCCTAGCTCTATCCCTACCGTCGACTGCATGCAAAACGTCTCTTTGGTCTTCAAAATGGACCTCTGTTTCTTCAACAGCCTCACGACATGGCGAAACAACTGCGTCTTCGCGCTGGTCCCTGCGTGTTCGAACCACTGGCATGACATTCTTTCCAGTGCTCCCTGAACTAGCTCTATAGAGGCTAGCTTTATCTACGGCAGGCTCGGCTTTCTTTTGCCTTTGCCGTCGCAGTTGGCCACTAATTCAAACGCGGGAGAGCCACAGCTCTCTTCAGCAACTGCCTTCCCTCACTTACAGCTGCTAATACGTTTGGTCCATTGACTGCTACTCCATAAGGTACACGCCTATCAGTTTCCGAGTCTCCTCAAGTGTTTCTGCCCTAAGAGCTCCCTTACTCGAGAAAGAAAAAAAAACTCGCGCTGCTGCTTTTTAGACAAAAACTCTTCTCATTTCTCGCTAGAAAATTGTAGGTTGTCCTTCAGCATCTGCTAGGACATACTTGAAAAAAAAAGCTGATATTCTCTGGCAGGCTGGCCGAAATTGCCACCTCCGTACTCACTTGGGTTAAAGCCGCCTCGCTTTAAAAGTGGGAAAAAGGCCGTTCTTCTCGCTTTGTGTGAGCTTCACTTCCATCACACCTTTGCCAAAGCTCTCTAAACTTTATGTTTCTAAACCAAGGGCAGGTCGTCTTCGTACAGCATGAGATGAGATCCTTTTTAACGCGACTTAAATTATGAACTCTGTTTCCAGAGCATGCTTCGCGAAAAATGGATGTGCAGAGGACGTTGGCTTTGTTTAGCCTTGTCTGCACGCTTATTTGTATTAGGTAGGCCAATTCGTTGCGCTTCTCAATGTATTGCATGTGTTGTGCTTCTTTGTGTAACTTTGTGCTGCCTAATGTACGAAGCGTCTGGCTATCTCACTTCCTTTACAACCCCAGCAGGCACCGAGTTTAAATAAAATGTATTGATACGTGGTAGACATGTAGTTAAGGGTTTGGATTGTGCCTTCCCGGGAGGTCATTTCACCTCGTGCTCAAAAATTCTGACTGTTGACTATGCCACCCGAAGTCTGCTGGGCACTGGCGATCATTGGATTTAAAGGCTTCTCACTCATTATGGCTTCGGCCTATTGAAGAAACTCATTCACTTGAGTGACGTATTACTACTGCATGAGCTCGTTCCTCTTCGTTACGGGTTACGATTGCCTATGAGCTCTTGTCTCCTGTGCCAGACTGGATGCTGCTACCCTAACAATCGCTTTACAGGGTTGTTGGAGAAGACGTACGTAAGGGCCTTCAACGACGGAATGAGAATGGTAATCTGTATTTATGCCCAAATACCTCGCGCACCCTGCGTATTACAATATTGAGAAAAATGAGCGTACCATATTTTCTCGTGTAGGGTCCTCACTCGTCTAAGGCCTGCATCCCCTCATTGTAATGCGGAAATTTGAACAAAAAATAAGCTTAAGCGTCATGTGCATACCCCTGTGCTGATTCATTTTTCCGAGCCCGTAATAGATTTCACTTGTTCTACGGTCCTGCATTATATCATCCTCGTATCCCAGACTCGCCATCGAATCGCAAGTTTGCTCGCCCATTTTGTCAAAGTGGTGCTGTTATACCTAACCAGTGGGTGCCACCGGCATCAAGCCGTTGCAGGAAGTTCGTTGTTAAAATGTTTGTACCAATAAACCACATTAGCGATCGGAACTTGCCAAAGCTGACGACTGGGCGTGTTCGTATAGCATATTAGAGGTTGCATTGCGCAACATTTTGACGAGACGCACAGAAGAGAAACACACACCACGCTGCGCTACTTGCCACTATCGTTTTATTCCCTTGTCAATGGAATAAATACAGGACGAAACTCAGGGGGGCTAGGGCGGTAGCGACAAAAAGAAACCGCACCCCCCCCCCTGAGTATCTTCCTGTATTTATTCCATTGACAAGGGAATAAAACAATAGTTGTAAGTAGCGCTCTCTGGTGTCTGTTTCTCTTCTGTGTGCCTCGTCAAAACGTTGCGCAATCCAACCTCTAATTAGCGATCGGGTGTCAGATCGCGCACAAGGGCTGGACTGAGGGCCACCATCGTGAAGCGGAGTTAGGGTCAGCGGGTGATCAGCTGGCAGCTGTCGCGAACGCTTAGGAAGTTCGTATGTGCGCTTACCGGGTGAATCAGAGTAAACTAGCGTGTGCCATAAAACTGATAGAGCTCCAAACTAATTTTGGGCAGCACAGCCTCAGCCGACATTGACAGGAATCTTAGGTCACTTGTGACCTAAGTGACCTTAGGTCACAAGTGACCGAGTCACTTGTGACCACAAGTGATCACAAGATCACAAGTGATCACAAGTGACCTTAGGTCACTTGTGATCGGCGCCTAGTGACGACCCACGATGCACATCGGGCAGAGCGATGGGTGAACGAAAACGAACCCGTAGTACCAACACAAAATATCAAGTAAGCTTTATTTTAATGAAGCCCTACACTCAGCAAACGTCTGCAAACAACTTTTTTTATGCTGAGCTGGCGCTCTAAGAAAACAACGAAATCAATTTTACCTCGCATTTATATTTAGCGGAATGTCCCAGCATTCGGGCACTTTCGAGGCATTGCCACTGTCCAAAAATCAGCCGCCGACCGTGTTAGTGTTCATAGTCGGCCGTCGGTGGTTTCATAAATAATTTTCTATAGCACTCGTAACGTAGTTGAAGGCATTAAGTTCAAGTTTATTCAAACGTGTTTGTGCACATGATAACACAATTAGCGACGTTAACACACTTGGTAGTCCCATAGTTATGAAACTGTCTGGGCGACCAGCTAAACTTATACGTATCAATATTGACTGCAGCAAAATATAAAAAAATACATAAGTAATAAACATTAAAAGAAAAGCTGGGGAAACGCAATAGTTCAAGACAAGAAGCAAACAAATGAAATGAAAACATTATATAAATTTATGACTATATACAACATTAGTATAAGCTGGAAAACATATGCAACTTAAAAAATATCGTAGGCTTCACGAAATCATTTAATATAACGAATTCAATAAAACCGAAGAACAAATACACTATAAAAAGTGGCGCCACAATAAGCGGAAGCAAAATTGATGCTTTCAGGAACATTATGTACGCATACAACTATCTTTTGCATGATTTAAGCATGCAGAAGAATGAAAAGAAACCGTAGAAACAGGTAATATAGATAGAACTAGAATGTCAGAACTAATAATTATAGTGCAATTCTTCATATACCTCACCTAGTAGATATTGCTTTTGGAGGTATAGAAACATATGTACCAATGATGATTGAATTTCGTATGATATAGCATTCCAAAATGATGCAAGATAGACGACGGCAGATAGTCTTTCGTAGTTTGTTTGAAAGGGGTTAAGATGTAAATTATTGTTTCCAGAAAACCTGTAATGTCCGTACTTTTTAGGAAATAATTTCGAACACCTAGGTTAACGTGTCATAACACTTTAGCTTGGAGAGAATGAATAAAGCCTTCATTTCAACAGTTCTGTTAGTGGTAGAATATTCAGGCTTTTGCACAGTGGTTCCGAGTGCGTAAAACGGTTATGAAAAGTCATTAGTCGCAGCGATTGATTTCGAACGCGTTGAAGGACGTCTAGATGACAGTAATAAGTGTTACTCCAAAACGATATGCAGTAAGAGGGATGGCTATGAATGTAAGAGTTATACAGTGAAGGAATGATGTATCTCTAGGATTATTTACGGAATTTATTGACTACACGGATGCCAAAAGAATTTGCTGCATTAGTCAATGAAATAAATTTTATATTTTAACTGCTTGTCTAAAGTCACGCGTAAAATTTTGTCTATCGTAAGCACAACGGGAGTCCCTTTTAGTAATTGTGAATTAAAAATTACAAATGTAGTCTCTGACGGGCTTTTGCGCAGAAACTTATTCTGCATAAAGTTAATATTCGTACTCTGTGGGTATCTTCTTATATACATACTCACTAACTCATAATCCACTCACTCTTATATAAATACTCATTGAGTATCTACGCAAGGCTGATTCGTGTAAGGCCCGTGCCCAGAAATATTTAGAAAAAAGTGCCTCCCATTCTACAACGCTGGAGAATGCGAGAATAGCGACGGAGTCTAAACAAAGTATGGAACGCAGGAGCTACAGCCCTATGCAGTCACGTGCTTTCACACAAGCCTGTCGTATTTGAAAAAACGTTCGAGCGCTTTCAAAGTAGGCTGCGTAGTGTCTGGCACCAGAATTTATTTATTTTTTTGTTTTGCAGTGTATTGAGGAATAAGTGTGCGGCTTCATTGAAATCAAACTTTCGAATATAGAATAGTTTATTACTGTGCTTTGAACCTCACAGCAGAGAAGTATTGATAACTTAAAAACGAGCACAACTCTTTATTGAAATGGCAAGTATATTATGTGCGGCTTTTGCTTCGAAAAAGTTTAACGCTTACGTAGTTTCGATAATACTACAGTTCTAGTGCAGAGAAACGCGTGGAAATCATCACATTAATTAAAATATTAGTCGCGTCTATTTGTGCATTATAACATTCATAAACATATTCTTTATTTCTGATAACTTTGCCATAACGCCATGGCCGCGAATAAAAATGAATCAAAAATTTTCGAATGCAAGCAAATACTCACAGCATGTAGATTCATATCTTCCTCCTCCATGAAAGAGAGTGGCCCTTACTAGACCACCGCCACATGCCACCGGAACTGTATCCTCGCATTCTTTGGTGATGTCGGCTGGAACGAAAAATTGCCGTCGGAAATATGACCTATCCTGTAACTGAGATGGAATTACGTGCACAAACGTCCAAGAGTGAGTTGCGGTGGCAAACATGTGCTAGACATGCACATCGGCAAAAAGTCTCAGATAAAATGAACTACACGAATGTAATGACTATATGCAAACGAGATTCACAGAAACTCGTCTCTCACGCTTTCATAACGCAACTTTCGTGACTGCCACTAAATATGATCCTTTTCGGCACGTTTAATTCCGCTGTTGATGACTCGTACACCATCAGATGATATTCTGAAAAGCGTTAACTGCATAATATCCAGCTTCGTCATTCTCAAAAACATTTATTAGTGCGCATTACTATACGGAGCGTCTGACACCTTTTTTTCTCCACATGAACTTAGGTTGAAGCAGGAACGGGATCTTTGAGCCTGTACAACAATGCGTAGGGGACAAGCTTTCACGGATTTGGGATACGCAAAATGCGGACTCAAGACTTAGATATAGTTGGTTCGTCGTAAAAAGTGGTTCGTTTTCCCGGTTTGACTTGGAAATGTGATCTTTTTTGAGCATTCGGTAGCTCGAGAAAGTTTCCAAATCCCCGCGTCTTCTATTTACAGTACGATTTAGTGAAATCGACATAACCGATTTATCAATTACGTGCTTCTTATTTCATTTATCTCTTTTTACATCATTTTATATCTATGATTGTTTCTGCGATTTTGTTTTTCAGCAGCATAAACGGGAAAATCTGGCTACGCACAAAGAAGGCAAAAATATGCAGTAAGTGCTTTGTTCGCGACGCTAAGCTCCACGAACTGAGGCACCCTATTTGCAACCAATCCATTTAAATTGTAGTCTTAAAGAACGATCCAACAAGAGCCTCGTTATGGGCAATACGAAATGTCGTGTGAGCCTCTGTGACTTGAAATGTTTTCCATTCAAGCATAGAGATTGAGACAGCAACAAGGATGAAAGCAGGATGCAAACTGCTCCCAGAAAGGCTGCTTGGATTCTCCCCTCATCATAGCTAGCTTTTAAAACAGCACTTTCCTTCTACTTTTGCACAGCGCTAATTTTGTGTAGGCTGTATTTCTGCTCTAGTGCATTACATCAAAATTTTGTGAGGTTCAGAAAACCGGCGGTACAGGCATGAATGGGTTTTGCCTGTGAGGGCGATGAACGTTGAGAACTCTTCTGGTGTTTGTAGCATATTTTGTCGTTGCACTCAATTTGACTCCAAAATAAGAACAGAATGAAGACGGCCAAAGTGAAGCACCGACACTGTGTGTGCCGCCGATGAAGCAGCGCCTGCTGGTGGTGAAGTCACGAACAGCGAGCAGTGGTAAAATTGTGTTCCGAGGAACTAATTTATGTAAATTGTACCTGCATGCAAACTAAATGTAATGAAATATTCCAAAGTCTATAGGAGCTTTCCTAAATTGTAGCTAATTATTTTTTGAAGGTAGCCATCCTCAATGACCGGAGAGCCGAATGAATGCCATTTTGCAACTTATTCTTTCCACCACGCCTGGCGGTAATGCACATTGCCGTCAAGGCCACAGCGGATCTTGTGAACTGCAAATAAGGAAACTGTATTTCATATAAGGCGTCGTGGCAGAACTTTGTGGCCAGTAACTGAGAAGTCATGCCTAGCTGACATGTCTTTGACAACTCTAGCTGCGCTGTAACAAAAGAAACAGTGGCAGTAGCCGCGTGTTTACATTTCGTCACAACCCTCAGACGGCAACATACTGTCCAATCAATAAGTTGCCTAGCGCTCAAAGTAGCTTCGAGAGATTAAAACGGCACTAGTGACACAATAAAGACCTATCTTGAGAGTATAACAGCAACGTTATAGTCATATGTAGTGTGGAACAAAGGCTTCAATGCAAGTTTCATGCGAGTTTCCTGCTCAGTTGCACGTTTCACACCGAACTGTGGTAAATATTAATCTGTCATAGCTAACGTCGGATTATTCATGCTTTTAAAAATATGCAGATCCTACGCCCTGTGGTAATCGATGAAAGCCAAGGTTTCTGTACTGGTTGCTTTAATTGACAATAATTAGCGGTGATCTTGACGGCGAAACTTTCGCAGTCAACATCCTTCTAGAAGTGAAGCTTCGGTCAAGTCCATCAAATAACTATCGGATACGACACCTCGAATTGTCTTTATGGTACGGTGTGGGGTCACTGTTACCGGGCTGTCTCCGAATAAAACTAGATTAGGTAAGCTTTCATGTTGCTTCTGTTCACGAACCTCCAGAAGGTTATCACCGCTCACCATCTTTGATGCTTTATTGCCTGTGCCAAGAACATCAGTGACTTGGCAACAACGAAAGGTGAGATCATTCTCACCGGCATTTCTGGTTTCCTGGTTCAAGCAGGAAACTTCTGGCTCAAGCAGGAAACTAGCCCGGACATGTGCTCTCGCGCAGCCGTGCTATGCTAGGCTTTGTTACGGCGGCCACCAGTTGTTGCGAGTTGGCACCTCCAGTTTCTATGGGCACAAAGTTACGACGACTTTGAACAGCCTCTGCTTGGAGCTCGAACCAGACTGACCACTGAAGAGGGTTCGGCAGGGAAGACGAAATGAAGTAAAAACAATAACAGAAGTTTCATACGTTATTACAAGTGAGCGGGGCGCTCCAAGACAAAAAAGTACCAACACGTTCAGTGTTCGTGCCCCTGCACGCCAGGGCAGCGAATACGTGCACGTGGCGTCTTGCTGACCTTCTTATGCCCCACACCATCAGGGCAACCTCTTTCTCTCTTGATTCCTGGTAGAGGGTATTGTCAGCATGCTGGTCAGTTCACACGCAGGAATTCGGACAAATACCACTCACTGGTGTAGAGGGGGAGGGGAGGGGGGGAGCGTAGGCGACGTCGGGTCCACAGACTGGGCAACCCACACACAGCGATTCGTAGAGAAACCAGTCTTTCGTGTAGAAGGGGTGAACGTAGGACAAAAAAGTGCACGATTTTCACTGGCGCGTGATCCCGTCGCACACACCCGATGGGCAAGCCTTTCCATGTTGACGAGCCTGATGACTTGGCACGTCGCATCGCAGGTACTTCGCACCCGTTTCCTTCATCGTCGCACACAGTGAACCGTAACCGCTTGTATTTATTCTTACTTATTCTCAATCTACCAGTCGCTTCTTGGCCAACACCATATTGTGGGCATGCGCAATTGCATGGAAATAAGCATCATTACACTCAACATGTGGACACGCTTCTCGACCGATTCACCATTCGAGGGTATGTGCCATATTGTCGATATCGTAGTCAACAGCTCGCAGTGATCAGCTCAAAGAGCGAGTGGGTGTTGGTACGATATGTATCACCCGCATTTGTCAATCTCTCCGTTTGGGCATTATCGCTGTCATAGCCCGCCCTGATGACCTGGCTATGAGGTTGTGCTGCTAAGGCCTAGGATGGCGGTTCGCATCTCGCCCGCGGCGGCCTCATTTCGATAGGGGCGAAGTTCCAAAACGCCCGTGTTACGCGCAGTGGATGCACGTTAAAGAACCCAGAGTTGCCAAAATTAATCCGGAATCCCCCACTATGGCGTGCGTAATATTCTTACCCTCCTTTGGGCACCTATATAAAGCGCCAGAGGTTAATTAACGAATTAATGTCATCACAATCAACATGCAAACGCGCTTCTTCGCCGATCCACAATTGTGGGTATGTGCATGCCAGAGTACGGGGAATCATAATGATCAAGAAGTGACGATGATCTCAGAGATCTAGTTGGGGCTAGGCCCGATATATGGCTTATCTCCCCGTGGGGGGTATGCACCATAGTATAGCAATAACCATCATAATCAGCGTGTTGCGACCGTCTGAAAGTGTTAGTTGGTGTTCGCACAAGATAAGCGTATGTGCGGTCGTGGTTAGGTCATTGGGCTTCGCCGATGCGGGCCGTAAGCTGAATGCCGCCGCCGGTCACGTTTCCTCTTTAAGTGAGTGCGAATATACTCGGCAAGATCACAAGCGAGCGACCAAACAAGACAAAACCATCGAATCGCATGCAAAGAAAGCTTCGCTTTATCAGTTGGCGAGCCAACAATTCTGGCAGCCGTGAATGTCTTAGGAAGCCTCGTAGGACCTGCAATGTAATCTCGCCGGCGCCAGCGAAAGATCAGTTTCAGACTGTGAGCACTAATATTGTTTCATGTCTGAGTTAAAATATGTACGATAACAGACAAGCTATGCATGAATTCATTTATGACTGTTCCTTGAGAGCTGCATTTGTAAAAAAAGAGAGGAATCATTCAATCAAGGCCGTAAAACTTGGTCATAGCCATGTTAGCGGCTGAATAATGCATCTATGTGCACTGAAAATCACTTTGAACCCTTAAGAAAATTTTCAGCATCAAGAACACCATTTTGCCCGACAGCAAGTTGCAAAAATATTTTACCTAGCCTGTTTTATTTACTGAAACAACCTTTCTGTATCTGCACGGATGTAATTGTTCCCCTAAAACAAGCTTTTGATGCTAAGGCTGTTAGGAGCGAGTAAAGTACCTATGCTTAGCACATGTAACCGCCGTGTTGATAATTGGAAGCAGCTAGTTGAAAGGTAGCGCGATTTTATATTAATAGGCATGTGTGCTTATGAAGGGCCTGTCAGCTGACCTATCGAAACAAACATTTTGGGGAGATTTATTGTTTAGATACATAATATAACGAGGCGCATTGGTACTGCGCTGCACGCCAAGACACCATGGCTATATAAGCCTGTCAGAAAGATACATGGGTATTGCTAGCGCGAGCAGAGTCTCTAATGGAACGTTCCGTGCTTATGTGGGGCGGTGTATTTTGGTTGCTCTCATGCTTACAGGTTGTGCTCTTGTGTTTCACGGTGGCCTAATCATAGAACAAATTTGAGGAACTAAACAGAAAAAAATTCTGCCCTTTTTTGAAGATTTTAGTGGCATATATTGGTCCATACAGCACCTACCACGCTTTAGTGGTTCTCTTTCTAGCTGGCGCTGTCTGGTGATTATTCGCAGGAATAGCAAAGTGCTGCGATGAACAGAACTTGCATGCATGGCTTCTGAGACATGAGTGTAATGGCATGGTTGACCCCCTTTAACGTAAAAGGTGTCATGGGGTGGAACTCAACGCACCTATAGAATGGACGTGTTGGCTTGTGGAAATTCCTTTTTAATGCACTCTCAACAAAGTTTGCACCTTCTGGGACTTACAAACTTTAAAAAATTGGCACCCTTTTGGACTGATCTTGCCCCACAACAATAACCGTCATGTCTTGCATTCCTTTCCTTTCTTTACCGCTGCGGGCCCTGTTAATGCAAGTCCGAACGGCTTGCACGTTATCAGCGTGACACAACATTCTCGACAAGAAAGTAGCGAGCGCTGAGTTTTCAAGAAAGGAAACGCAAACAAGGAAGATGACGCTTATTTTTGCGGGACAAGGTAAGCCTCAAAGGGTGCGAACATTTTAAGAGTGCATATTGTCCCAAAACCATAATCGTCATCTGCCTTATATGCGCTTCCTTCCGTGAAAACTCTGCGCCCCCAACTTTCCTGTCGAGAATGCTGTGTAAGCTGATAACGCGCATGCCGTTCGTGACCTGGAAATACCGGGCTCGCAGCTTTAAAGAAAGGAAACGCGTGCAAGACACGACGATCATTGTTGTGGGACAAGATAAGCCCCCAAGGGTGCAAAATTTAATATTATAGGGTGTAATAATATTTTTTACAGACACAGCAAAACACCCTCAAGGGGGTAAACTTCTTTAAACTCGAACATGCCGAAGCGTTATAGAGAACATCAGTGACGGTAACGATGGCGACGATAGTGAACATTCGTCTGGAGCATCCCCACAGAATGCTTTTTTTAAGCTGTACATACGGATTTCTCATAAATATAGAATGAGCTTAGCGCACGTGTGGTTGTTGCAAATAAATATTTCGGCGAGGTGAGCACATTTGGCGCTAATAACGTATCAAAAGAAATAAATAACAAACAATCCTAAATCACCTTTTTATTTGAACCCTCTGGACAGTTCAAAATGTCAAACTTGGAGGCAGTCACATGTCATTGAGCCCTCGTTTTTTTAATCCTCAGAACTGCAGCAAATATAAAGAATTCGTAATCGAATTTCGACAATCAATCCAGGCAATACCGAAACCGAGCGTGGCCTGAATTTTATAAATCAGACAGAAGCACCCCATGACCAAAGTAGCGTTGAAGTTTCACACTGAACGTTCGGTAGATTCTGATGCGACGTGTTCTGCGCGGCAAGCATCTGCAGTGACGCACTGCATCAGTATTTGCGCCACTTTGTCCATCATTCAAAGTTCGGCGCACACATCGTCGCACAGTGCTTTTGTAAAACGTAGCTGCGTCGCACGCTCGGTCTCAGCTATTGCATGGAGTGAGCGTCGAAATTCGCTTATCAAGATTTAAAGATACGGGTGTATTACAATGCCTTCAATAATTGCCTTTTTCATAAGAAATCTGTATGCATGGTCCGAAAAATAAGGCATCGTGCATACTGCTGTCCCAATAAAACTTAAACAAACAACATATAATGTAACTCACAGCACTCGCAGCATATGTGGTTTCCATCGTCCCTTTTGCAGTGCACACTTGTGCCGTTCCTGTTCTTGCATGTGGGCAAAAATTTATGTCCAGCTTCCAGCACGCCGAGAGTCGTCACTGTAAAATTAAGAAATTATGATCACGTTTAAAGGGAATAAATATAGTAAGGTAGAAAACTTCCGCTCCCCTGCGCACACGCACGCACACGCACACGCACACGCACCTAAAAATCCCAGTGAACAGTTCCGAGTGGCGTGGCCAGCAAAAGTCAAATCTTAAAGTTTTCATCGTTTACAGCGCATAACATTCATAGCGGCTCGCAATGCTTGCGAACAAAATAAGTGCTGTACGACGTAAATAAGTACAAACTTGTACTGCTTATCCAGAAACAGATGTAAGGCGTAAGGTTTCTCATTTAATCTGCACACATTCTTATTATGAGCTTTGTTTATATTCCGCAGACCCACGCATTTCGAGAACCCAAACGAAGCATGCATCGCCACGGGTACTTGCGCAATTCGACGAGCACATCGATACAGAAATCCACCCTGACACCAGTCGCCTTGGCCTCGGTGCCGTCCTAGTCCAGAGGAAAGACGGACTTGAACGGGTGATAGCTTACGCTAGCCGGTTGCTGTCAAAAGCGGAAGGCAATTATTCTACAACCGGAAAGGTGCGCCTCGGCATCATTTGGGCTACAGCAAAATTATGCCCTTACGTAATGGCAAGCCGTTCAAAGTCGTTAGCGACCATCACGCGTTGTGTTGGCTAGCGAACTTAAAAGGCCCTTCAGGACGTATGGTGTGGTGGAGCCTCAGCCTGCAGGATTATGGCATAACTGAAATCTATAAGTCGAGACGAAAACACTCTGGTATCGACTGCCTATCACGCACTCCCACTGACCCGCTGATAGAACACGACGAGGATGACAATGAATTTCTTGGAATAATAAGCTCGGAAGACTTCGCTGAAAACTAATGAGCAGACCCGGAGCTAAGAAGCCTTTCTGGGCACTTGCAAGGCAAGCTTTGCCCCAAGGCTATTTAGGCGCGGTTTGTCTTCGTTTCTATATATATATATATATATATATATATATATATATATATATATATATATATATATATATAAAATGACGTCCTGGCGAACAAGAACTGTTCACCAGCCCGCGTAAACCACGTTCTCGTTGTGCCCGAAGCACTCCGGTCAGTAGTCCTACACACCCTGCACGATGATAAGACAGCCCGACACCTTGGGTTTTCCCGTACGCTCGCAAGAATACAAGAGAAGTACTATTTGCCTCACCTGACCGCGGACGTCGCCTGTTACGTGAAGACATGTCGAGACTTCCAGCGTCACAAAATTAAATTGTGGGATTTTACGTGCCAAAACCACTTTCTGTATATGAGACACGCCGTAGTGGAGGACTCCGGAAATTTCGACCACCTGGGGTTCTTTAACGTTCACCTAAATATAAGTACATGGGTGTTTTCGCATTTCGCACCCATCGAAATGCGGCCGCCGTGTCCGGGATTCGATCCCGCGACCTCGTGCTCAGCAGCCTAACACCATAGCCACTGAGCAACCGCGGCGGGTACCAGCGTCACAAACACCACTGATAAGGTCAGCGGGATCGCGACAGCCGGTCGAGCCCCCTTGCCGACCATTTAAGCAGATTCCGATGGGTTTGTTGCGGACCCTTTCCGACGTCAACATCCGGCAATAAGTGGATCGACCTGGAGACGAACTACCTAACCCGCTTCGCTGAAATGGAAGCTCTGCAGATAGGTAACGCAGCTGCAGGGGCTAAATTCTTCGTCGAGAACATTCTGCTGCAACATGGTACTCCAGAAGTGCTTAACACCGACAGAGGAGCGGGCTTTCCTGCAGAGCTCACCCAAACCATTTTGCAATACCACTAGATAAACCACAGGAGGACAACTGCCTACCGCTCGCAGACGGATGCTCTTACGGAGCTCCTGAACAAGACCCTCGCCGACATCTTAGCAATATACGTCGACGTCGAGCACAATACATGGCATGCGGCCCTGCCTTCGCTTGTAACACTACAGTGCAAGAAAACAGACAACGCGGTTCAAGCTGGTTACGGAAGAAACCCGACGACGATTCTCGACGCCATGCTGCAGCACATCCCTGACGAAGAGAATCTCGACGTCGCCGCCTATCTACAGCATGCTTAAGAAGCCCGACATCTCGCCCGCCTGCGCATCAAGAATCAGCAGAAGACCGATAGCTCGCACTACAATCTTCGACGACGATACGTCGAATACGAGCGTGACGACCGTGTTTGGTTTAAAACCAGGTAAGCCGACGAGGACTTAGTACGAAGCTTTTAAGCCGCTATTTCGGACCCCACAAGATCATCCGATGCATTGACGCATTCGACTAGGAGGTCGTGCCAGATGGAATTCCGCTATCACAGAGGCGCCGCTCACGACCTGAAATAGTCCATGCTGTGTGACTTAAGCCGTCCTACCAGCGCTAACGAATTTTAGGACTGTGTATAGCGGAACCTTTGACTTTCAATTTTTTTTAGTGTGTTACTTTGGGCTTCATGCCCTTGCTGTTTGGTTACTTTTGTTTAATAAGCGGCCTTTTGTTATTCGCTCTAACGTTTGTGGCATCGGGACGATGCTTTTTAAGAGGGGGGCACTGACACGTGCACTTGTTCAACTTTTTCGACTGGCCGCTTTTCTCCGTTAACAAATGTTATCGCGGAAGGCAGGACGCGCCCGCATGTATGGGACATTTCTCGAATATTATGAATGGTTCTATCTGCTATATGTTGTCACGGAAACTTACTAATAATATTATTTGGGGTTTTACGTGCCAAAACCACTTTCTGATTATGAGGCACGCCGTAGTGGAGGACTCCGGAAATTTTGACCACCTGGGGTTCTTTAACGTGCACCTAAATCTAAGCACACGGGTGTTTTCGCATTTCGCCCCCATCGAAATGCGGCCGCCGTGGCCGGGATTCGATCCCGCGACCTCGTGCTCAGCAGCCCAACACCATAGCCACTGAGCAACCACGGCGGGTTCCACGGAAACTTGTGTAATCTGATTGCATGTGCGACTGCAATTGTGTAGAACTCTCTGGAAGGTAAGCTGGCACCAGCCAATACTCTGAAACTTTCGATTACTCGTGTATAAAAGCCGACGTGCTAGACAGGCAAATTAGATTTCGACCATCACCGATTCCGTTCGCCGCTGTCGTTGCTCTTTGAGTCTAGCCTGATTTTGTGGGCACAGGTTTGTTCAATAAGACGCTAGTTTCGTCACTCAGTTTTGCTGCTTTCTTCGCCGTCACTACTACGTGACAATATATACTCTTTTCACAGAACGGAACAGAGCTCGATAGGCACAGGATGATTGAGTTTACAGAGCTACATCAATGCTTTCATGGCGCTTTGGGACGTTGTAAATATTATCACTTTTTGGACTTTTGATTTCTTTACATGGGTTACAGCCGTCAATAGTGCATATGTCTCAGCCGTAAAGATATTTGCATCAGGGTGCAGTGCGCCTTATTCTGAAAAGGACGGACCGACGGCACCATAAGACACCCCGGCATGTGCCTTAGAAGCGTCTGTGCAAAACTCTGTGCACGAGTACATGAACTGGAGTTCCAGGAAATGCATTCTAATATGCGCCTCTGGGACGTGTTTAGTGGCCTCTACAAAGAATGTGTCACATGCTGTGAGCTTCCAATGCCACGGTGGTAGCAGTTTCGCTGGCGCCGTAGGCAAAGTTGAAGCACTGGAGCACTCATTTCTTCACTAAAGTTAATTACACGCAAAGCGAATGGCTTTTTCACTGCAGGCCTGTTATGGAAGAGGGTGGCAGCGATCATATCGTTTATAGTTAAATAAGCAGTATGTTCAATGTTCTCGTGTACTTTCAAAAGATATGTAAGACTGGCATATGGGGGGGGGGGGACAACTGGAGATGAAGCATGCTTTAATTGGATCCAGCCCAGAGGTTATGGATCGGATTTGTCCTAAAAGAACAGGTCGCGAGATGGTTACCGAATGTTGAACGGGGTCTAGAATTTTTAATGAACTTGGCGTAGCGGAATGATAAATTACAGCTCCGTAATCAAGGTGTGAGCGGACAACACTACTATACAAATTCAGAAGGCACTTGCGATCATTGCCCATGTTGTGCGTGACAGAAGTTTTGAAAGGTTCATCCTCTTCACGCGTTTTGTCCTCAGATCTTTAAGAAGAGGAATAAACGTGAGTTCAGAATCTAAAATAATTCCTCGAAACTTATGCCCACTAATCACAGAGAGCGCATCTCCACTGAATTCAATTCCTGGGATTGGCGTTACTCTTCTCTTGTTTGTAAAAAGTGCGCAAGTGCTCTTCTGGGAATTTACTTTAGAACCATTTTCATCCGTCCATTTGGACAATCTGCTTATTCCAAGGTGCACTTGTTCGCAGATGGCAATTTTACGTTACTTGAAGCCTATCTGCACATCATCGACATAAACAAAATAAAACATTGTGCGTGGACTGACTGCATGCAGGGAATTCATGTTTTTAGTAAGTAAGCTGAAGCTAACCACACCACCCTGTGGCACACCGATCTTCTGTATGAATGAACTAGACAACGCTCTCCGCACTCTTACACGAAATGTGTGATTAGAAAGATAACTATCGGTTGTGTTTAACACGTTGCCACGGACACCCATCGCTCAAAGATCTCGCAAAAATGCGAAGCGCCATGTCGTCTCGTAAGCTTTCTCTAGGTCTAGGTATACTGATAGGCAGAATCGCTTATGTAGACAAGCATCCTTAATATATGCCTCCATGCGGACAAGGTGGTCTTTTGCGGACATACCTTCTCAAAAACGACACTGCAAAGTACCCCGTATTTAGTTTTCTTTTCTAGGTACCAAATTAAGCACCAGTTTATCATTTTTTCATACAGTTTGCACCGAAAGCTTGTTAGGGCTATTCGCCGGTAGCTGCTGGCTAAGAATGGGTCTTTGCCTTGCTTAAGCATCGGGATGACCATGGCTTCTTTCCATGAGGATGGAATATACCAGCCGCCCACATGGCATTGAAAAAAGACAGGTGGGTTTTCAGAGCTTCAGGATGTAGTTATCTAATCGTTTGGATGGATGGATGGATCGATGAATGTTATGAGCGTCCCCTTTGGAACGGGGCGGTGGGTTGCGCCACCAAGCTCTTGCTATTTATTATACTATTATTTATTATACTACTATTATAGATGTACAACGCAGGTTAAAAAAATATAAAAATGAAGTAAAAAAACACCATTAACTTCCACACACAAATTTTCTGATCCCCTATTGCGAACTGTGCTTTTGTACGTCTCCATTTTTTGACGTTTCCCTACTTTTCTTCCACCAATCCTCCAATCGCCTCTTACTAATGCCTATTGTGGACATGTTTACTTTTCCACGGCTCTCGCTGAAACCGAGGGCTTCAAGGAGGCGAGTGGTGCCTATCTCAACTTCTGGGTAGACGTCTTCACATTCTAATAAAACATGCTCCATAGTTTTCTTAGCTTTACCGCAGCAAGCACATGCTCCTTCTTCCGTCTTATATCTCGCTTTATAGGTGCTTGTTCTAAGCCATCCCGATCTAGCTTCGAAAACTAATGAGCTTCCCTTTGAGTCATCATAAATTGTTTCTTTCCTGGTTTGGTTTTTTTCCGCTTAAGTAGATACTCATGGCAGGTCTCTTTTCCATTGCCGCCACCCATGAAATTATTTCAGCCTCCCTGACTTTCCGCTTGACTTTCTTTGTTGCTGTGTTTCCCACCCTACAGACCGCATACTTGCTGGTGAGCTTTCTAGTTCTTTTCCTCCACTGTGAATAAATGTTTTTCCAGTACAGATACCTGAACACTCTCCCAGCCCATTTACTTTCTTCCATATTCCTCAGTCGTTCTATCATACTTAATTTTACTGCGAGCTTCCCTTACTTCAAGACTAGTCAAGCCCATATCACCCTGAACAGCTTCATTTGTAGTCTTGCCGTGAGCGCCCAACGCGAGGCCACCCGCTGACCTTTGGTTCCCATCGAGTCCTAATTGTACCCCTGATTTAAAGCAAACAACCGCGTTTCCAAAAGTAAGTCCTGGAACCATTACACCTTTCCACATACCTCGGAGGACCTCGTACGTATTGCATCCCCATAGCGCTCTGGGCTTCATTATAGATGCATTTCTCTTCCCCTTCACTGTCATATTTTATACATAACGCAAAGGCCACCTGGCGCTGAGTTGTTGCAACAAGTTAGAGATGACTTCATCTAAGCTAAATGGGCGATTTAAGCCTCACTCGCTCAATCTTTGCGATTAAGGGGCTGCCGCTCTTCGCATTCCTTGAACTTCAGAAAGTTTGTGTATCTGCAATGCACTCGAGACGTATTGAAAGTGTTCGCATAAAGAATCCGTCTGGGTCTTCCGTGCCATCACTTTTGGTACTTACTAAGAGTAGGGGATGTGTCTGCCGGCCTATTATTTACCTTATTCCAGACTTTCGTCTCGTTCGTGCATGAATATGTGCCGGAGATATACTTTTCCCAAGTGCCTATTTCAGCTCGTCGACGTGCCCTTGTGCCTTGGGACATTTAAAACTAATCAAGTTTTCGGCGGTTGGAGAGTCACGAAGTCGTCACCGTGCTTTGTTTTGATTTCCCGCGCTTTCTTACATTTTTCATTACACCACTAGACACAACGTTTATTCGCCAGTTCATTAGTTTGACGGATTCATGTGGTGGCAGCCTCAATGATAAAGCCTGTTATATACGCCACATCATAGTCTATATTAGAAGAGGCAATATTATCCCGGCTTGAGTATGTAAGTTTTCTGAAAAGCTTTCAGTCAGCTGGTTCAACATTCCATAAGGGAACGTGTGGCGAGCATGTATCTTCGTTTGTTAAGCTTAACCTAATTGGCAAGTGGTCGGCCTCATAGGGGCTCTTGCTCATGTTGCCAAGCTCGGCTTGTTCTGGTCATTCTTCAAGCGAAGCTTCTATTGGCTAACAAGGTTCAGTAGCGATATGGTCACGCCAAAACCCACTTGCTCCCAGAGCAGAGCAGGGTAAAGGGCAGTGCGATGAGTTGACAGTTGCGCCGGCGCCAGAGCGTGAGTCATTATCAATGACTGCAGCTGCATAGGCGCGCGCTCACGCCACGCGCGCAACCAATCGGAGCCGCCTTGCTTGAATCGGGGAGGGAAAGTGCCGGAAATGGTTTCGCTCGCGCTGCGTCGGCTTCGTTTCACTTCAAATCAGTTTCAGAAAAGGGTTGCGATGGCTACGCGTTGTGTGCTGCCCCGAGGAAGGGGCAGCGATCGATGAGCAGCGGTGAGAACTCGTCCGTGAAATGGCTCGCCGTCGGCGCACCGATCCAGACGTTACAGCCGCCCGAGCCCAGGCAATCCCACAGCAAAAAGAATATCCCGAGCTGAGGGAGCGGGAGGCTGAAGCAATCCGGCACCGTTCCCTGTGGATTACTTAACATTGACGAAGGTGATGTACACGCCATTTTCCGGTAGGGGAAGGTTTGGTCTTTTTTTTTCGCCTGCTGTTTTTGTGCGTTCCATGCTGTTTGCGCGTTGCGTTAGTTTTGCCAGAGCAAACTCGGGCAAAACTCGCACGAATGAAAAACTCCCACATCCTACATAGCAACCCAGATTTGACATTTCAGCACGTGAAATAGTCATGAAGTCTCTCTTTAGCGGGCATAGCTCTATCCCTACCGTCGACTGCATATAAAACGTCTCTTTGGTCTTCAAAATCGACCTCTGTTTCTTCAACAGCCTCATGAAATGGCGAAACAACTGCATCTTCGCGCTGGTTCCTGCATGTGCGAACCACTGGCATGACATTCTTTGCAGTGCTCCCTGAACTAACTCTATCGAGGCTAGCTTTATCTACGGCAGGCTTGGCTTTCTTTCGCCTTTGCCGTCACAGTTGTCCACTAATTCAAACGCGGGAGCGCCACCGCTCTCTTCAGCAACTGCCTTCCCTCACTTACAGCTACTAATACGTTTGGTCCATGGACCGCTACTCCATAGGGTACACGCATATCAGTTTCCGAGTCTCCTCAAGTGTTTGTGCCCTAAGAGCTCCCTTACTCGAGATATAAAAAAAATCGCGCTGCTGCTTTTTAGACAAAAACTCTTCTCATTTCTCTGTACAAAATTGTAGGTTGTCCTTCAGCATCTGCTAGGACATATTCGAAAAAAAAAAGCTGATTTTCTCTGGCAGGCTGGCCGAAATTGCCGCCTCCGTACTCACTTGGCTTAAAGGCGCCTCCCTTTCAAAAGTGGGAAAACGGCCGTTCTCCTCACTTTGTGTGTGCGTCATTTCCATTATACCTTTGCCAAAGCTTAAACTTTGTTTCTAAACCAAAGGCAGGTCGTCTTCGTACAGCATGAGATGAGATCCTTTTTAACGCGACTTATATTATGAACTCTGTTTCCGGAGCATACTTCACAAAAAATGCATATGCAGAGGACGTTGGCATTGTTTAGTCTTCTGTGTACGCTTATTTGTATTACGTAGGCCAATTCGTTGTGCTTCTCAATGTATTGCATGCGTTGTGCTTCTTTGTGTAACTTTGTGCTACCTAATGTACGAAGCGTCTGGCTATCTCACTTCCTTTACAACCCCAGCAGGCGCCGAGTTTAAATAAAAAGTAATGATACGTGGTAGGCATGTAGTTAAGGGTTTGGATTGTGCCTTCCCGGGAGGTCATTTCACCTTTTGCTCAAAAATTCTGACTGTTGACTATGCCGCTCGAAGTATGCTGGGCACTGCCGATCATTGGATTTAAAGGCTTCTCACTCATTATGGCTTCGGCCTATTGAAGAAACTCATTCACCTGAGTGACGTATTACTACTCGATGAGTTCATTCCTCTTCATCACGAGTTACGATTGCATAAGAGCTCTTGTCTCCTGTGCCAGACTGGATGCTGCTACCCTCACAATCGCTTTACAGGGTTGTTGGAGAAGACGTAGGCAAGGGCCTTCAACGACGGAATGAGAATGCTAATCCGTATTTATGCCCAAATACCTCGCGCACCCTGCGTATTACAATATTGAGAAAAATGAGCGTACCATATTTTCTCGTGTAGGGTCCTCACTCGTCTAAGGCCTGCATCCCCTCATTGTAATGCGGAAATTTAAAAAAAAAAGCTTAAGCGTCATATGCACACCCCAGTGCTGATTCATTTTCTGAGCCTGTACTAGATTGCACTTGTTGTCCGGTCCTGCATTATATCATCCTCGTAGCCCAGACTCGCCATCAAACCGCAAGTTTGCTCGCCGATTTTGTCGAAGTGGTGCTGTTAGGCCTAACCAGTGGGTGCCACCGACGTCAAGCCGTTGCAGGAAGTTCGTTGTTAAAATGTTTGTACCAATAAACCACATTAGCGATCGGGTGTGAGATCGCGCACAGGGGCTCGACTGAGGGCCACGATCGTGAAGTGGAGTTAGGGTCAGCGGGTGAACAGCTGGCAGCTATCGCGAACGCTTAGAAAGTTTGTATGTGCGCTTACCGGGTAAATCAGAGTCAACTAGCGTGTGGCACAAAACTGATAGAGCTCCAATCTAATTTTGGGCAGCACAGCCTGAGCCAACATTGACAGGAATCTTAGGTCACTTGTGAGGTATCTGCGCCTAGTGACGACCCACGATGCACATTGGGCAGAGCGATGGGTGAACGAAAACCAACCCATGGCACCAACACAAAATATCAAGTAAGCTTTATTTTAATGAAGCCCTACACTCAGCAAAAGTCTGCAAACAACTTTCTTATGCTGAGCTGGCACTCTAAGAAAACAACGAAATCAATTTTTCCTCGCATTTCTATTTAGCGCAATGTCCGAACATTCAAGTTCAAGTTCAAGTTCAAGTTTATTCATCAACGATGCGAGTTTTACAAAGAATTGTATACAGAATTAGCACTACACAGGGAGTCCCAAAGTTAGAAACTGTCAGGGGGACTCCCATGCATGAACAAAATAAAAAAAACGAGATACAGATCAAGCATTGGTTACGGGGACTTTACAAACAATTTCATAAAAATAAGGAACAGTGCGAAAAAACAAGAATATAAAGCTGTTTAGTAAGACAAAAATTGCGAAGAAAACTTCTGTACTGAACAAGTAATGCACATTTACAACACAATAAAAATAGGAGTAATATAACATAGTACAATAGCCAAGTGAATTATTATTACAATCACAAAAGTCAGTTGTTATGATGAAAAGAGTGGCTGCATAAAATATTTCTTGAATCGGTTCTTGAATATATGCTCTGTGGGGGATGATTTAATGGTATGTGGAGCTGAATTCCACAGTTTTATTCCCGCAAATGTGGTAGCGAACTTACCATATTTTGTGCGCACTTTAGGTAAAAGACGATTATCCAGTTCAGAGAACCTAGTAGTGTTAGTATTTACAAACGTTTCAGCAACAAAGCCATCTATATGTGCAATATTGCGAAATAACTTATAGATCACGATTGTTAACTTGAACTGAAAAAGCTGGTGAAGAGGATGAATGTTTAAACTTTCGAGGCATTGCCACTGTCCGAAAATCAGCCGCCGACAGCGTGAGTGTTCACAGTCGGCCGTCAGTGGTTTCATAAATAATTTTCATAGCAGTCGTAACGTAGTTGAAGGC
Organism: Dermacentor variabilis; assembly: GCF_050947875.1. Classification (NCBI taxonomy): domain Eukaryota; kingdom Metazoa; phylum Arthropoda; class Arachnida; order Ixodida; family Ixodidae; genus Dermacentor; species Dermacentor variabilis. The sequence continues at coordinate 148,454,799 of NC_134574.1, read as the reverse complement.
ATTAAGTTAAAGTGTATTGAAACGTGTTTTTGCATATGATAACACAATTAGCGACTTTAACACACTTGGTAATCCCATAGTTATGAAACTGTCTGGGCGACCAGCTAATCTTATACGTATCAATATTGACTGCAGCAAAATATAAAAGAAATACATAAGTAATAAACATTAACAGAAAAGCTGGGGAAACGCAATAGTACAAAACTAGAAGCAAATAAATGAAATGAAAACATTATATAAATTTGTAACGATATACAACATTAGTATAAGCTGGAAAACATATGCAACTTAAAAGATATCGTAGGATTCATGAAATCATTTAAAATAACAAATTCAATAAAACCGAAGAAGAAATACACTGTAAAAAGGGGCGCCACAATAAGCGGAAGCAAAATTGATGCTTTCAGGAACATTATGTACACATACAACTATCTTTTGCATGATTTAAGCATGCAGAAGAATGAAAGAAAACCGTAGGAACAGGTAATATAGATAGAACTAGATTGTCAGAACTAATAATTATAGTGCAATTCTTCAGATACCTCATCTAGTAGATATCGCTTGTGGAGGTATAGAAACATTTGTACCAATGATGATTGAATTTCGTATGATATAGCATTCCAAAATGATGCAAGATAGACCACGGCAGTTAGTCTTTCGTAGTTTGTTTGAAAGGGGTTAAGATTTTTTTGGATTGTAAAACTTTATTTGTCCAACAGATGTAGGGAAGGCTTTAAGCCTTCCCACCTAGACGACGGCCAGGAATCCTTGAACCCTAGCGGCGGTTTCGGCCAGTTTGACGGTCTTCAGTTGAATCTCCGGATCGGAGCTGAGTAATAAGGTCTCCCATTGTTCTAAATACTTTATTCTGCCCTCAGAGGAAGTTTGTGGGCATTCCTACGGAATGTGATTAAGATTAGCCCTGGCTTTACATGGCTTACACTGGCTGGAGTCCTGACCCGGGTAGTAGAGGCTGCAGGACACCGGGCTTGGGAACAAGTTGGTTTGCAGGCGACGCCAAGTGGAGGCCTGGCTCTTGTTTAAGGATCTATCAGACGGAGGATATTTAACCCGCCCTAGTCTGTAGTGTTGTGTGATCTCTCTGTAACACACTAAGCGGTCCGGCCCCGTGAAGCCTTCGGCTAGCCCACCAGCTCGGAATGTAAGTCCTCGAGCTAATTCGTGGGCCGCCTCGTTCCCAGCGAGGGAGGCATGCGCAGGTGCCCAGATTATTTCAATTTTCCTGCTATCTCTGCAGGTCTGCAGGATTCTGTTCGCCTCGGGAGAAAAGTGCCTGTTTTATACTTTTACGTATGATGCCCTCAATCTTCTTCTCGAATGACCTAAAACTGAGCAAGGGAGGAGCATAAGCTATTCTACCTATAACAAAGGCCTGGACTAGCCTAACTAGATTCGCTTCTCTCATCCCGGACCGCCTGTTGGCAATCCTGCGGATCAGCCTCATGGTCTGCAGTGCGCAGCCGTCTAGTTTCCTTATTGTTTGGCCATTAAAGCTGTTGGCCTGAATCAAAAGTCCCAGAACTCTGATTCTGTCCACTTTTGGAATGGGGTCCCCCCAGCTGTGAGGGAGATTCGCGGTTCCTCCTTACTGGCCCTGCCTTTCGGCTGGTATAGAAGCAGTTCCGATTTTTGCGGTGAACATTTCAGTTCCCTAGGGCCGACGTAACCTCCAAATGCCTGGATAGCCCTTTGAAGGGTTTCCTCTATTTGGGCATGGCTGGCCCTAGCTATCCACAACGTGATGTCATCAGCGTACACGCTGTGGTTTAGTCCTTCAATAGCCTCCAGTCTTTCAGGGAGTTTGATCATGGCCACATTGAAAAGAAAGGGTGAGAGCACAGAGCCCTGTGGGGCCCCTTCGCTGCCTAATTTAACGTCATCCGATTGGCATTCTCCAATCTGGATTTTTGCTTCTCGTCTGACAAGAAGTCCCTAATGTAATTGTAGGTTCGTTCGCCTACTCCCAACTCCTGAAGGTTCTCAAGAATGGCTTTATGTGTGACGTTATCAAAGGCCTTCGCTAGGTCAAGCCCTAGGATTGCATTTGCGTCCCCCGTTTCCGCATCGATGATTTGGTGTTTTAGTTGCAGCATCACGTCCTGGGTGGAGAGCCTGGGCCAAAAGCCCACCATCGAATGCGGATAGAGGTCATTATCCTCCATGTAGTTATTGAGCCGCGTTTGAAAACATGTGCTCCAAAAGCTTGCCTGCACAAGCGGTTAGAGAGATAGGTCTTAAGTTCTCTATCTAGAGTTTCTTGCCTGGTTTTGGGATCGTCACCACCTTAGCGGTTTTCCACTGATTTGGTAGTTTACCCTCTTCCCAGCACTTCTGCATAAAGTTAGTTAATGCAGTTATAGAGTTATCGTCTAGATTGCGAAGCATTTTATTGCTAACGCCATCCGGGCCTGAAGCTGATTTGGTTTTGAGCTTGGCAGTCTCCGCCCGGACCTCCGCCTCGCTGATAGGTTCGTCTTAGCTGGAGTTGCCTACGCCTTCATAGTTAGGTAGGGGTTCCTTGCTAGTGTCCCCTATGTATCTCTCCTGTATGTCCTTCATTAGATCTACCTCCGTACCTTCGTACAAGTGAAGAATATTTTGAAGGTTCTGTCGCTGCGCTGTTTTACAGCCCTGTGGATGCAGCAGGTAGCGGAGTAGATTCCATGTCCTAGCTAGGCCTATATTTCCGTCCATCCTATCGCAGGTGGACTCCCAGTTCTGCCTGGTTAGTTTGAGCGCGTAATCTTCTATATAGTTATTGAGCCTAGCGATCCGTCTCCTGAGACTGCGGTTCCACCTTTGCCTCCTGAGCCGTTTTTCCATGCTGAGCTTAGCTTCCCACATATGGAGGAGGTGGCTGTCCGCTATCTCCAGTGCAGAGCCCTCCGTTATCTCCTTGGAGCAACACTTATTACTGTCATCTAGACGTCCTTCAACGCCTTCGAGATCAATCGCTCCGACTAATGACTTTTCATAACCGTTTTACGCACTCGGAACCACTGTGCAAAAGCCTGAATATTCTACCACTAACAGAACTGTTGAAATGAAGGCTTTATTCATTCTCTCCAAGCTAAAGTGTTATGACACGTTAACCTCGGTTTTCCAAATTATTTCCTAAAAAGTACTGACATTACAGGTTTTCTGGAAACGATAATTTACATCTTAACCCCTTTGGTTGCGTTAACCAAAGAGATAACGCAACCAAAGGGGTTAAGATGTAAATTATCGTTTCCAGAAAACCTGTAATGTCCGTACTTTTTAGGAAATAATTTGGAAAACCGAGGTTAACGTGTCATAACACTTTAGCTTGGAGAGAATGAATAAAGCCTTCATTTCAACAGTTCTGCTAGTGGTAGAATATTCAGGCTTTTGCACAGTGGTTCCGAGTGCGTAAAACGGTTATGAAGAGTCATTAGTCGGAGCGATTGATCTCGAAGGCGTTGAAGGACGTCTAGATGACAGTAATAAGTGTTGCTCCAAGACGATATGCAATAAGAGGGATGGCTACGAATGTAAGAGTTATACAGTGAAGGAATGATGTATCTCTAAGATTATTTATGGAATTTATTGACTACACGGATGCCAAAAGAAATTTGCTGCATTAGTCAATGAAATAAATTTTATATTTTAACTGCTTGTCTAAAGTCACGCGTAAAATTTTGTCTATCGTAAGCACAACGGGAGTCCCTTTTAGTAATTGTGAATGAAAAATTACAAATGTAGTCTTTGACGGGTTAATGCGCAGAAACTTATTCTGCATAAAGTTATTATTCGTACTCTGTGGGTATCTTCTTATATATATACTCACTAACTCATAATCAACTCACTCTTATATAAATACTCAGTGAGTATCTACGCAAGGCTGATTCATGTAAGGCCCGCGCCCCGAAATTTTGAGGAAAGCGTGCCTCCCATTCTACCACGCTGGAGAACGCGAAAATAGTGACGGAGTCTAAACAAAGTATGGAACACAGGAGCTACAGCCGTATGCAGTCACGTGCTTTCACACAAGCCTGTCGTATTTGAAGAAACGGTGGAGCGCTTTCAAAGTAGGCTGCGTAGTGCGTGGCACCAGAATTTTTTTTTTTTGCACTTTATTGAGGAATACGTGTGCGAATTCATTGAAATCAAATTTGCGAATAAAGAATCGTTTATTACCGTGCTTTGAACCTAACAGCAGAGAAGTATTGATAATTTAAAAACGAGAACAACTCTTTATTGAAATGCCAGGTTTATTATGTGCGGCTTTAGCTTTGAAAAATTTTAACGCTTACGTACTTTCGTGAATACCTTAATTCTAGTGCACAGAAACGCGTGGAAATTATCACATTAATTAAAATATTAGTCGCGTCTATTTGTACATTATAACATTCATAAACATATGTTTTATTTCTGATAACTTTGCCATAACGCCATGGCCGCGCATGAAAAATGAATAAAAAATTTTCGAATGCAAGCAAACACTCACTGCATAAAGTGGAAAATGGTTTTCCTCCTTGAGAGAGAGTGGCCCTTCCTAGACCTTTGCCACACTCCACCCCACTTTGAGCCTGGCATACTTTAGCTGGAACAAAAAATTGCCGTCGGAAATATGACCTATCCTGTAAGTGAGGGGGATTCCGTGACAAGCATGTGCTAGACATGGACATCGGCAAAAAGTCTCAGATAAAATGAACTAAATGAATCTATTGACAATATGCAAACGATATTCACAGAAAGTCGTCTCTCACGCTTTTGTAGCGCAACTTTCGTGACTGCCACTAAATATGGTCCTTTTCGGCACGTTTAATTCCGCTGTTGATGACTCGTACACCCTCTGATGATATTCTGAAAAGCGTTAACTGCATAATATCCAGCTCCGTCATTCTAAAAAAAATTTATTAGTGCACATTACTGTACGCAGCGTCTGGCACCTTTTCTTCTCTGCATGAGCTTAGGTTGAAGCAGGAACGGGATGCGTGAGCCTGTACAACAATGCGTAGGGGACAAATTTTCATGGATTTGGGACACGCAAATTGCGGTCGCAAGGGTTGGATACAGTTGGTTCGTCGTAAAAAGTGGTTCGTTTTCCCGGTTTGATTTGAAAATGTGACCTTTTTTTGAGCATTCGGTAGCTCGAGAAAGTTTCCAAATCCCCGCATCTTCTATTTACAGTACGATCTAGTCAAATCAACATAACCGATTTATCAATTACGTGCTTCTTTTCTTTTTCTCTTTTTTTACATCATTTTATATGTATGATTGTTTCTACGATTTTGTTTTTGAGCAGCAGGAACGGGAAAATCTAGCTACGCACAAAGAAGGCAAAAATATGCAGTAGGCGCTTTGTTCGTGACGCTAAGCTCCACGAACTGAGGCACCCTATTTGCAACCTATCCATTTAAGTTGTATTCTTAAAGAACGATCCAACAAGAGCCTCGTTATGGGCAATACGAAAGGTCGTGTGAGCCTCTGTCACTTGAAATGTTTTCCATTCTAGCATAGAGATTGAGACAGCAACAAGGATGAAAGCAGGATGCGAACTGCTCCCGGAAAGGCTGCTTGGATTCTCCCCTCATCATAGCTAGCTTTTAAAACAGCACTTTCCTTCTACTTTTGCAGAGCGCTAATTTTGTGTAGGCTCTATTTCTGCTCTAATGCTTTGCATCAAAATTTTGCGAGGTTGTGAAAACCGGCGGTACAGGCATGAATGGGTTTTGCCTGTGAGGGCGATGAACGTTGAAAACTCTTCTGGTGTTTGCAGCATATTTTGTCGTTGCACTCAATTTGACTCCAAAATAAGAACAGAAGGAAGGCGGCCAAAGTGAAGCGCCGACACTGCCTGTGGATGGATGGATGGATGGATGTTATGAGCGTCCCCTTTGGAACGGGGCGGTGACTTGCGCCACCAAGCTCTTGCTACTATGCTGCCTAATATCCTACCTAGGTTAACCAATGAAAAAAAAAACACTATGACCTACCACGTCCAAATTTTCTGATACCCTATTGCGAACTGTGCTTTTGTACGTCTCCGTCTTTTGTCGTTTCCCTACTTTTCTTCCACCAATCCTCCAATCGCCTCTTACTGATGTCTATTGCGGACCTGTTTGCTTTACCACTGCTCCCGCTGAACCCAAGGGCTTCAAGGAGGCCAGTGGTGCCTAAATCGACCGCTGGATAGACGTCTTCACATTCTAATAAAATATGCTCCGTCGTTTCCCTAGCTTTACCGCAGCAAGCACATGCTTCTTCTTCCTTCTTGTATCTCGCTTTATAGGTGCGTGTTCTAAGGCATCCCGATCTCGCTTCGAAAAGTAATGAGCTTCCCTTTGAGTTATTATAAATGGTTTCTTTCCTAATGCCACCGATGAAGCAGCGCCTCCTGGTGGTGAAGACACAAACAGCGAGCAGTGGTGAAATTGTGTTCCGAGGAACTAATTTATGTAAATTGAACCTGCATGCAAACTAAATGTAATGAAATATTTCAAAGTCTATGGCAGCTTTCCTAAATTGCATTTAATTATTTTTTGAAGGTAGCCATCCTCAATGACTGAAGAGCCGAATGAATGCCATTTTGCAACTTATTCTTTCAACCACGCCTGGCGGTAATGCAAATTGCTATGAGGGCCACCGCGGATCTTGTGAACTGCAAATAAGGAAACTGTATTTGACATAAGGTGTCGTGGCAGAACTTTGTGGGCAGTAACTGAGAAGTCATGCCTAGCTGACATGTCTTTGACAACTCTAGCTGCGCTGTAACAAAAGAAACAGCGGCAGTAGCCGCGTGTTTACATTTTTTCGCAACCCTCAGACGGCAACATACTGTCCAATCAATAAGTTGCCTAGCGCTCAGAGTACCTTCGAGAGATTAAAACGGCACTAATGACACAATAAAGACCTATCTTGAGAGTATAAAAGCAACGTTATGGTCGTATGTAGTATGAAACAAAGGCTTTAATGCAATTTTCATGCGAGTTTCCTGCTCAGTTGCACGTTTCACATCGAACTGTGGTAAATATTATTCTGTCATAGCTAGCGTCGGATTATTCATGCTTTTAAAAATATGCAGATCCTACGCACTGTGGGAATCGATGTTGACGGCGAAAGCCTTCGCCGTCAACATCCTCCTAGAAGTGAAGCTTCGGTCAAGTCCATCAAATAACTATCGGATACGACACCTCGAATTGTGTTTATGGTACGGTGTGGGGTCACTGTCAACGGGCTGTCTCCGAATAACACTAGATTAGGTAAGCTTTCATGTTGCTTCTGTTCACCAACCTCCAGAAGGAAATCACCGCTCACCATCTTTGATGCTTTATAGCCTGTGCCAAGAACATCAGTCACTTGGCAACAACGAAAGGTGAGATCATTCTCACCGGCTTTTCTGGTTTCCCTGAATGAATTACGTGATATTTTGGAACGTTATTATGTGCCGTCCAAAAAACTGGAACTCTCCAGCGGTGCACCCTCTTTTCTGCGGGCGATCAAGAAGTGGGGTAAAGGGCTTGAAAGAGCTTGAACATGTAATTTTCGGCAGTTGTGCCAGCCGCCCACCATGGAGCCCGACAAGGGGACTGTTATATTATATGGTACGTGGGAGTCGAAAGTATAAACATAGGAAGGCAGTGTACCGTGCGGGGACGAAGAGGACACCGACTCATTGCAAGTACCCGCGAGAGTGCCATCATCATCATCGGCGCCGATTTGGGAGCGTCGACAGTGGCGCCTCGAAAAGCGTGGCGCGAGAGAGAGTGGCCCGTGGCGTGAGCAGTGCGCGAGGTTCGGCGTTGGACGAAAAAGAGCTTCCTCGCTGGGCGTCTGGCCCATGGGAGCTATCGCCGCCCGCGCCACTACGCCACACCCGAGTCAACGTTGTCGCCCGCTGAGAGGTTACCGCACCCCGCTCTTCCGCTGTGCAACTGTCCCTGGAGGGCTGGAGGTCCTGAACCGGTCGAGCGTTCGGATGAGCGGCCACAGGGCTACCCCGCCAGCTGCGGACGCGACCCGGCGACTGCGGCCGGCCACCTGAGCCCCGCGAGGCGGTCCGACCCGGCCGTCCGACGCGGCTGTCCCACCCGGCCGTCCGACCCGGCCGGCCGACACTGCTGTCCAACCCCGCTGGCCGACATCGGTTCCACGAGGTCTCCGACACGGCGACACGCGCTTCCGCCTGAACTGTAGGCCGATTATAATTAAACGATACCTATATATAGCTGCATGTTGTCTGAGGTATTTTGGGGAACTGTCGCGTGTGTATGCCGTTTATATACGTTGTGTGCGTCAATACGAGCCTGATGCGTGTTTGTGCTTCTGCGTGCTGCTTCTGCCTTTTGCTGGAGTGATCCTGCACCCAATAACATCACAGGGACGTGACAGGATTTGTGTTCAAACAAGGCCTTCCCACGGCAGCTGTATGCAGCCACTACAACCTAATCTGCTATAAACAGGATTGGCTATCACGCACAAGGCTAACCCTTGCGGCGTGGAAAAAATAGAAATAAGGGGAGGCCAGGAGGAGACAGGACAGGTGGAAAGTGAGAGAAAGACGAAGGTTGGGGGGACAGACAGGAAAAGGCAGCTACCGATTTCCTCCGGTTGGGCAAGTCCAGGGGTGCCGTTTACGTGAAGCCGAGGCCGAAAAGATGTGTTTACGGCGCCAAGAGGCCGTAAAGCTCCAAACATCCGGCATTACCTCAAACGCCAGGATACCCTTTTCCCCGGACGCGGCTAAGCCGCGTAGGGTTAGAATCCGTATGGTCCAACCTTTGAGTGCTCGGGTAAGTGGCGTCGCAACACACCAAACGCCCGCTGACGGAGACGCCCCTGCGGGGAGTACTGCTTGCTGTGGCCAAACTTTTCTGGTCAACCTTCCTGCCTTTCATGTCGCTACTGCATATATTTAACAAGGGCCCTATAACGTAAAACTATTCCAATATGTTTTTATTCCAATCTGCTGACGTCGAATTTGCGTAACCGCCGACGCAAGCATCGGATGGTGCCCGGCAGGGTTATCTGAAGAGACCAATCAAACGCTCCCCTCATTTATAAGAAATCACTTATGTTTCCTTCAAGAAGGAATAACATTGCCTACGCTGAGCGGCTTGTCGTATATAACTGGCCGACAAGAGGCGAAGAGAACGCTCAAGTGGAGAGGGATTCAATGGGGCAGAGCCAGTGCAGTGAAAATCGATAACCGGATGAAGAGGGTGGTGCTGGACTCCGCGATTGGTCGACTTTCCCTTACTTAGCTTGCGGTGGCTGGTCAAAAATCGCGGCGGCATGCAACGGAAACTTAAGAACCACGCTAAAACGGATCCTCAGCAAAGAAGAGTTGGCAGAATGAGGTCGTAAACGTGCCGAAACTGCTTGAAAACGTTACACGACCACGCAAGAAGTTTTACTATATGCAAATAAACCCATGCTCTCCGGCAGGTGCGAGTAGCCAGCGCCTAAGCGACCGGCGTCAGCGATTTTTTATTCATTTCGAAACCGGGCAGCCTGCGGCTATTTAGAAGAAAATTCAGTTTTGTTCGGCATAATAATGCTGTACTGAAGGCACAGGGCAGTGGGGCATTGTGCCGGTGAAAGAGAAGACGACGAGAATTGCTGGCTTTCCCGTTGTCGACACAGGAACGTTTGCCTAGCCATTTATAATTTTCTATGTGGCACAAAAAGAATGCCTTGCTAATAGTTTTTAGTTTCAAGAATTGATTTATTTCTACTACATTATAGAAAATTCAAAAAGTAAAAGCACAAATTCACAGTTTAAATCTTACTATTATTATTCATAATTTACCTTACTGAAGTTTAAGTATATATATATATATATATATATACTAGCATTCCTATCAACGTAAGGCTTACTTTAGTATTGATCAATACTTTATCTCATGTATTCATAGTTTATTTTGCATCTTGGATTATTTGTTTTCTTTTCCTTTTTCGGGTTATTTACTTATTAACCAATTTATTTTATTTTGCTTTATTTATTGAATCACATTACCACCCGATTCGTGGCCTATCCCCCTCAGTGGGTTTGTGCCATTAACTGAGGCTTCATCATCATCATCATCATTATCATCATCATCATCATCATACAGCGCCGACCTGTTTAAGCCTACCGCTACAACCTAGAACTAGTGCTGCTAGGCGAACACCCCCGTTGTAATACGTTTTAATGCGGTCACGTCACTTTGACGCGGTGAGATTTCGTGCTTTTGTGACATCGCGTGAGAGGCAAGAGAAGTGGGTGCAGCCCGAAAGCTTTTGACCAATAGCCGGGGGCAATGGCGAAAATGCGTCAAATCAGAAAGTTTTTTTCTTTTCTTGGTCAAATCATGTATAATCAGTGTGTACACATCCTATCAGATGGTGAGGTATCGCGGTTTTAGTGACGTCGCGTGACAGACAGATGAAGTGGGGGTGGTCCAAAAAAGTGTTTGACCAATCGCGGACGGCTGATAGCACATCGGAATAGAAAAGTTTACTTTAAACATTACATAAATCCACGCTTGCACTGTTGGAAAAGGACATATTATTTTTCTGTGGGTGACTGGTCATTGCAGCATTATCGTCAACAATCTTGCTGATGAAATGCCACATCAGCCCTTGATGATGCACACAATATGCTCAGATTGCAGTCGAGAACGGATAGCACCAAAGAACTTCAATGAATTGTTCGCGACATCACGCTGGCTCCTTGAGCAGTACAATGACTGGTGTGTCATTGCACTGCGGTGCTGCCTACGACTGGGTGTCAGCCTTCACAAATTCATACTCCTTCCTTATGGAATGGCCGACTCCTCTATATTCGACCACTGTAACAGTGCCGAGACTATCGAGCACCTCCTCTGCCACCGTTGCCGCGTTGACGTCCAACGTCAGTCTCTTCGAAGCGCACTCGTACAATTGGGCGGTCGACCCTTTACAGAGGCAAATATCGTGGATGCTTGGCCTCAACCATTATCAACCTAGAACGCTAGGCGTGCTTTAATGACTGTTCTCAAATCAACGGACCTGAAAAGACGCTTATATACTAGAGACATCCTGCGGGAGTGAACTATCTGTCTCTTCTGGCCTTCTTTTTTCTTTTAATCCCTCATTACCTCTTTCCCGCGCAGGGTAGGAAACCGGATCTTCGTCTGATCAACCTCCATGGCCTTCCCTCGTTACTCTCAATTTCTCTGGCCTCCGAAATGCATGCACAGGTGCCACCGATTTCAGAGCCCGGTTGCGCGATATAGTGGTTACTGCGACCGACCCCCAAATGAATATTACTCTATTAACTTGGCTTGAAACACCAGTGGTGACGGTTGCGGATAGGTCTTGTCCTTCGTCCTGAGGAGATGGTGGAGCTGGGAATGGCAAGGTGGCCTGACGATGAGAAAAACTGTTATGTGCCGGCTATGACGACAACGGTTGTCATCAGCCTAACGGAATGGATGGACTGGATGGAAATGCCAAACCCAATTTCAATCCCTTATCTGCTGTCCCAGTAAAAGCACAACTGAATGGCGTTGCATAACCTCTCCGTTCACTAAAAATTCACGCCAAAACACTAATATCCTCCAGTGAACACTTAAATATCAACGTGGACTTACTTGCACCGGCACTGGCAGAAGCGACAAAGCCCAGCAGTAAGATAACGGTAAGCGAGTTCATGGCTGAAAAAAAATACATTTAAAAAGTGCTTATTGACACGTTTGATAAACATCGAACAAATGTAATGCTCACCTTAACACACGGGATAATACTTTACTGTCTTGAACATGTGAGCCAAATATTGCAGTGCTACATGCTGTGAGAAACGCAAATTAAGGAAATCCGTATCCCGTTCGCTGTGGGATTCAGCTTAAGCGAAAATTTTATTGGTGTTGACGAAGACACCTGTTCTTGTCCAGTAATATAATTAATTAAGAAAGTAATTGTAAATATTGGATAGTTTCGACCAGAGGACGATGCATTGAAAGTGATAGCAGGGTTTAGCGTTGCGCTGAAGCTGCTCACGATGTTTCCTCGCACGAGCTGCATGTTTGGAGCGACACAGCACGGGAGGCAACTGCGGCTGCGCAGCACAAACAGTGCAGCTGTTCCGCGTCTCACAACGCTGGCTTGAAGAGAAGCACAGCCACTTGCATTTAGGCGTCGCGCCTCAATGCTGCCCGAGATGAGACCGAAGAAAACTGGCAGCACTTTTTCTAGCTTTGCGCTTACTGTCCGCTCCGCTCCGACAACTCCATGCACCGCCATGGTGCACACAAAGCTGCTTGGTAGGTCGTGCGCACAACGCTGCACGTCAGCAGTGGGAGGCCGGACGCTGTCCTGGCTGTGTGGCCGAGTCGGGTGAACAGAGCCGAAGTAGTGCCCCCGTGGCATCCGCGTTTCGCATCCAAATGCACTGCACGTCTTTCGTGCAGATACCCTGACAGGACCACGTCGAAGGCTACGCCAACGACGGCGCCGAATAAATGCAAGCACGAATATTGGAGTATACTGCGCCGGTAACCTTTCAGAAACAGGCACCTTTTACCTCTAGCTGCCACATTAAATGAGGGGAGGGAGGGGAGAAGCCATGTTCTGGGCAAGCAACGCAGCGTCGGTTAGACTTTTGCAACGCACAGTTCACCTTTCGACAGCTGAATGGTGTTTGGATCGGACTTGCTGGTACGATCTGTTGGGAACTCGGCGCTGACGCCCGTGGTTGTACCTGGGTCGCAAGCCCCAAGGGTAGCGTTGGCCTGGCGGCCTGGGGTACAACTGGAAGCATCCGAAGGTCCCGGCAAAGCATGAGTCGACTGGTAACAACGAAACAACTTGTTTATTTTAACATCGCAAAGAGTTGGCGGTCAGGTTTGACCGTAGTAGAGAGACGGGAGAGCACTTCACTCAACAGAAGAAATCGGAGCCCTCCTTTTGGCGTCCGGGGGCAGCTGTTTTTATACTCTCGCAGTTGAGGGCAAGAAGGAACCCCTCAAAAGACGAGCACGTGAATGTACAATGGGCTAATGGTGACGCACACTGTCGTAGCGATGCCGTAGCACCATGTCGAGCACGATCTCGTAGCACCCTGTCGTGGCGCTGCCGGTCGGACACAATGACTGTAATGAGAAGATGGTCCCTGCTTTGGCATCGCCTGTTTCGGGCATAATGACTGGAACGAGATCCCTGCTTTGGCATCGCCTGTTTCGGGCCCAATAACTGGAATGAGATCCCTGCTTTGGCATCGCCTGTTTCGGGCACAATGACTGGAACGAGATCCCTGCTTTGGCATCGCCTGTTTCGGGCCCAATAACTGGAATGAGATCCCTGCTTTGGCATCGCCTGTTTCGGGCACAATGACTGGAATGCGAGGATGATCCCTAGGCGGTCGCATCGCCGCAGTCGCGCCTGGAAACACCTGGCGATGAGTGTTGCGGCGACGACGATCGGGCCAAAATGTCCGCCGCCCCGCCGCAGTCGCGCCGGCAAAACCACGTGTCGCAGGCGAAACGCAACAGACCGCCCCGCCGGGGGAAGGAGATCCCGATGGACAGGGGACTGCATCCGCTGTCCGGAGGGATGTCGCTCGATGATGCTCATAATCGAAGTCGGGCGTCCCTCGACGTTTCTTGAGCGCAGCGCACAGAGAAGGCCTCGTTCTCTTGTTCAGGTTCGCACGGGACACTGCAAAGTGACTTCGGGAGAGTTCACATTTTTGTTCTCGTTCCCGGCAAGCGTTAGAACTACGCTGAAACTCAACCGCTCAGTCAGCAAGCACGGCACAACCCTCACTAAGCCCTGCCAGGCTCTTTCCCCTTTTTATACCACTGCCTAGTTCCTTACAGTAGTCTAGCATCACTCAGAACGCGTCCACAAATTGAAAAATTGCACTAGAAAGCATATCATCACTTTGAAACACTAAACAAAAGCAATATGTTAAAAAAAAATCCTGCCTCAGGAAGAAAAACATCAGTAACAAACAATTTTGAGGCTGATTCCTACGTTAGGGGCTTCGACTTAAGCCATCGGCGTTACCGTTGAGACTCCCCTTTTTGTAACGCACCTCAAAGGAATATTGTTGTAAAGCGAGGCTCCAGCGCAGGAGGCGGCCATTTTTGGGAGAGATGGTCTGCAGCCATTGGAGAGGGCAGTGATCCGTCTCAATGATAAACCTCGAGCCGGCTAGATAGCATGACAATTTCTGAACGGCCCACACGAGACATGCACACTCTTTCTCGGTGGCGCTATACGCCTGCTCACGACTGGTCAGCTTACGACTAGCATACAGGACGGGGTGTTCTACTTCTCCATTTTCCCGTTGGCACAGTACAACGCCCATGCCTCGCTCACTAGCATCGCACTGAACAATGAACCCTTTTGTATAGTCTGGCGATCGTAGCACAGGCTGGCTTGTTAGGGCACTCTTTAGGGCGCAAAAAGCTCTTTCCTTGGTCTCGTCCCAGACGACTGTTTGAGGCTCTGTTTTTCTTAGAGCATCCGTCAGGGGAGCCGCGATATCAGAGTACCTAGGGATGTACCTCTGATAGTAGCCGGCGACACCCAAGAACGACCGAATATCGGTCTTGGTGCGCGGTTGCGGAAAGTCTCGCACAGCGGCCACTTTTATTTCAGAGGGGCGGCGACGACCCTGACCAATCACGTGAGCGAGGTAGACAACCTCGGCCTGTGCTAACTGGCACTTAGGAGCCTTGACTGTCAAGCCCGCTTCGCGCAGGCGGGTTAGCACTGCCCGCAAGTGTGCCATATGCTCAGACCAGGATGCGGAGAATATCGCTACGTCGTCTAGATACGGTAAAGCGAATTCTTGCTGTCCCCGCAACACTTTATCCATGAGACTTGAAAAACAGTATGGCGCGTTCTTCAAACCAAAACTCAACACTTTAGGACGGAATGTTCCCATTGGTGAAATGAACGCCGCATACCTACTAGCCTCTTCTGTAAGTGGAACCTGCCAATAACCCCTGACAAGATCTAGGGTGGAAATAAACTGAGCGCTACTAACTTTCTCAAGGCGCTCCTCGATGTTAGGGATCGGATAAATTTGATCCTTAGTGATGGAATTAAGCCTGCGGTAGTCGACGCAAGGACGAGGTTCCTTGCCCGGTACCTCAACTAAAATCAAAGGGGAGGTATAATCACTCTCACCTGCCTCAATAACACCGAGCTGTAGCATTTTCTTTACCTCAGCCTCCATAATATCGCTCTGGCGGGGTGACACCCGATACGCCTTGGATCGTACTGGCTCTGGGGAGGTAAGTTCAATATCATGAGTAAGTACAGAAGTCCTACCAGGCCTCTCAGAGAACAGACCTTGAAACTCTTGTAATAGCTGGTGTAGTTCGGTTTTCTGCTCGGGCGACAGCGGTGCTTTACTGATAAGGTCACTAATGACTTGACCGGTGTCTTCCCTGTTCGTCACTGAGCCTAGTCCCGGAAGCTCGACCGGAAGCTCTTCAGGAACGTTTACCATCATGCACACCACTGCTTCCCTTTGTCTATAAGGTTTGAGCAGATTACAGTGGTAAACTTGCTGTGCTTTCCGCTTTCCTGGCAGACTTACCACGTAGTTAACGTCCGACAGTTTCTGAACAATTCGTGCTGGGCCCTCCCACTGCACGTCTAGTTTGTTGTTTAGCGATGTGCGCAATATCATGACCTCATCGCCAACCTCAAAACGACGGGCCCTGGCTGTCCGATCATAATAAACCTTGGCCCTCTGCTGGGCCTTTGCCATTGCTTCACCTGACAACTCCTGTGCCCTTCTTAAGCGTTCGAGGAGCTTAAGCACGTACTCCACCACGACTGGGTCGTCGCCCCTACCTTCCCATGATTCTCGAAGCATGCGAAGCGGAGATCGAAGCGAGCGACCGTACACCAGTTCAGCTGGCGAAAACCCCGTAGCCGCATGCGGCGCGGTCCTTAAAGCAAACATCACCCCAGGCAGACACAGCTCCCAGTCAGTTCGATGTTCAAAACACAACGCTCTCAACACGCGCTTCATGACGGAGTGGAGCTTCTCAACGGAATTCGACTGTGGGTGGTACACTGAGCTGTGTAACAGCTTTACCCCACACCTTTCGAGAAAAGTTGTCGTCAAAGCGCTAGTAAACACTGTGCCCTGATCTGATTGGATTTCCGCAGGGAAACCAACTCGCGCAAATATGGACAGTAGTGCATTAACTATCTCAACTGAGCTGAGTTCTTTAAGCGGCACTGCTTCAGGGAACTTTGTCGCTGGGCAGATCACAGTCAAAATGTGTCTGTACCCCGTGGCTGTTACCGGCAGAGGTCCCACTGTATCAATAACGAGCCGTCTAAAAGGCTCCGTAATGATAGGTACCAATTTCAACGGCGCCCTCGATTTGTCCCCTGGTTTGCCCACCCGCTGACAAGTGTCACATGTCCTCACGAAATGGTCTGCGTCCCGAAAACACCCTGGCCAATAGTACTCTTGCAAGAGACGGTCCTTAGTTTTCTTAACTCCTAGGTGTCCGGACCACGAACCCCCGTGTGACAAGCGCAACAGATCCTGACGATAGCATTGAGGCACGACCAGCTGATCGAACTCCACTCCTCTTCGGTCTAGATACTTCCGGTACAGGACTCCACCCCTTTCCACAAAACGCGCAGTTTTCCTGGCGATACCTTCTTTGACATTGCAGCGCACGTTTTCCAGGCTGCCATCCTTTTTTTGCTCGGCTATCAAAGCCGTCCGGCTGACTTTTAGCAACCTATCAAGTCCGTCTGACGTAGGCGCGATGAGCAAATCAGTAGATAGCTCTTCTAACTTTCCCGCGTCGGGCGTTTCCTCTCCAGTATCTGGCGCCTTTAACGTTACAGACTCTAGTTTATTCAGTTCGGGCGTGCTCGGCATATCAGCTTGCTGCGCCTCTGACCCTTTTTCGTTGTTTGATAACGTCGGCCCCGCAACTATCGCCTTTGCAGCGAGCTCCCGAACCTTCGATCTGGTTAAGGCCTGAACACTAGCTTCACCAAACAAAAGCCCCTTCTCGCGCAGGAGGTGATCGGACCTGTTTGAAAATAGGTACGGGTACTGGGGTGGCAGCATAGATGACACTGCCGCCTCCGTCTCAAGCGCTCCGAAAGGTCCTTCAATAAGCACCTTTGCTACTGGCAGACACACGCTATGAGCTTCCACGGCTTGCTTGATCCATGCGCACTCGCCCGTGAACATATGGGGTTCTACGTAAGACGGGTGAACTACATCCATCGTAGCTGCGGAATCGCGAAGCACTCGGCACTCTTTCCCGTTTACGAGGAGGTCTCGCATGTAAGGCTCGAGAAGCTTCATGTTCTCGTCAGTGCTGCCTATTGAAAAAAACACAACTTTTGGTGTTGTTTCCGGACACTGCGCCGAAAAGTGACCCGGCTTCTGGCACGTATAACAAACGCCCGCTCGCCTCATCTCGAACCGCTTTCTGCGTTTGGCTGCCGCCGTCTCTTTACGTTTGGTCGGACTGCTTTCACTCGCATCCTCACTACGCGTGTCCCCCTTTAATCTCATCGGCGTGAACTTCGGCCTCTCAAACTTCGAGCCAAATTCACCCTTTTAACCGTCCTTAGCTCCGCGAGCTCGACGCGTCACAAACTCCTCGGCTAGCTCAGCGGCTCTAGCCACCGTACTCACGTCTGGCCTATCCAAGACCCAGTATCGCACGTTCTCCGGTAACCGACTATAAAACTGTTCTAGCCCGAAACACTGCAGAACTTTATCGTGGTCACCAAACGCTTTCTCTTCTTTGAGCCACTCCTGCATGTTCGTCATAAGCCTATACGCAAACTCTGTATATGACTCACTTCTGCCTTTCTCATTTTCCCGAAACTTCCGACGGAACGCCTCCGCAGACAGCCGGTACTTTTTTAGAAGACTCGATTTCACTGTGTCGAAATCCTCTGCCTCCTCTCTATCCAAGCGAGCGACTACGTCGGCCGCCTCGCCGGGTAACAAAGTGAGCAAGCGCTGTGGCCACGTTTCCCGAGAGAACCCCTGCTTCTCGCACGTTCGCTCAAAGTTAACCAGGAACAAACCAATGTCCTCTCCAAGCTTAAACGGCCGCATTAGGTCAGTCATTTTGAACAATACGCGTTCTCCTGCACCGTGTGCCTGACTTCCATTACGAGCGCGTTCCATCTCTATCTCGAGACGCTTCATTTCCAAAGCGTGTTGATGGTCACGCTCTTCTTTTTCTTTCTCTTTTTGTTCTTTAAGTTCGCGCTCCTGTCTTTTTGCAGTCTCCCTCTCTTCAATAGTCTCAAGGCATTCCGACAGCTCGTCATCCTCAGCCTCTAACTCAAGAATAGCCTTTAGCAGTTCAGGTTTTCTTAGTTTGTCTGAGACATCCAGACCCAACTCTCTTGCAAGCTCCAACAATTTCGGTTTGCGCAACGACTTCAAATCCATGGCTGCTCTGAATGCTGCTTTCTCTACTGCTTACTATTGTCTTGCCGCAAACTAACCCGGCAGCAACGACAACCACAATTACCAGCTCTGTTTCTAACACTAACAAAAAGCCTGGCAAAGCTCAGAAGAAGAAAGTCCCGCACTCACCAAACCTCGCAGGCAGGAATTCCGCGCAGTCGTTCCGCTGCAGGCAACCAGTCGTCACACAGGGCTCGTTGCACTGCTCCCGGATCGTCGTTGAGCTGCTCAGCATACCGTCAACTGCATCTCTTCGCTGCTGGCCTCCGTTGTCGCTGTCTCACCGCTGGCAGACAGATGTTTGAAGTCGGAGGTGATCTCACCGCTGGCAACCAGATGTTTTGATCGCGACACTGGAGCGATCTGTTGGGAACTCGGCGCTGACGCCCGTGGTTGTACCTGGGTCGCAAGCCCCAAGGGTAGCGTTGGCCTGGCGGCCTGGGGTACAACTGGAAGCATCCGAAGGTCCCGGCAAAGCATGAGTCGACTGGTAACAACGAAACAACTTGTTTATTTTAACATCGCAAAGAGTTGGCGGTCAGGTTTGACCGTAGTAGAGAGACGGGAGAGCACTTCACTCAACAGAAGAAATCGGAGCCCTCCTTTTGGCGTCCGGGGGCAGCTGTTTTTATACTCTCGCAGTTGAGGGCAAGAAGGAACCCCTCAAAAGACGAGCACGTGAATGTACAATGGGCTAATGGTGACGCACACTGTCGTAGCGATGCCGTAGCACCATGTCGAGCACGATCTCGTAGCACCCTGTCGTGGCGCTGCCGGTCGGACACAATGACTGTAATGAGAAGATGGTCCCTGCTTTGGCATCGCCTGTTTCGGGCATAATGACTGGAACGAGATCCCTGCTTTGGCATCGCCTGTTTCGGGCCCAATAACTGGAATGAGATCCCTGCTTTGGCATCGCCTGTTTCGGGCACAATGACTGGAACGAGATCCCTGCTTTGGCATCGCCTGTTTCGGGCCCAATAACTGGAATGAGATCCCTGCTTTGGCATCGCCTGTTTCGGGCACAATGACTGGAATGCGAGGATGATCCCTAGGCGGTCGCATCGCCGCAGTCGCGCCTGGAAACACCTGGCGATGAGTGTTGCGGCGACGACGATCGGGCCAAAATGTCCGCCGCCCCGCCGCAGTCGCGCCGGCAAAACCCCGTGTCGCAGGCGAAACGCAACAATGGGTAACTCGATACACGTGGAGTACTGACGTGCCTCACACGGGCTCCTGCGTCCTGGGCTCATTTCTGCAGAAAGGCCACTCACCCCTTTCATTTTGCACCGATAGAATCGGCAAGATTCAAGGAACCAGCGGATACCACCTACATCAAATGTGAGTGCGTTTTGGTCAAGATTTCGAGCTTCATCTTCGCCGACCACGCCGCGCCTTGCTACGCCTAACGCCGCGCGAGACCACGGCGGTCCGCCGGGGAGAACAGCTGTCGCACGTGCAGCAGGCACACGGCGCGTGAAAGGAGTCCGACAGCGCTCGATGCCGCACGAGCAAAAGGCGTTGCACGTGCACTGTAAGCCGAAGCCGACGCATCCAACGCCTGAAGGTCGTTTCGCGGAAGATATTATAGGCTGCGTGTCGCTCTGAAGTGTCGGCCCAAGATGGTTTTCGCTTCGCCCGGAGAGCGCCCGCCGCGCGTTCGCCACCGTCGCCATGCCAGCTTGAGCCTGGTGACACTCGGCCCTGCATCCCTCGATGAACTCCGGGTAAGGGAGGACCTGGAACTTCGTGCCACTCGTATGCCGGGCCAGTGGCTCAGTCAACAGGCCACCCCCATCGATCTCCCTGTGGGTCCCCCCCTGCCTACTACCGCTTCGAAGCCTCTCCAGGACGGCCCCCCAGTACAGGAGCCCGATACATCGATCCCGCTCCCCCCCTCCGACGACGAGGACAAGGATATGTCCAGCTCCCGGAAACGCGCCCGCGAGACGGAGAGCGAGGACGAGGAGCCAACCGGACGACGCAAGCAGCCGTCGAGATCTCCCCCCAGCCCGGAGCAGCACACGGCAGCCAGCTGCCACGTGCAGCAACCGGACCACGGCAGCGCCATTTGCCCACACTCGGGCGAAACAGCCGCCACCTCCTCTCCGCCTGCCGCCCAAGACGGAGGCCCTCCAAAAAGGGCGAGCGCCACCTCTCGACATCTTCCCGAGTCTACAGCCGCCTACTCCGCGCCCCCTCCGAGCAAGGGCGCGCCCGGCACCACCGTCGACGCGCCGTCTGCTCCTGATGGCGGCGTGTCCCCTGCAGCGTCTGCTAGCGAACCAGCTACAAACGAAAGCACTGCCGACGTGATGGAGCTGACGGACGCAACACCCACTGTTTGGTCCCATCAGGGCCCTGATCACCGTGCGGCGTGGTTTCTAAAGGACCCACCATGCCAGCCTGCTTCGCGGCCGAAGCCAAAGGGGAAGAAGAAGAAGCAGAAGAAGAGGGAGGAGCCTGCCCATGTTTCCCGTTCGTCTCCCGGGGCAACGGACAACTCGCGGCGCCGACGCGCTGCGCTGGTCAACCCCAGCGTGCCTACAGACGCAGTACGGAGAGCGACACCATCCGCCCTCGAGTCCACCACGTACGACTTCACTCTGGTGCAGTCAAAGAGGGACCGGCGGCGTGCACGAGCCCTGGAGACTACTGCACTCCCGGTTGACCCTGCGGTCGTCGGTACGGCGCTTTTCCTTCCCTCGGGGTCCGGTGGAACCTTCCGAGCAGCACCGCGCCTCTCACTCGCTGCAACCCTCTCTTCGCGGCCCGGTGTTGCAGTGGTTCGCGTTAACCATAAACGCAACATCGTGGCCGCCGATACTACCATCCGGGAGTGCCTGGAAGAACTCTGGCAGCCACTGAGCTGCACGGAATCCCAGTGACTACACGACTACCAGCCGAGCGCGGCAAGAGCACTGGCTTCTTGCACGGGGTGGTCCGGTTACCCGCGGACATAGACGTGCCGGGAGCCATCGATTCGAGCGTTCCCGTGCTGTCGGCAACGAGGGAGGAGAGCACCATCACCATCCGATTCACAGGACCGGTCCCCACTGAACGCGGGCGCCTTTTCAAGCTCGAGTTCAGGGTGAGGCCTACCAGGCCCCGTCCAGTGCAATGTCGGCAGTGCGGCCGCTTCGGGCACGTGCTGGAGACCTGCAGATGGCCGACCGACCGCATCTCCTGCGGCAAGAGCCACGCGGAGGGCGCCTCCTGCCAGAAAGTCCGTTGCAGGAACTGCGGGGGCCCCCATAGGGCCGACACTCCCGCCTGCCCCAATTGGCAGGAAAAACAGGAGGTGGCCACCATCATGGCTTCCTCCACCTCGGCATTGTCGAGGCGTGCTGTCAGGGCAGCAGTCAGGGAGGAGAAGCAGCCGCAGCAGTCCTCCTTATCTCCGGCGCGGTCCTATGCGAGCGTGCTGAAGGGCCCCAGCCCTGCACCCAGGCATCCGGTACCAGCCCCTCGTGCCTCTCAACGCCAGCAGACACCGGATACTGCTGTTCCACCCGCCCAAACTACTATGAATAAGCTGGTGGAAAACCTGCTGCTCACCATGCAAGCAGTCAGCACCATTCTGCCAGCTGACCATCCGCTCCGGGCCATCTGCCTGCAGGCAGTGGCATGTCAACCGCGACACAATCACCATGGCTAGTCGCCAGGCCAAACGTCGGCCGCGCATCCTGCAATGGAACGTGCGCTCGCTGCGCCGACGACACGACGAACTTTCCGAACACCTACTCCTGCACGAGTACGACGTGCTCGCGTTGCAAGAGACATACACGCGCGACGGGGAGTGCAACCTTCCGGGATTCGTGGGATACCACAGTGCGAGCACCTGCGAGTTACGGACTTGCGCCAACGTGCAGTGTTGTGATCTGGTCTATCCACCCGGTCGCTCCCGCGCGTCTATTTACATCCGTGCGCGCCTTGCCCAAGCCGTCGTTCGTGTGGCCGACATCGTTTCCACCTCCGTAGAGTGTGTGGCTGTGACTGTGCGTGTTGAGGGGGCCGACACTTGTGTCGCCAGCGTGTACGTGCAACCCGTGCAGCGATGGGATACGTCTTTCGTGGAGAGCCTTACCGCGCGCATCAATGGTGACTGTGTTGTGTGCGGCGACTTCAACTCTCATCACACGGCATGGGGCAGCAGCCGCTGTGAGCCTAATGGCAGGAACCTGCTGAACTCCATCCACTCCTCTAGTCTGCTGATCATCAACACCGGCAGTCCCACTTTCGTGCGTCGGAAGGTGCGCGGTAGTGTGAAAGACTTATCGCTGATTAGCGAACGGTGCCACTATGAGTGAGTACGCAGCCCTGACACTCATGGGTCGGATCATTATCCGATCTCGCTTGACCCGCTCGGTCTGAGCCGAGACCGGACCTGTACCTATCGCATCACCGACTGGTCTCTGTTCAGGACGCTCTGTGCAACGCCCCCTCCGGCGAACACCGACTTCCTCGCGCACATTTCGAGGTGCGTTGCCACCGCGACCATGTCGTGTACAGTGCCCGCTGGAACGCCGGCGCCCGACATCAAACTTCTGAATTTACGCGCGGCACGCCGATGCGCTGAACGCCGCGCCATCAAAAGCGACAAGGTGGAGCACTGGACTCTTTACAACCGCCTTGATGCCGCGTGCCGTCGTCATACCAGGCAGCGTCGCAACCAGAGCTGGCAAAGTCTCTGCCTCTCCTTGGAGGACACTCGCGACAAAGCACGCCGCTGGCGTATTCTCGCCGCCCTACTTAGTCCCAAGATCCCCCGCCGCCCTGCACTCTCCATCGCAGTGGCCCGGGGCTTGAGTGCCGAGCAGTTAGCCGAACTCTTCGCGCATACGTTCGCTCCGCCGTCTGTGTGCCCTGTCACAGCCGCCGTCGAACTTCCGCCACGCAAGATGGTTGAACGCCTCGCTCCTATGCGCTATTTCCCAACGAGCGCATTTCTGGCGCATGTAGAAGTGCTGTGTTCTGCTGAGTTCACGCTCAGCGAGTTGCGCATCGTCTTGAACAGACGCAAACGACGCTCCGCTCCCGGTTCCGACGGCGTTACTCATCATGTCCTGAGCGCAGCTCAGCTTCTGTCACTTCTCGAGGTCTTCAAGTCGGTCTGGCGCAGCGGCATCATTCCCGCCGACTGGAAAGAGGCGATCGTCGTTCCCATTCTCAAGCGCGACAAACCAGCCTCGAACATCAACTCCTATCGCCCAGTATCGCTAACCTCTGTACCCGGCAAAACAATGGAGTCCATGGCTTTGCACCGCCTTGAATGGATTGCCTCCGCCATAGACGCACTTGCCCCTGAACAAAGCGGCTTCCGCCGACTGCGCTCGACAGCTGATTCCCTCGCGGACGTTGTCGCTACGCTCGAGGACGCGGCAAGCCGCCACGAAGCCGGATACCTGGTGCTGCTCGATGTGGAACGCGTGTTCGACGGCCTCCCGCACGGCACCATCATTCAAGCGCTTCGCGAGCTGCGTATCACCGGCCGCCTACTGGACTATGTCTCGGCCTATCTTAACGGCCGAACGCTCAGAGTGCGCGTGGGTGATGCGCTCAGCACCCCCCGTAGCGTGACCTCTGGTGTTCCTCATGGCAGTGTCCTCAGCCCTTCCCTCTTTAACTTGGCGCTTTCAAGGCTCCCTGATTTCATACCGAAGGTGACAGCCTTCGAAGTCCGTGTGGCGATTTACGCTGACGACATCGCTCTTTTTGCTAGCGGGCCCACAGACCATGGCTACCAAGTGCGTCACTCACTCCAGTTGGCGATCAACGCCGTGGACGAATATCTCGGCAGCATAGGGCTTCAGCTCTCGGCGTCGAAAACCGAGGTGCTACTAATTCACCCCCGTGCAAGCTGTGCACGCTTCGAAGTGCCAACTCTCTTGCTGCGCGGAAGCCCTTCCCGTGGCAGAGAAAAGTCCGATACCTCGGCCTCCATATCGACTGCCGCCTCAACTTTAACGCGGCCACCACACAACTCTGCAGGGACTCCAGCAAAGCCGCAGGCGCCGCACGCTCGCCCGAGGCTGCGGCTGCGCACCACATCTTGCGCTCCCCCTGCCGCCTTCGCCGCACGCCTCCGCGCTCCTCGGCGTAAACATCACCGTCCCGGGCGTCAAAAGCAAGCGACAAACAGCACTGTGTGCCATGCAGCTGGAGACGGTTGCATTGATCTTCGAACATATACGCGACCGCCTCCTATACTGTACACTGACGGATCCGTGTCCAGTGACGGTTCCGCCACTGCCGCGTGCACGGCACCGGACATTTCTCCGTCTCGACAGTGCCACCTTCGTTTTCCTGCCTCGTCGACAGTCGCCGAGCTCGCGGCGATTGACCTCGCGGCTGACCTACTTCTTCAGCAGTGCGGAGTCTCGTCTACCGCGATACTGTCGGACTCGCGTGCGGCTCTGTGCATGCTGAGAAAGGACTATGCCGGTCCTCCGCTTGTGCAGCGCGTGGGATCAAAACTGCGCCATCTCGCAAATCAGGGCTGCGATTTTGCATTGCAGTGGGTCCCCGCGCACATTGGCCTGCCCGGGTGCGAAGCGGCCGACGCCCTCGCGAAGCAAGCTCTCTCGACTCGCTTTCCCCTCGCCAGCTCCATCACCCGTTTCGACGTGGCCAAGACGGCGATACTGCGCATCCTCCGCGCGCAGCACCCGTATCCTCGCGTTGCTGCAGGCACGCCCCCTCGCCTCCTCCCCCGCGCGGGTCTCTCCCGCTGGGACCGCTCGTTTCTCCTTCGGCTGCGCGTCGGCTGCTACAACACGGCCGCCAGAATGCACAGACTGCACGGAAGAGGCAGCCCCGTGTGCTTGGATTGCGGCGAGGAGGAGGCGCTTGAGCACCTTCTGTTCCGCTGCCCGGCCTTCGATGTTGAGCGCACTGCGCTCTTTGCATCATACAGTCGTGTGGGACTGCCCTGTGACTCGGAGGGAGCACTTCTCTTTCCGGCAGCCCACCCTTCCATTGTCAAGAAAGTGCTTCCTGCCCTACTTGACTTTTGTTGTGAAACGCAGCTGAGAGCGCGGCTGTAAGCCCCGCATTGCTTCCTCAACCTTCTTGTTATTTTTTTTCGCCTTCTTTTCCTTCTCTCCCGGATTTTTTCTCCCCACTCCCCTTTCCCTGTGCAGTGCTGTTGAGGTGTCCTCCTCTGAGAGACAGTTACGGCACTGCACTTCTCTCTTCCTCTCCCTCAAAAGTCACTACACACACTCGGTACAACCTGACTGATGTCAGCAAAGGGCACTTTCTTCGCGTTTCCGTAAAGCGAAAGACGAGGTCCTTATTCAGAAAACGAAAATCAACGAAGTGCACCCTTCTAGATGAACGAGGAAAAGACTACGCCTGTACGCATGCATACTTACCGAAAGTACCTGTGCAGCTTCTGGTAAACTCGTAGCTCACATGTTCGTTTAGGCTTTCAGTCCTGCTTAAGTAGGCGGGACAAGGTAATCATTCCAAATGTCAAAATGGAAGGCGAAATAAGGTCATTCAAATAATTCAGCACTAAAGAATGCTCGTGCATGAGACATTGTTCGAAAACAATGTGACCTTGCAGCGCTCAGTTCAACAACCCTAAACGAGGCACGCCGGTATGCAATACTAATCAAGACTACCTGTACAGTTCTGGCTAACTCGTACTTTGCATGGGTGAATGTACGTAAATCTGTTTAAATATAAAATACATGGTAGTTATTCGAAATTTGTCACTACACCGCGAAATACAAGTGATTCAAATATTTAAGCATGGCTTGTGAAAACGGTAGTGACTTTTATGTTTCATGTATGTTTCCTCCTTATGCCCTGTGTGACGTTTATGGTTCCTTGATGATATGTGGTGTTTAATGGCGCAAGGGCCAGATGTGGCCAAAGAGCGCCATGACAAGTGGTGATGTTGGCGATGTATTATGGAGATGTGACTTGGCTGTAAAGTTGCCTAAAAATAGTTGCTGTAAAGTGCATAAAATCTACGTGATATAAAATTATGGCGATGACTAATGACGAATACTATGAACATTAAAATCCATCGTAAAAGAATGACATAGAATTGAAAGTATATGAGATGGTTAAAATAGCTGGAGCACTGTTGCCTCGCCGGAGCCCTTGAAACACAAGGGCCTAGAGGCACGTGCTATACGAAAGAACTATCACAGCGCCATCCTCTGAAGAGAGGAGGCGCTACGAACATGTGGGGCTAACAACATGCAATACAACATCTTTCAGATAACTTAAAAGTGCATTGGTGTCAAATAGCGGTTCTGGGCCGAGTAACATTAATGGGTGAAGGGGAATGTGCTGCCGATATGCTAAGGGAAAATGTCTCTTTCTCTCAGATTCGGCTTCCCGACACTCCAGGAGGACGTGGAGTACGGTCAGCCTCTCCCCGCATCTACCACAGGCTGGAGGCTCACTTCCGGTTAGTAGAAAATTATGTGTGCCAAACGTGTGTCCTATTCTGAGACGACAGAACAGGACATCTGTTCGGCGCGATTTTGTAGTAGAGGGCCAGAATCCTAACTGTGGTTTTATCAGGTGGAGCTTATTATCTGTTTCCGCGTCCCAGATGCGTTGCCAGTGATCGCGCAGCCTCCTTCGCAAGAAAGGCCTCAGATCTGTGACAGGCACCGCAGAGGTAGGGTTAACAGCTTGCAATGTGATTGACGTGGCCATCTCGTCCGCCAGAACGTTATCTTCAATTCCCCTATGGCCAGGGACCTATATGGTTCCTTGTCCTTTATGTGAACTTCAGGAAACATGCTTTGTGTGGTACCGCTGTTTTACTCCTCCTTTGGTATGACTCCAGGGTACCGCCCTAATCTTTCCTGTAGGGTGTACCCTTTGCGTTTACGGCAGTGTATTGCCTGGGTGCGCTCTCTATGTTACCTGGCTGTGCATTCCCTCGAGGGCACAACCAGGTACCTCAGAATGCGCACAGCGATTAGCTGTTAACTCATGGTACAGATAGACCAGATACCTGTAAGGTGTATTAACTATCGATGTATCTAGGCGTGAATAGGGGGGAGGGGGTGCGCCTGCCTTCCTTCCCATTCGCAGCATCCCACCGATGCATTTACTGCAAGACGCCATGAAAAGTGCAGCTTAAAATAAAGATTCGCGGAGCGAATTAGCTCTCACGACGCGCAACGATAATGCGGTGGCGCGATATGGTGTGCTCGCTGGCTTGCGCTACATGAAGCGAAAAAGAGGCGGACGCCTCCGGGGGCCGATTCACCACATTTCTGCGAGAGTAAATAAATGTAAAAACTGCTATTTAGGTAGCTGTTTTCAGTGTTATTTTGGTGTCATAACAGCATTGAACATGTCAATAAATTAGCATACGTAACGATTTGGTCTATATTACGCCCGTTAGATTTCTTTGCAGGCTTCAGCGTAAAAAAGCAACCGCTGCCACCTCCAATGCTCCACTGGTGCTGAAGCCAAGTTTCACTATGATGTAGTTCGAAAGAATGTAGTGAAATGGGATATTTATAACGTTTATGGTACCCAACGTATAAAAATAAATGAATGTTAACAATGGGAGTCGAACTCACAGTTAACGTGTGTGAGGTAGAAACGCTACCACTGTTACACCACAAAACCGTGGTTTACGGACGACGTTTTGACATGTTGCTGTAAAGGCGGTCAATTGCCTTCGCGAGGTTTTTTCCTAGTTTTTTGTTTCAGACCTCAGCCTTGTTGAGATACCTTTCCTCTACAACTATGCGCAAATTACCCACAAAAGTTTGCTAACAGATGCAGTACCTGCGGTCGCTGCTAAAGGTGCCTGTCTTTTCAAAAGTGCGTCTGATTGCTCCTTTGACGTTAGCGTGGTTCGAAGTACTGCGGTGCGGATCCCGTAAATGCTTTCTAGGGCGCAAAACTGAATTCATAATTGTCAGTTGGCTAGGTAGTGGAAGTTGTGTTCGAAGCATGGCCGTATTTGTTTGTTTACGCGTGCATCTAAGCAGTACGCCTCTTTCACTTCAGCCCAACCTTCAGCTGCCGTAGCCAGCCATTACCACGTTTTGTCGTCTTTGCTTGCTACGCTACGAGGAAAAAAGGCTCCACCGATTCAAAAGGAGGCCACATATTCTCTCAAACATGACACTTGGCGCCATAAGAAGCGTGTACGTGGGTGATGATCACGCGTTTGGGCTCGTTGGGTCTCGTAGGTGCCCTTGTGCGCAGTGCACACCGAATATAGGTGGCGCGCGAGGTGATCCATGATGGCCGGCACAGGATCGCCGACAGCGCGTCCGTGGCGTTGCACTCCGACCTTATTCTCATCGGCTGCGGAGAAAGGTAGCGATGACGCTAGCTTTCTGCGAAGCAGCTGTCGTTAGCAGACGTCATGGATCACCTTCAAATCCGTCAACAAAAAGAAGAAAAAAAGAGTGCGTGACTAACACAACACAAACAACTTCTGAACGCCGGCTATCTCACTTGTCGTGGCGTGCGTCAAGGCATGCAGCCTTGACGTTGTTACTGTTCAAGGGCTGCTTGCACAGAGGTCAAACGGTCACGGCAAGCCGCTCTCATCGAAATACGGCTGTCACGGCCGGGATAAAAAAAGGACCATAAAAAAAGTTGGCGGTCACTTTAGCCTATGCTCAAGAGGATGCGCGCTCACTGCACATTTATTAAAACACTTTGATATTCTCATTCGAATCTGTTGCCACTTCCTATTAATTGTTCTTTTCTTTATTTTCTCGTTCACTTGTTACCTTTTTCGGTCGCCAAGACATCACCCCTAGTTCTGCTCGGTTAACGGCACACTATAACGGTCGTGGCAAGTCCATGAAGACCATTAAGACTCATACGCTCGGCCACTGATTGAATTTTTTTTAACACTTCCATTGCCGGAGGTAGCTACATAAACTTGTATACCGGATGTCCCAGTAAACTTGGACCATGATTTAAAAAAAAAAGCCAAGAGCTGTAGAGAAATAGTACCGACTGCATAGTAGCGGCAGTCGTGTGCACTTACAGCTAATGGTTTTTTTTCATCACGAAGTACGAAATAATTAATTGCTTTTAATTAGTGACCTCTTTATTATTGTTTGAATCGCAAACACAATTACAATGTTGTAGGGCACATTAGGTAACCTCCGAATCAATCATTTATTTCGTGCTGAAGTGTGCCTGGTGTTTTTTTTTTTCCATGAAAAAACCAAAGCCCACAAAATACACGACATAATAAATAGACGCACGCTTGCTCGCCGCTGCTCAAGAGCCTTTTGAGCAAGCTTTGAAAGATATCCGCCTGTTTTACTTTATTGCCGCATCATACAAGGCTTAGTCATGTAGGAAGGCCCGAGAGGTTTCGCAACCTAACAAGCGTGGAGTGATAAGCTTCAGCACCTGCGGACGCCATAATGTTATGATCGATCATGAGGCACTCGGGATAGCTCTAACCTTCGCCTTAAAGAAAGGCACAAAAGAAATTCAACCAATGTTTAAAAAGACCAGTGGGCAAAAAAGCGCGAAAGAAGAAAAAAAAAGCAGCTCTCGGAGGAACGGAAAAGAGCTACTCGGGAGTTTACTTAAATTAAGTTGTTAGCTTTCATCCCACGTCGACTATTACCTCAAACTTCAAGTGCTGTTCCGCCGGACCAACGTGTACTTTCATTCCTACGTGCCGATGACGTCATCCGAATGCAATCCCCTCCCCGCTTTCGTCGCCAGCAACCCTTAGCATGCCCAAAGACTGCCATTTCGAACATGTAACACCACCTTCCTCTCTAACGCAGCAATGGCACTGAGAGCGTTTGAATAAATAAATAAATAAATGAAATATAACAACAACGCGTAAAGCGTCTCAGCCGCCCACAAAGAAGCATGAAAAGGTACAACTTGTATGGCCATTTACTCTTTCTGTCTCGAACTCCCGAAAAGAGGTAAAACAAAGCAGTTTTTTACCTATTTACTTCTTTGTCGCAAGCTTTCTTTATGCGAGGATAGGGTTACATCATTAAGGTGCGTTAAACGGTCACGTTTTACACCAGTTTTGAGCGGTTATTTTTCACTGCCAGTGATGGTACATGCTCAAACAGGTAACTTTCTGAAGCAATACAGTACTTGCTTCTTCCCAACACTTGTGCTGTTGGAGGTTTGGCCAACGACATTTGAATGTCACCGCAGACTCTGCTTATTTGGTCTTTAGGGCCTCCGGTGTGGTAGTTTAGAAGCTTATGTAGCCCCACAAGAAGTCTAGCGTTGTCATGTCCGGCGACCTTGCAGGTAACGGTACAGGTCCGTGCCGGCTAATCCACTGTGTAGGAAAAAACTTGTGAAGACACGCTTGAGACGGACACTTCCATGCGGAAAAGCACCATCGTGTCGAAACCAGGTGTTCCGAATGTGCGCAAGTGGAACGTTCCATTAGACGTCGTTCATGGGGCCTTCGAGAATGTCGTTGACGCAGCATTGCGCCGTTAGTGTGTGGTCAAAAACCCGCACCACACATAAAATGACCACCGGTATTGGTGTCGTGTTTGTGCCAGCCGGTGTGGATACCTTGATATCACTCCAACAGTGCGCCTTGTGAAAATTAACTTGTGCGTTTCTAAAGAAATTAGCCTCATCCGTCCAAAGCACGCGATTGAGAAAGTTCGGTTCCTCACATTTCCTGAAAATGGAATTGGCAAAATGAAGTCGGTTTTCAAAACCTTGGTCTTCAAGTTTTTGATGAAAATGTACATGGTACGGGAGCATATCAGCTTTTTTTTATATAATAATCCACACTGATGACCTTGAGGTTCCTGCCTCCGCTTAGGCGTCGCGCACACTATCGTGAGGGTTAGCAGCGAAGAATGTCAAAACATCCGTTTCCGTTTCTTGAAGTACCGTAGCAGTCTTGTGTCGCTTTCTTGTGAAGCTACCCGTCTCGCAAAGGTCTTCGCACGTTCTAAGTATTCTTGACGGACTAGGGTGTCCTCCACGATGCCACATCCGGAATAGCTCGGCTGCTTTCCTCTTGTCGCTACACGCTATCGAGCCACAATCATTTTCAGCCGAGTGTAAATTGTACGGGCAGAAAGTAGATTTGTACCACATGGTACGAGCCTGCCAGGCTAATAGAGTATTAAACACTATACAACAGCCAACGTGGGAAGGATGGCAGGCAGCCCTGTCCAGCTCAATCGTCGAGGATCAGCAAGCCCTCGTAGAAAGAGCCAAGGTAGCGGCCTTAGCCAACGGAACTCCGGAATAAGAATCCGACCCCCGTTCTCCTCACTCCCCTCCCCTTTTCTTGTCAATAAAACGTTTTCATCATCATCTTGTCGCCGTGCGCTGTCCCTATAGCCAGCATCATTTTAGCCTTCTGATCATTCATGAAGCCCATGACTTTCTTCTTGAAGAGCAAGTCACTGGCGCGGTATTGTTGAGATCTCCCGTTATTATCTACGCAATGACAGGTCAAGCCACAATGATTTACGTAATATACAACAGCATATGCTGGCCGTACAGATCCACCAAAACGCATTAGATGGACATAGCCTGCGCAAGGTTTCTTCTTATTGCTAAAGGAAACAAAAGGAACACACCGTCCGGGCGCGCCTACCTACAGAACAAGATGAGTGCGCAAGATTACAGCCCGAAGTGCGCCATCACGGTTTCCCAGCTTCGAAATCTGCACCCCCCTACGGCTCCACTATGCTTGTCAGTGCGTCAGCGGCGTGTTCCCATAATGCCGCTTCCATCGCACAGCGTGAAGCCCTGTATAGAGCTGCCACTGCCGCAGCTAGTAAAGCCATGTATACGTGTCTATTTGCTTGGAAGCGCTTGAGTAGTGGCGCGCGAGCGCGTATCTATTTCGTATTTCGTATTTTGGATGTTTCGCTCGCTTTTTTTTTCTCTGAAAAACCAACGAAGCAAAGATGAGCGCGAAACAAATGCTTGATTCGGAGGTTATTTCAGGTGCCCTACAGCTTTGTCATTGATATGTTCACGATTCAAGCAATAATAAAGGAGATAACTAATTAAAACAATTATTAAATTAATACTTCGCGATGAAAAAAATACCGGCTCTAAGAACGTACGACTACGGCTACTATGCAGTCGGTACAATTTTTTCTACAGCTCTTGGGGTCTTCTTTATATTTTGGTCCAATTTAACTGGGACAACCCCGGCATATATGGTTCCTTCTACTTTCTCGTATCCCAGGCAAAATGAGTGGGGCACGGAAAGGCAAATCAGGTTAACACACAGCGGTAACTTTCAACAACAGATTTATTTCCAGTTCTCGCATGCTTAATCATACTCCTCAAAACGTCCTAGGACACGGGTACATTGCTCCCAATGTACACGTGTCTGTGTACATGTAATGTACACATTGGAACTCGCACCCTCTCTTTTAGTGGCACGAGCACCGAGTGACACCCTTGTTTCTTTCGCAGCGCATCCGGTTCACCTCCTGGGATTACCGGGTAGAAAACTCGAAATAAATCAGAAAACAGATAAAAATACAGTACAGTACAAAATTCATGGGTTTTATTAAAGACCTAATATCAGAGCGTAAGTTTAGTTACAAGTTGAGTTACTCAAGTCTCTGGAATAATTAAAATTAATAATAGATCAGTGAGACGATCGGCAATAATATTCAAAACAAGTCATCAATATAGAAACAAATATTACAGTACAAGATTCATTGGTTCCATTAGAGATATAATATCAGAGCATCAGTTTATTTACAAGGATAGTTAATGAAGTGTCTGGAATAACTGAATTAATTTGAAATCACTGATTACCGCACACCAAAGCTCAGAATCGTATACTTTAGAGATCCGCCACGTGAGCGCGAGCTTGCCGAATTTCATGGAAACCCGAAAGTAGAAAATGGAAGTATTGACGTCACGCACAAGGTGGTCTGTTATTTATTTATTTATTTATTTATTTATTTATTTATTTATTTATTTATTTATTTACACATACTGCAGCCCCTGCATGGGCTATTGCAGGAGTGGCTAATACAATACAAGAAAGAAATACCATAGGCAACAAAGAAAGTTTAGGCGCAGTGTTGAGGGAGTACAGACAAGAATTCATTTAATGGAAGAGAACGGTTGGTTCCTGGTAGCGAATTCCATGCTTCAATTGTTTTAGGGAAAAAGCTACACTTAACTTAAAAGCGTTAGTGCGTGCAAAAAATGGTGTAATGTTAAGCGCGTGATGTCTCCTACTAGAAGAGATTTTTGCAAAGGTGATATATTCATTACTGGAGAGGCGACAAGATGAGTGAATAATGCCATGAAAAAATTTTAAAGAATGAACGCTTCGCTCTTAGGCGAGAGATGTCAGGTTGAGTGAAGACATGACTGACGATGGTGAGAACTGGTGGTCATAACGTCGGTGGACCAATCTAATGGCTTTCCTTTGGATGACCTCAACTCTGTCTATTTCGTACTGCTTGTAGGGATTCCAAACAATACTACCATACTGAAGTGTAGGGCGAGCAATAGTTTTATATAACAGTAATTTAGTGTCGCGCGGAGAATTAGACAGAGTACGACGTAAATAACCGGGTTTTTGTAGAGCTTTGGTCGTAATGGAATCAATGTGCTTTGACCAGGACAGGTTAGTGGTGAACGTGAGACCAAGATATTTATATTCAGAAACGCCTTGAGTTAAATTTTCATTAAATCTGTGGCTGAAAAGGAACGGGTTAGCTTTATTAGAGAAGGACATAACGACAGTCTTACGGAAGCTAATATGCATTTGCCATGTTTCACACCATTTAGAAAATCTGACGAATGATTCACTAAGGCGAACATGCTCAGAGAGAGATGAAATGATGTCATACAATACGCAGTCATCTGCATACATTCGAATTTTAGATAATATCTCGTGTGGCAAATCATTAATATATAGTAAGAAAAGTAGAGGTCCGAGGACCGAGCCTTGAGGGACGCCTGATAACACATCCACCACCGAAGAATTGATGGAGTTAAAGCTTACGAATTGAGAGCGGTGAGACAAAAAACTTTCTATCCAGTTCACTAATTGAGGGTTGTTAAGAATGGCATTTAGTTTGGACAGTAGTTTTGAGTGAAATACGGTATCGAAAGCTTTGGAAAAATCTATGAATATATCGTCCCAGCTTTATAATAACCGGCTAATCATAACCGGCTAATCAATGAAAAACTGCTGCCTTCGAGTTCGGTTCATGCGTTGCGTTCGCCTAAAGCTAACCGAAGGAACACCAACGCCGAGGTGCGAGTGCAATTAAGAGAAACTTAAATCAAAGATTAGCATCGCCTACCATTTCTTTTTTCGTCCTCACCCCCACCCCCTTCTTGCATGCTCCTCTTGGCAAGAGATATACACAGTGGAGAGGCAATCTATGCAAACATGAGCATTATTTGTTTCTAAAGCCTAGGGAATATTCTAAAAAGAATGGCCGCACAGTTTTCAATATACTACTAAATAATTGATTGAAAACGGAAACTGAAAAAGTGGGAGAAAACAGTGGGCAATACGAAAATTCCCTCAGTAAGTTAAATGTTCAAATATTACAACCTCATTACAAAACCTCCGTTTGTAAGAACCGCTGGACAATACAAACATTTCCACAATAAGCTAGCCATTACAAAAATTAAAAAGAGTTTTAAATCTTTATGTCTAAGAAACTTATTTCTTATTCCCTTTGTCGGTCGCCTAGGCATCACCACAGCTTCTACTTGGTTAATGGCACGTTAGAACGGTCGTGGCAAGTCTATGAAGACCATTAGGACACCAATGCTGGTTCACTAAATTATTTTTTTTTTCATCGGCGGTTGTAGCTACATGAGCTTGTTAATAAAGTGCCTTCTACTTTCTTCTAGCCCGGGCAAAATTAGATTTCCTTCAATAAGCTAAAAATATAAGCTCTAAAGGTAGCTCATAAGCTCTTCGCCATTCAAAAATGTCATCGAAAGACCAACTCGATAAAAAACTAAAAGACAAGAACAAAACTCAAAGGGTAGAGGTTTCAATAACGAAGCGGCAAAATACAGGTTTTATGGGAGGAGGTAACTTAAGGTCAGGAGCTGTGACAGCTTGAATAAAGTAGGCACATTATACTGTGATGAAGATCACTGTTCTTTTATCCAAAGGCTACCGCAGAATTGAGAACGTGCTTCTACGAACAGTTGATCTCGGAATAAAGTCGTCTATGACGTCGCAGAGATTTACTTTGCGGGCGAACTCTTTGTGCCCATGGAGAACTGCTATGCGACATAACTGCGATTGTCCCATTGTTGACATAAGGTACGATTTGACGCGACGGAGGCATGGAAACGATCTCTCAGGTGTCCGTGACGTCACTAGGATAGTCTAAGCAATTTTGACAACCTTAGCAACCTCGGGCAAAAGCTCTCGCAGCTACTCACAGTTATAGCCCGAAATCATTTCTACGACATTGTGAAACGTTTTCAAGGGTGTGCTGAGCTGCCTTGTTACATCTACGAGCATACTAAAGTGAACGTTGAGCCGTTAAAGTTCAAGATCAAGCCCGAAGAACTTCAACAAATACTTACAACCAAAAAAAGTTTACAGACGACGGGATCTCAGAAAACGTCCAATTTCCGAGCAGCCTCACAACGTAGACTAGTATTCGTATTTACAGCTTCTACCAGTACATGAGAACAGCATTGTGATGCTCGGTTTTACTGAATACTATTGCGGACTGTTCGGAAAGTTTCATTCATTTGCCTTGGCACAGGAGCTTCTTCTCAAAGATATTAAGTTCCAATTCTCGCGCCTCGGCCTTTCTATCTTTCCAAAATGGTAAAATCATCCCTTCCAAAGTCCGCTAAGACTCTCCCTGACGGCCTTGACCATTTTCTGTGCTTGATCAAATCTCAGCGCTACTTTCTGCAACGCAGTGCTCACAGCTTCGAATCTCGAAAACGCGAGTGTCAGGAACTTGAGGATCAAGTATGGGTCGAATTTTTACTGCACTTTCAAAAATTCCCCGGCTCTGTCTCCGGCGTCGTTCCGTTCTTCTGTTGCTAGTCCATGAGGAAACGAGGTCATGTCGCTATAATTCTCCACAATATATTTCAGAGAAGTGGTCGTTAGCATCTACCTCGTGGGACAAAACTTCCCCAACTATACGTCCTCCAATAGTGAGGTCATACTATGATTAGTTGGAAAAGTGTTTCAGGGACCCTTTAAGGCGTATAAGAGTGTGTGCATGTACTATTGTGCGACTTCCAGGCATATAATGTATATATATATAATATAATATATATATATATGTATATATATATATATATATATATATATATATATATATATATATATATATATATATATATATATATATATATATATATATATATATATATATATATATATATGCCAATAAAAAGACATGTACTATCCTTTTTGTCACCTGCGTGATAACGATGCCAAAAACCGCAGCGTTCACTGCTGCAGCAAGTCATTTTATGCGCAAACGCTACGGATTGGGAAGTGTGATAGCCTTCATTTCAAGCGTAGAAATATTTGGCAATTCACAAGTTATATTGCAGAACCAAATGGAACAAGTCCACCTAAATAATGGTAGAGATACATTTACATGACGCATTCAAGCCTTGAATTAGAGCTTTCGAATAGTTCGTGAAAACAAATATCACTGTATTGTGCCAACAGTTACCTGTTATATACTTGCAGGGTGACAAATGAAGGCGAGGGCTTGCACAATGAGTAGTAGAACAGACAATGGCAGCTATAAGTCTGACATAAAAAAGAGCTATGTGGATTTGAGATTAATGTCAGTAAACGATATTCCACGTGAGAAGAGGACAATTGGAGCCGGGCAGGTCACATGATGGGTACAGCAGATATAAGTGGTGGCCTTTTCAGTGGTTTCACCGAGTGGTTAACAAGGGCAGAGAAATGCAATTGAGGGCAGAAAAGATTGGAATGAAATCTAAGATCAGGGGCATTGTAGGCACGAAATCACCAGGGTTGACGCACGCCAGATATAATTCGAGATACCTGGCAGAGATAGTTGTCCTGCAGTGGACCTAATATAGGCTGATAAGAATACTATCATATAGTTAAAGATACTGCCGCATTCACACTTTTGCCTGCTGTTGACATTGGTGATGCCAGTGTCAATCACATATGTATACTTACGGGGCTTTAGGGTTGAGTCTCATCTACTTAGGGCAGATAGTGACCACGGATCCGGAAAAATCAGAAGAATAAGAATAGCCGCTGGCGTGCATTTGACAGGCATTCTCAGATCATGAACAGCAGGTTACCATTGTCTCTCAAAAGAAAAGTGTATAACCGCTGTGCCTTACCAGCACTGACCTACGGGGCTGAAACCTGGAGGAATACGAAAAGGGTTCTACTTAAATTGAGGACGTCGCAACGAGCTATGGAAAGAAGAATGATGGGTGTAACATTAAGGGATAAGAAGAGAGCAGATTTGGAGAGGAAACAAACGTACGTTAATGATATCTTAGTTGAAATCAAGAAAAAGAAATGGGAATGGGCAGGACATTTAATGAGGGAAGATAACCGATGGTCATTAAGGGTTACGGACTGGATTCCAAGAGAAGCGAAGCGTAGGAAGTGGCGGCAGAAACTTAGGTGGGCGGATGAGATTAAGAAGTTTGCAGGGACAACATGGCCACAATTAGCACATGACCGGGGTAGTTGGAGACGTATGGGAGAGGCCTTTGCCCTGCAGTGGGCATAGGCAAGATGATGATGATGATGATGATGACGATGACCTCGTAGCGTCAGAGGTTGAGAACGTTTCGCGGAATGCTGTGGCGCTATGCACATAGGCCTGCACAAATGGTGAGCCATGCCCCTCCCCCTGATCATGCTTAAATGTGATGATGATGTGATAACTTTATTTGGAATCCCGCGATTGGGAGGCCCGGGCCTGGGGCCGCCTAGGTGGCCACTGGGAGCTGCTGCTCCCGTGCGGCTTCCTTGGCTCGCTGGACGGCCCAAAGTTGGTCTTGGAGTTCTGAGCTGGGCAGCACGGCCGACCACCGCACCCGTAGATTTTCTGGGGAGACTGCCATTTTATTTTGATATATTTCACATCCCCACAACATGTGTTGAAGGGTGGCTCTAACAGAATTGCATAGCTTGCACATATCGCTCTCGTATATATCGGGGTAGAAAGTTTTTAGTTGCACGGGACTCGTATAAGTTTCTGTTTATAGTCGCCTCCAAGTAAAGGGCTCAGCTCTGTTAAGTTTAGTGTGAGGCGGTGGTAATACTCGCCTCCGATTTTGATAGAATTTGGTAATATCGCTAAATCTTGTTAATATATCTGTTTCTCTCCAGATTTCCTCCTCCGCGTTCTCCTGACCGATGGAAGTCACTCTTTGCTCAGCTCGGCGAGTAAGACCTCGAGCTTCGCGGTGTGCTACCTCGTTGAGGTTGACTGCGGGAATGTCTGGAGTCGTATGCGCTGGGAACCAGAGCAATTGCCTGCCGTTCTTCTCTGCAATGGAGAACTTTGCTTCATTGACTCTCATGATGTGCCATGCCTCAGGAGAGATCCTACCTTTTGCATAATTTCTAATGGCTGCTTGAGAATCGCTAATGATGTACTGAGCATTCGTGGAGACCAATGCTAGTGCAATGGCTACCTCCTCTGCTGTCTCAGAATGTTTGGTATTAACTGATACGCTTGTAAGGGGTTTTTGGGTGTGATCTACGATTACTGCTACATAGCTATTTCTGTCTGGGTATTCAGCCGCGTCTACGAAGGTTGCTCTGTCGTCTGACCCAAAGCTTCGGATAATTTTCTCTGCTCTACTCTTGCGCCTGCCGTTGTTGTAACCTGGATGCATGTTCTTGGGTATATTTGGTACTAGGTGTTTGTCACGAATTTCTCTCGTTATCGTCCTCTTTTCCCCGTATGTGGTAATCCATTCCTAGTTTGCTTAGTATATCCCGTCCCGTTTTGGTTTTGGTGAGTCGCTCTGCTTCAGATGGTTTGTTGTGCTTCTATGAGTTCGTCCAGTGTGTTGTGGAGTCCTAACTTTAGCAAGAGATCCGTGCTCGTACTCATGGGAATCCCTAGTGCTAGTTTGTATGCTTTTTTATCAAGTTGTTAATATTATGCTTTTCAGCTGCAAACCGATTGTGGAAGGCTG
The DNA here is from genome assembly GCF_050947875.1 of Dermacentor variabilis. NCBI lineage: Eukaryota > Metazoa > Arthropoda > Arachnida > Ixodida > Ixodidae > Dermacentor > Dermacentor variabilis. The sequence continues at coordinate 148,415,228 of NC_134574.1, read as the reverse complement.
CTATGTATGTGATCTGACTGATTACGAATGATTGTATCAGCCGTATGATACTTTCTTCCTTCATACCTTGGTGCTTGTTAGTAATTCGTTTTATTAATTTCATGGTGTTTGTTACCTTTGTGTCTAACTTCTTTACCGTTTCCCTATTTGTGCCTTTGTTCTCGATTACCAGACTTTGAGCTGGTTAACTATTGGGATATTCCGCCCGTTCTTGGTGTGTAGTTTGATTTCCTCATCAGCCTTGTTTCTGTCGTATCCTTTGGGAGGCCTGCCTCTAAGTGTGGGGCGGTACAATAGAAGTTCAGATTTCTCTGCAGAGCATGTGAGGCCTGTTCCCATGAGGTGTTCCTCTAATGTATTAATTGCAGTCTGGAGTCGTTGTTCTATTGATCCGTCGGTGCCATCACAGGTCCAGATAGTAATATCGTCCGCGTAGATTGTGTGATTCAGGGACTCTATGTGATTTAATTTTTCGGGAAGTCCTATCAAGACGAGATTAAACAGCATCGGCGAGATGACAGTGCCTTGCAGCGTGCCGCCCCCCCCCCCCCATGTCGATCTCGGGCGACTTGAGCCCTCCGACGGAGATGACTGCTTTCCTATCTGATAAGAAGCTCTTGGTGTAGTTATACGTCCGTTGCCCTAGTCCTATTCGTTCGATGTTTTCCAATATGGTTGCGTGGTTGGCATTATCGAAAGCTTTTTTAAGATCAAGGCCCAAGATGGCCCTTGTCGAGCGCGTTTTATAATCGATTACGTGATGCTTAAGTTGGAGCATCGCATCTTGTGTTGAAAGAGTTTTTCGAAATCCTATCATTGTATCTGGGTATATGTTATTATCCTCTAAGAAGTTGTGTACTCTGTTTAAAATTACTTGTTGCATTAATTTTCCGACGCAGGATGTTAGGGAGATTGGTCTGAGGTTGTCGATCTCAAGCTTCTTGCCAGATTTTGGAATAAGCGTTATCATCGCTTTCTTCCATTAAGCTGGCACTTCTCCCTTTACCCAACACTCGTTTATGTATTCTGTTAGTTTGGCTATCGACTCATCATCGAGGTTCCTGAGAGTCTTGTTGGTTATACCGTCCGGACCTGGGGCGGATTTGGTGTTTAACTTTTGCAGGGCCGCGAGGATTTCTGCCTCCGTGAGTTCCTCGTCTAATTTTGCATTTGCATTCCCGTTGTAGCAAGGATAGATGCAAAAGGGTGCCTGTTTTAAGTATTTCTGCAGTAATTCATTGAGAAATTCCTCTTATGTGCCCTCATATGCGTGTATTAACTTATTAATGGCTTGCATGTGATTTTTCTTGTTATTGTCATGGTCAAGCAGGAACCTGAGCATGTGCCAGGTCAATTGCTTAGCATGTTCTTCTATTTTTCGTTGAGGAGTGCTATGCGCTTTCTTAACTTTCTTTTATGCTTCTGACCACTAAGTCTATTCTGAAGCGGCTGCTTAGCTTCCCACATGTGGAGAAGTCTGCTGTCGCATTTATCCAAGTTAGATTCAGGTGGTGCTATTTTTGTGGCAGCTTTGACGTCATCACTGAGCTCCTTAGTCCATTGTTCTATGTCTGCGATTGATCGTTGCCGTTTCTTCTTTCGCGTTCTACGAAATAGTTCCCAGTCTACTAATTTGATCTGTCGTTCCTTGGGTCTATTCGGCCCTTCTCTGACGTGTAACTCCAATATGCGGTGGTCACTACCCAAATCTTCCAGTGTGTTGTGCCACGTCGCCTTTTGAATATTCTTGGCAAAGGTTAGGTCTGGAGTTGTGTCCCTATTTAGCGCCGTGCCTACTCTGGTTGGAGTGGCGGGGTCTGTGACGAGCGTGAGGCCTAATTCTTTTGAGTCGTTCCACAAGTCCCTTCCTATTGCTCTGGTATATAAGTATCCCCACGTGGTGTGTGGGGCACTAAAGTCTCCTCCTATAACTACGGGATTTTCTCCGGCAAGTCTGAGTGTTTTCTGGAATAGGTTCTCGAATTTGTGTTTATGTAGCATGGGGTTGCTATAAATGTTGAGAATAAATAAGCTACGTCCTGTCTTTTTTTCTGGGATGACTTCCAATAGAATATTGTCAATGTGCGTTATGCCTGTGTTGTGCTGCACACAAGTTATGTTTCTTTTTACCAGCGTAGTTAATGCCCTGGTGTCCCCTTCGGCATAGCCAAAAGATCTGTATCCTGCTAGCTTTGCAATCCCGTGTGTTTCCTGCACAATTACGACGTCCGGTGTATCCTTGTCTTTTAAATACTGCTGCAAAACTAAGGCACAATCTTTAGGACGGTTTAATCATTCATCCCCTCTTCCCCAAGTGGGGTAGCAGAGCAGGCATCTTCCCTATCTTTCCTTGTTTCTATTTTAGTGGTACAAAAAAAGAGAGAACAAGTATTGCTTCTTTTACCCCGTTGGCATTATAGTGCGTATTGTAAATATTCTGGTGATTTAAGACAAGTAAACCTTGCAGAACAGCCGAAGGTAATAAAATAGTGGCCCTTTTCATGGCAATCCCGTGCGCGCTGCCATGTTTAATCGCGTGGTGACGCGTCTGTTGCATGCCTCAACTGCCTCCATTGCCTCCGCTTTTACAAATTGTGTGTATGACGCTGGTGGGCCTTAACAAACATATGCTTTGGGAGATATCGTAGATGGTGACATGGTGGGTGAAACCAAGCTTTGGCCACACCTTCAGAGAAAATGCAAACGCGCTTGGAGCTGATTAAGCAATGTCCAAACGGCGCAAGCAGCACATATTGTGCTTTCTCTAAAAGCGAGGCTAAACGTGCATTCCAAGCTATCCAAGCATCCCACTCATGAATTGAGTCAGGATTAGCGTGTTTTGCTCTGGATTCTTTATTTGGCAAACATTTTGAAGCCGTGGCTTGTCACATTTCTGTCTTCCTTGGTGCGGTCCCTATTTGAGTATTTTCTGCCTACTTGCTCACGGGTGTGCTCACTTCCGACAGATTTGTTCTTGCTGCGCGTAAGGCTTGAAACGTAGCTTTTGTTTTTGCCTTGTAATGCCTTGTAACAAAGATGTATTGTCGCTACTAACACGCTTACTCTTGTGGGCAGTCACGAAACATTCAGCCTCGACCATTCGCGCGCTATCAGCGTAGTCCGTCATTTATTGTACGTGTATGGTGCACATATATTCAAGTGTGCGCCGATTCACTCATTCACACGTTGGCCACAGAGTGCGCGTAAGTTTCCATGCCAGTTGGATAGATGTGCGTTGATATTGTGTGCGAAACTTACTGTGACTGACAGTAACTGACAGCTACAGTGACTGCAGCGCTATTCCGTTTGTCATTGTTTAACGAGTGGTGCTCACCCTCGCTGACGTTAGAGAGCTGAAGCAGTTTTTTTTGAAGGCTAGCAATACGACGCTGGCGGATGAGCAAATTTATGCATCCTCGAGGAAAGCCGTACATCTGCAAGTGCCAATAACATCTACGGACAGTTGCAGCAGAGGCCCGCGAACTTGGCCACATAGATTCATTCCATTCCTTAATATGACAGTACCTATTCTTCCAGCCAACTATTGCACAGCCTTCAGTCTCCATGACTCCATCCATCACGATTGGAACAGAGTGCGTTAGTGAAAACTCAGTTGCGTTTTCGACGGCTCATCCCATAGAAGCAAGGTGGAAGGGGTAGTTCTTTCGTATTCGTGCACTGTCGGTGAGGCAACGTGTGGTGCGCCTCCGAAAACGCCTTCTCGTTTCTCCAGAACGAAGGGGTCTGCGAAAAGGGTGAATAGGAGTCAAAAGGGAGCATCAATACCTATTATATCCTATGGTGGTGCTTTGTTTCTCGTGGAATGTCTGCAAAATATCTAAGGGTAGATGGCATGCAAGAACGACATTAAGAGGGGCGGGGGAGGTAGCTGCAATATATAGTTTCAGATCGCGGATGGCAAAAAAAAACGCAACAGAAGTCTGCCTCCTCTAGGTTTTACAAATGGTGGCGCATAGTGAGGCGGTTTCAGCGACAACGGCCGTCCTTTACAATGCCAGAATTTTGTTCTTGCTGGACATTTCTTCACCTCGAGAAAAAATAAGATCTGGAAAATTCTACTGAGTCATGTTCCGAGCTTCAGCTTACTACTGACGATTGCAAGGAAGATGCAGAGCCTCTTTCTCTCGCATGGACACAACTCGACTAGAACGCTTTGCTGCCGGGGCCTCTGGGATTTCTTTCCTTAGCTGAACCCAACAAGGACACGTCCCATGAAGGACAAGAGCATGTTTGACTTCTGTTTCAATAAATACCAGGTTTCATATAGGCTCTCCCTGTTACCTTGCCTAGGTAAAACCTGAAAAACACGAAGAAAGAAATCACAGTAAGGAACTGCAGAAAACTCAAATTAACTGCTGATAATGCAATAATAAAGCGTGATCACAGCGAATCAGCCATAAAGAAAGTTAGGAAAAGTTTGGTGGCTTTCTGAAAAAAAGTTAGCACGTAAATCCTTCCCCAAGAAGCTAAAGTAATCAGGAGCCATGCTTGCAACCGGAGTACTTCAAGTGAAATGCACAGGGACTGTACTGTGTAACTAAACTTTCCCGTGGATTGTTTTCTTCTCTACTACGCTAAGTAACCAAACCCTGTAGCACGTAAGCCACGAATTAAGGGTGAAGACAACTGCAAAAGAGACGGATCCGTAAAAAATCTTGGTGCAGATCCGCTTTACAAGATTCCCAACGCCTTAACTGTATCAGCTAACGCTGGCACCGACCTTTCTAAATAATGTGCATGTGAACATTAGCCCTTATTTGGCGCGTGGTTGTTTCTGTGGCTGCTGAAGTTAAACACTTTCACAAAATGTACACTGACATCATTATATATATATATAATTAAGCATTCCACTTGATCTTGGCAAGCTTTTTAAGGGCTACAGATGGATAAGAGACGAGACAGGTATGGGTACAGATGGGGTACGAAAGGGAGCTACAAAAATAACCGTGATCACCGAAGGCAAACTAGGCACACACAAATTGTAGTTTCAAATTAAAACAGCAATTATTTCATGTTGTTCATATTCGCGATCCCCGATGGAATCCCTGCACATAACACATCATATGAATTGCTGTGCCAGTTTAGTTATGTGGATGACTGTTTCTCTCGTCTACTTCCTTATACCCTAGTCACACGGGGCGCTCTCGATCACAGTCGAGCCCAACCAGGATAGAATTCCTCGACCGCGATTGGTTCCTTTGCACAAGCTGTGGAAGGGAGCCACTCGCAATGGAGGAATTCATACATACGGCCACGCTCACATAAACTATCCACGAGAGTGTTTCACAGGGGCTCTATCCACGAATGATCACTTCCAGGGACGTTTTCACTTTTCTTTTCAACGAGCGAAGGTTTGTTAGCGGCGAGGGTGTGCTAACACACCTTCGCAGCAACGCGATAGGCCGCGTTGCGGCGAGCCTATATAAATGTACACACTTCCGATGAAGTAGCTGTTTGCGGTGTTATTTTGGTTTCGTACTAGCCTCATTACAGGTAAATAGATAATACGTACTTTACAATTGTCTCTATATTACGTTCGTAAGAATTCTTTGCAGCGGTCCGCGGAAAAAGCAAGCGCTGCCACCTCCATTGCTGAACTGGAGCTGCCGCTAGGTTCCAGCACGTCCTGTTCGAAAGAATATATAGTAAATAGAATATTTATAACGTTTATGGCATTCAACATAGAAAATGCAGAAATGTTAACATTGGCAGTCGAACCCACCGTTAACGTGTTTGAGGCAGACACGCTACCACTAATAAACTCAAGAGCGTGATTTGCGGACGACGTTTCGACATGTTGCCATAAGGCTGTTCAACTGCCATTGCGACGCTTTTTCTTTCGTATTTTCGGACCTCCGCCTTGCACAGGTAGCTTTCCTCTACTACTCTACGCCCATTACATAAAAAAGCTCGCTCTCAACCAGATGCAGAAGCTGCGGTCGCTACTAAAAGTGGCATTCTTTTCAAAACTGCGTGCGATTGCTGTGTTGACGTTAGCGAGGTCGAAGAGAAGTACGGCATCGCGCATCCCGTAAACGCTTGCTTGGGCGAAGAAACAAAAATTCGTGATTGTCAGTTGGCTGAGTAGTGAAATTTGTGTACGCAGCACGGCCGTATTTGTTTGTTTACGCGTGCATGCAAACAGCACGCCTGTTTCACTTCGACCGATGCTCCAGCTGCCGTAGCAAGCCAACCATCGCCACGTTTTGTCGTCCTTGTTTGCAAGGAAAAATGGTACCACCAAATCTAGACGAGACCACATATTCTCGAAAACATGACAGTTGGCGCCATCAGATGCGTGTATATGGGCGATTTGTGTTCGGTGGGTCTCGTAGACGCCTTTGTGCGCAATGTTCACGGAGTATAGGTGGCGGGCAAGGTGATCCATGATGGCCGCCACAGGATCACCGACTGCGTGTCCGTGTCGTTATATTGTCGTAGCACGCCGAGCTTATTCTCATCGGCTGCGGAATGAGGTAGCGGTGACGCTAGCTTTTTGCAAAGAAGGTGTCTTTAGCAGACATCACCTTCAAACCCGTCAATAAAAAGAACAAAGAAGAGTCCGTGACATCATAGAATACAAGGAATTTCTGTACGCAGGGTTTCATTTGTCACGGCTTCCGACAAAGCATGCAGCGCTGAAGTTGTTACTATTCAAAGACTGTTTGTACAGGCGTCACGCGGTCGAAGCAAGCCGCCCCCACCGAAATGCGATTGTCTTGGCCGTAGCAAGCCAACCATCGCCACCTTTTGTCGTCTCTGTTTGCGAGGAAAAATGGTTCCACCAATTCTAAATAAGACCACATATTTTCGAAAACATGACAGTTGGCGCCATCAGAAGCGTGAATATGGGCGATGATTACGCATTTGTGTTCGGTGGGTCTCGTAGACGCCTTTGTGCACAATGCGCACGGAGTATAGGTGGCGCGCAAGGTGATGCATGATTAGAGTCACTCGAAAAAATTTCAGAGTACCGCAAAGTTCGGGATTTGACTGGCAACACTGAGCGGCCACCGCCATATACCTTCCAAGCCGACTGCGTCGTGGGAAGGCCGCCATGTTGGAAGAGCTTGATATTCGGTGACAATTCGGTTTGAGTGTTTGCTGAAGTACAAATACATTGTGCCCGGAGATAATGGTTGCTAAGAACGAAAATGTTATTTTGTGCGAAGTAATGCAGCCGGTGGTTGTTTTGCACGCCGATTGTGTACACTGCTGGAAGTGTGCTACGATTGTAGGCAGCAGATCAGCGCTGCTGTAGGGAGCTTATGCAGGCGTTTTTTTTTTCCTTCCGCGGAGCTGGCTATACGAAGGAAACATTTCGTCACTTTCAGCCGGATTGAGGCAACCTTGTGCTTTCGGGTGTGAACATCGTGGACAGCTGTCGGCTTCTATTGAATGTTTCCAAGCAGGACGAAACTAACACCTCACAGTGTGACAGGCACGTACGTTCATTGTATAATTTCACAAGCTAAATCGGATACATTTAATTTAGTTTGTAAACGGATACCGCGCGTCCTCGATTCTGGCGGGCGACTTCGTCCGCCGTATACGCACGACACACTGCGACTGCCGTGTGCGCACCGGTGTTTGGCCGTGATCCTAAGATGATCTGTGCACAGAAGGCGTAAAAACCGACGTCGATGACCATATTGCGCACTAAATCTTGTGGAAGGTGGAATATGAGCCATTTGCGTAATTACAGCAACGTATATGTACTTCTGTACACTGATAATGAGCGACAGTTTGCTACATTGCGATTTATGAGCGCGGCTGTCTAGTGCGTTCCATGAGCGGCTACTCTTCTCAACTTATTTATGACTGTTTTCTTAGACTGCCAAGATTTGCTGCCTCTGTAAAAAAAAAAGCAGGAACGCCCGCTGGTGACGCAGCACTCTTTTTTTCTAAGTTACATAGGTGATGCACAACATTCTTGTGATTTTAGAGCGGTTTATGTAACCTGCATAGTGAAGGAGTGAAACTAAAGCTACGGGGTGTTCTGTTATTTTGCATTTCTTGTTATGCATCAAGCACGACATGACTTGGATATGCACCGTGGCATTTCAACATAAAACATAGTATGTATGCTGACTTCAGTTCATTGCATGTGCTCGGCTTACAAGCTCAAAATTTGAAGCATGTGTTGCGAATATCCGCTGGTCATTGGATTCAAGCTCTAGATGCGTATGTATAAATGAGCAAAAGATAAGTGGAAAAAAGGAAGTATCATGGGCCTCGTATTGGCCATGTTTTTGTTGACTGCGATCGTCACGATCTGCGAAAAGCAAGCGCCATATGGGTGGAGTGACTCGAGGCGAGAGCGCGCTCACGTGCGCGGAGAAATCATGCGAGTACCTGCAGGTGCACGTGAGGACGCGGATTTATCGCGCGACAAGTATGCCTTCGCGTGCCACGAGCACGGAATAACCGCGTGTGTTGAGCAACAAACGCGTACACGTGTACCCGCATCAAGCGTGAAAGACGCGAACGATCCTTGCAATGAACTCCTATTTTCGTAGCATCGCTAACACCGCGTGCACTTCGCTTAAATATCTTCTAAAACAGTGCCGAAAAGCAGCAGCAAGGTGTACTTATACCTCGCAGACGCGGGTGTTTTTTGTATGCTTGAAGTTCTCCAGGCCGATTCTGTGTAAACATGCAGAACGACGCTCTCGGTCATTTTTCCCGGCCGGAATCTAGATAAAAGTCTTTCCAGACTCAGTTTGGTTGCTGCATCCGAAGGCGCAGCAGCCAGGGGTGATTTCATTGCAGTCAAATGCGAACCGTTGTCAGATGGGAAGAGGACTTGGCACCTTTGAAGGCGTCGCGTCCATGAGCTTTCGTGTACTCATCAACCCAGCATCGTCCGATACATTAACCCCGGTTCTCCTCCTCAACCCGGGCTGACTGGGTGGGGGAACTTGGTTCGGGCCAACGGTCCTTCCCGGACAAGGGGGCTGTTGTGGTGCAGCAACACAGAGTTACCGCACTCAACACACAAACAGCCATGTCGGTCTTACAGGACTCAAGCCTGACTGACCCTCGGACTGCCTCGGCGCAAAAGAGGCCAAGGCACACAACCATGGAGAGCACCAAAGCTGTCCGCGGGGCAGCGCGACCAACCAAGGGTGCGCCACCACCGGTTCCAGCTCTGGGTTCCACTGAGCCAAACAAAACCCCGTAGATCGACTGGCGCACACGGCCGAGTCGAGAGACCTTAGCAGCATGCATCACAACTTAATGGATAGCTTTCCACCTGACTCATCAAAAATCACCGCAGGACGGGCCCACACTTCGAGACACTTCTTCTCGCCCAAGCGGTGCCGCTCCCGGGTGAGATGGAACCAGACCTCCTTCCGTGCTTTCGCAAGGACTTCGTGAAGGCCCGGTTCCCTCCCCCCGAAAACTGCATCGCGGCGTGCCAACCAAACTTGTTAGGAGCACTCGGCGAGGAGAAGCACGAACTGGTTGACCGCCTGATTAGGCAATGGGTGCAAAAATCGAACTGTCTGATAAGGAATGCCTGCGAGATTAAAAAGACTAGCAATCCTACAGAGAAGAGCTACAGGAAGCAAACACTGCGTAAAGGCATGAACCGAGTCCTCACGAGCGCTACAGAACGGACACACTCCACTAGCCGGGATGGCTGTGAAGGGCCTGTAGCCCAACGGCAGGCACCCTCAGCGCAACAATTGGAACACAAAAAACCTAGGGAACCTGCGCTGCTTGCGCTCTAACTCAGCTCGCCCGCCCGGCGCTTCGAAGGTATATGGCACCCCAAAGTCACGTGATACGGTTGGGCCAATGAACGCATCGGCGGCGCGGGGAAAACGAATGCGGTACTCTGAAATTTTTTCCAGTGACTCTATTCATGATGGCCGCCACAGGATCACCGACAACGTGTCCGTGTCGTTATAGTGTCGTAGCGCGCCGAGCTTATTCTCATCGGCTGCAGAAAAAGGTAGTGATGACGCTAGCTTTTTGCAAAGCAGGTGTCTTTAGCAGACATCGTGGGTCACCTTCAAACCCGTCAATAAAAAGAACAAAGAAGAGTCCGTGACTTCATAGAATACAAGGAATTTCTGCACGCGGGGTTTCATGTGCCACGGCTTCCGACAAAGCATGCAGTGCAGAAGTTGTTACTATTCAAAGACTGTTTGTACAGACGTCACGTGGTCGAAACAAGCCGTCCCCATCGAAATGCGACTGTCTTGGCCGGGATCAAGAAAAGTGTCATCAAAAAGATGACAGTCACTTCGACATATGCTAAAGAGGATGAAGGTTAAAGCCTGCGCACTCACCAAACATTTATTCAGTTACTTTCACATTCTCATTCGAAGTTGTTGTTGGTTTCTATTGTTCTTTTCTTTACTTATTTTTCGCTTCACTTGTTCCCTTTTTCGGCCGTCTAGACATCACCACTGGTTCAACGCGGTTCACGGCACGTTAGAACGGTCGTGGCAACTCTATAAAGGCCATAAAGGCACGTACGCTGGTTCACTGAATTAATTTTTTTCTTTAACACTCTCATCGGCGAAGGTAGCTACGTCAGCTTCTATACCGGGTGCCCCAGTAAACATAGACCAAGTTTTTAAAAAAAACAAGAGCTCTAGAGAAATCGTATCGACTGCATAGTAGCGGCAGTCGTAAAAAACAAAAGCCCGCAAAATACGCGAAATGTGAAATAGACGCGGTCGCGCGACGCTACTCAAGCGCCTCCAAGCAACCTTTGAAAGATATACGCCTGTATTCGTTTATCGCCGCATCATACAAGGCTTCGTCATGCAGAATGGCACGAGAGGTTTCGCGGCCTATAGCGTGCGGCGATAAGCGTCAGCATCTGCGGACGCAAGATTGTTGTGCTCGATCATGAGGCACTCGGTATAGCTTTAACCTTCGCGTTAATGAAAGCTGCAAAAGAATTTCAACCATTGTAACCATTGTTAAAAAAACAGCTCGCAAAAGAGTACGAACAAAGCAGCTCTCGGAAGAACAAGAAAGATCCACTCAGGAGTTTATTTCAATAAAACATAACCAAAAGCACATAAGGCGGCTCAGCCACCCACAAAGAAGCATACAAAGCTAAAACTTGTTTAGCCATTTACCCTTTCTGTCTCTTGAACTCCGGAAAAGATGCAAAACAAAGCAATTTTTTACCTATTCATGTCTTTGTGGCAAGCTTTTCTTTATTTAAGGATAGGGTGACATATCATGAAGGTGCCTTTAACAGTCACGTTTGACAGCAGGTTTGAATGGTTATTTTCCACTGCCACCTGTATATCACGTGCTCAAACAGGGGACCATCTGAAGGAATACAATACTTGCTTCTTTCCAACGCTCATGCTGTTGGAGCTTTGACCAACGACGTTGAAATCTCGCAGCTGACTCTGCTTATCTTTGCGTTTAGGGCGCCCGGTGTGGTGGTTTCATGTAGCCCCACACGAAGTCTAGCGGTGTCATGTCCGGCGACCTTGCTGGCCAGGCTACAGGTCCGTGCCGGCCAATCCACTGTCCAGGAAAAAGCTTGTCGAGCCACGCTCGAGACTTACTAGTACTATGCGCATGAGCACCATCGTGTTGAACAGGCGTACTGAAAGTGCGCAAGTGGAACGTTGCAACAGACGTCGTTCACGTGACCCTCGGTGATTTCGTTGACGTAGCGTTGCGCCGTTAGTGTGTTGTCGAAAAATACGGGTCCGACGATGTTTCCATCAAAAATATCGCACCACGCGTGAAACGACCAGTGGTATAGGTGTCGTGTTTGTGCCAGCCAGTGGGAATTCCCATCACTCCAGTTGTGCGAGTTGGGAAGACTAACTCAGTGTACGTTTCTGGAGAAATTAGTCTCATCCGTCCAAAGCACACGAGTGAGAAAGTCCGGTTCTTCTTCACATTTCGTGAAAATCCAATTGGCAGAGTCAAGTCTGTTTTCAAAATTTCGATCTTCGATTGTTTACTAAAGATGTACATGGTACGTACTGGCGTCTATCATTATTGCGCACTGACACGTCAAGCAAAAATGATTTACGTAATCGACAACAGTATATGCTTGCCGTACAGATCCGCCAAACGCATTAGATGGACATAGCCTGCGCAACGTTTCTTTGTCTTATCTATTATTATCTCTCTTATTATTTCTCTTATCTCTTATTCTATATCGAACAAGAGGAACACACGTTCCGGGCGCGCCTATCGACAGAACAAAGGTAGTGCGCAAGATTACAGTCCCAATTGCGCCGCCACGGTTTCCCGGCTTCGAAATCCCAATCAACTAAACTTCACTAATCATAAGCAATTAGGTAATACTACGGGATGACAAAGATACTGGCTGTAAGTACACACGAATTCGGCTACTATGCCGCGGGTACGATTTCTCTAGACCTCTTGGGTTTTTTTTTTTATCTTCGTCCAATTTAGCTCGCACACCCGGTATATGGTGCCTACTGCTTTCTTGTAGCCCAGGCTGAATGAGAGGGACACGGAAAGGCAAATTAGAAAAATATACAGCGCTAACTTTAAACAACAGATTTATTTCCAGTTCTCGCAGGCGTCCTTACACTCCTTAAAACGTCCTAAGACACGTGTTCGTTGCTCGAAATATAAACGTGTCTGTGTACATGTAATGCAAACATTACAATTTGCACCCGCTCTTTTAGTGGCCGGAGCATCGAGTGATACTCTTTGTTTCTTGCGCAGCACTTCCGGTTCACCTCCTGAGACGACTGGCTAGGAAAGTGAAAATAAATCAGAAAAAAAGATAGAAAAATAGTACAGTACAAAATTCATGAGTTTCACTACAGACATAATATCAGAGCGTAAGTTTAGTTACAAGGTGAGTTACTGAAGTGTCTAAGATAATTATAATTAATTAATCATCAATGAGACGAGTGGGGACGAAATTCAAAATAAATCAGAAACAAAAATTGAAAAAAATATTACCGTACAAAATTTATGAGTTCTATTACACATATGATATCAGAGCATAAGTTTAGTTACAAGGAGGCTGACTGAAGTGTCTGTAAAAATTAGAATAAGAAATCACCGCCCACCAAAGCATACAATCGTAGACTTTAGAGACCCGCCACGTAAGCACGACTTTGGCGAAATTCATGGAAACCCGGAAGTCGAAATGGAAGTAATGCCGTCACACACAAGAAGGTGGCATGATATTTAACCGGCTAATTAATAAACGCCTACCTCCGAGTTAGGTTTGTGCGTTGTGTTCGCTTAAAGTTAACCTAAAGAACACCAACGCCGAGGTGCGAGATTAGGGTCGCCTACCATTTCTTTTCTTCGTCCTCCTCCCCCCCTCCCCCCGTGCATGCTCCTTGTCAAAAGATGTACACAGGCGGAGAGGCAATATATGTGAACATCAGCTTTATTTGTTTCTAAAGTCTAGCGAATATTCTAAAAAGAATGACCGCATGGTTTTCAACATACTGCTGAATGAATAATTGAAAACGAAAACTTAGAAAGTGCGAGAAAACACTGGGCAATACGAAAATTTCCTCAACAAGTTAACTGTTCAAATATTACAACCTCATTACAAAACCTCCGTTTATAAGAACCGCTGGACAATACAAACATTTCCACAATAAGCTAGCCATTAAAAAAATTAAAAAGAGTTTTAAATCTTTATGTCGAAGAAACTTATTTCTTATTCGCTTTGTCGGTCGCCTAGGCGTCACCACTGCTTCTACTTGGTTAATGGCACGTTAGAACGGTCGTGGCAAGTCTATGAAGACCATTAAGACACCATTGCTGGTTCACTAAATGATTTTTGTTTTCATCCGCGGTTGTAGCTACATGAGCTTGTTAATATAGTGCCTTCTACTTTCTTCTAGCCCGGGCAAAACTCTTCGCCATTGAAGAATGTCATCGAAAGACCAACTCGATACAAAACTAAAACACAAGAACAAAATTTGAAGGGCAGAGATTTTAATAACGAAGCGGCCAAATGCAGGTTTTATGGGAAGAGGTAACGCAAGAGGAAGCTTTAGCTCAAGTGCTCCTATCTAAATACATGTAAAAGGAGAATTCGTTTTTCTCGGCAACCAATGCACCAAATTTGACGAGGTTTGTTGCATTTAAAAGACAAACTTAAAATCTAGTGACTGTTGGTTTCGAATTTTTGAGCTAGATCGTCAATTTTTTATTAAAAATTGGCAAAAATCGAAAATTTTCAAAAAACGAAACTATCAGGTTTACAACTATGTAACTTAACCACTAAAAATGATAATACAATTCTGTGAATTGCATCTAATAGTACATCTAAAGCGGACAAAATTGATATGTTACACATGAATATAAAAAGAATTTAATCATAGAGAAATACAACTTTTGCAAAACCGTTGTAACCAACGTAACAAATTCACGTAAGATGTAAAATGACATATTGAATTTGTCCGCTTTGAATGATCTAATGGATAACGTTTACAGAACCGCGATATCGGTTCTTGATGCAGAGCTATGAATTTATAAACGTCGTGCTTCTATTTTTTTGAAACGGTCAAATATTTGAAAATCGTTTTAAGAAAATTCAAGCCCTAAATCGAAATTCCGCTTCCAACAGTCACTAGAATTTAACTTTCTCTTTCAAATGCGACAAATTTCATCAAAATCGGTCCAGGGGTTATCTCATAAAAATGTTTTTGCGTTTTACATGTATTTGAATAGGCCGCGTTGGAGTTGGGCCCGAGCTAAAGCTTCCTCTTAAGGTCAGGAGCTCTGACGGCTTGAATAAAGCTGACGCATTAAGTATGAGGAAGTCCACTGTTCTTTTAAGAAAAGGCTACCGCCTAATTGAGAACGTGTTTCTACGATCAGTTGATCTCTCACTAAACCCGTCCACGATGTCACAGAGATTTACTTTGCGCGCGAACTCTTTGTGCCCATGGACAACTGCTATGTGATTTAACTGCGCTTGTCGCATTGTTGACATAAGGTACGATTTGACGCGACGGAGGCATGGAAACGATATCTCAGATGCTCATGACGTAACTGGGATAGTCTAAACAATTTTGACAACCTCAGCAACCTCGGACAAAAGATCTCGCAGCTGCTCACAGTTATAGCCCGAAATCATCTCTACAACATTATGAAACGTTTTCAAGGGTGTACAGAGCTACCTTGTTATATCCACGAGCATAATACGGTGAACGCTGAGCCGTTAAGTGTTCAAGATCAAGCCCGAAGAACTTCAACAAGTACTTTCAACCAAAAAAAGTTTACGGACGACGGGATCTCAGAAAACGTCCAATTTCCGAGCAGCCTTACAACGCAGACTAGTATTCGTATTTGCAGTTTCTACCAGTGCATGTGAACAGCATTGTTAAGCTTGGTTTTACTGACTACTAATGCGGGCTTATAGGAAATCGGACGTTTTCTGATATCCCGTTGTCTGTAAACTTTTTTCGTTGACGGTACGTGCTGTCATCATTCCCAGTCAAATGCTGCTCTATTAGTGTCACGTGCTGCCACATTTTTGGCGGACACTTGTCGTCCAGCGAGTAAACTAGTGTGTCCAATAAGTCGTGGAACCACTCGCGGTATATGTCCTCGGCCGCAGGAAATACGTGAGGTACAGACCCGTAGTCATACCGTCGTGGAGTCTTCCTTTGCCTTTGCTTTGAGTTGCTTTCCTCCGAGAGTGGCTCACACCCACTATGAAGGATTTGCCAAGAATGGAGTGATTTAAGAAAAAGATTATCCGAGTCTGAAAAGGATCACTATCGAGAAAACTTGAATGGCTAAAGAAATTTAGTCAGATAAATTTTAAGAATTTAACAACGAAATCACCCTGATCCAATTATACCTATCCCCCACAACAGCTGCACCATCATCCCAATGATAATTTTCCAGAAAAAAGGCTCCCAAAGACAGCATATCAGGAATCGTTATATTCAAGTCCTTTTACTTGGCACAGGAGCTTCTTCTCTATGACATTAAGGTCCAATTCACGCGCCTCTGCCTGTGTCTCGTTCGAATATCGGCAAAATCCTTCCTTCCGAAGTCCGCTGTAGGAGTTGAGGAGGACGGCGGGATGAAACACTTGGGAGGTTTATTTACATTATTTACAGTGAGAGTCAATTAACAGTCTTAGAGTCATTACGGGCCGGCAGCAACTCGGACGCTGCGGCCCGTCGCAAGAAGTTCGAGAGAGATGAATCAAGGAATGCTCTAGGAATGCTTCCAGTCTGCGTCTTTTAAGCCCTTCGGTGCCTCGAAGACACGTCACGTTCGGCCAATGGGAGAGCCCGCTCAGGTGAGGCCATTTTCGGCCAATGGTAGGCGCCCGTGCGATGGAGTCACACCCGGCGAAGAGAGTCGCTGCTCGGGTGTTTGTCCGAGTGCTTTCTTCTCCCTGCGGTCTTGCCTTGCTGACTTGCAATGCGCCGTCAGCATAGAGGGTAGGGGGCGACGGCGCCAGGTTGTCACGGCGCATTACAGCCGTCTTTCTTCGGGACCCACTTTACCCGCAACAGTGCCAGGACGGAAGAGTCCCTTCCCTTCACTTTTGCGAAGAGCCAAGCAGTGAATAGCTCCACCGGCTGCACACGAAGATGGTCCGCCAACTTGTTTGCACGTGCCGTGCCTCAGGAATGTGGCATCCGTATTTCTGCGCTCCTCAATTAGCTGTGGTGCGATTCGATGAGGTCTCAGGAACTCGAAGTAGGCTCAGGAAACGGTCCCGTATCTAACACCGCCAAGACTCTCCCTGCTTACGGCCTTGACCATTTTCTCTGGTTGATAAAATCTCAGCGCTACTTTCTACAATGTGGTGCTCACTGCTTCTAATCGCGAAAACACGAGTGTCAGGACCTTGAGGATGAAGTATGGCTTGAATTTTGACTGTGGTTTCAAAAATCCACTGGCTTTGGCTCCGGCGTCGTTCCGTTCTTCTGATGCTAGGCCATCAAGAAACGAGATCATGTGGCTATAATTCTGAACAATTTATTTCAGAGAAGTGGACCTTAGCGTCCACCTCGTGGGACAAAACTTCCGCAAGTTTACGTCCTTTAATAATGAGGTCATTCTGTGATTAGTTTGAGAAGTGTTTCAGGGCCCCTTTAAGGCGTACAAGAGTGTGTGCTTGTACTATTGTGCGACTTCCATGAATTGGGTAGATGCAAATAAAGAGGCATGTACTATCATTTTTCTCACCTGCGTGATACGATGCCAAAAACCACATCGTTAACTGCTGCAGCAAGTCATATATATTTATGCGCAAAAGCTGTGAATTGGGCAGCCTTTAGTTTAAGGTGGACAATATTTTGCAAGTGACAAGTTATAATGTTGAACTAAATAGAATAAATCGACCTAAATAAGGGTGGGGGTACATTTATATGACGCTTTCAAGCCTTGAATGAAAGCTTTCCGATAGCTCATGAAACCAAATATCACTGTATTGTACCAACAATTACCTGTTATAGACTAGCAGGATGACAAAAGGAGCCGAGGGCTTCCACAATTAGTAGAACAGGCAATGGCAGCTGTAAGGCTGACATAAAAAAGAGCTATGTGGATTTTAGATCGATGTCAGTAGATAATGTTCCACGTGAGATGAGGACAAATGGAGTCGGGCAGGTGGCACGATATGTACAGAAGATATAAGTGGTGGCCTGTTCAGTGGTTTAACCGAATAGTTGCCAAGTGATAAGAAATGCAATTGAGGGCAGCAGAAGATTAGAATGACATATAAGATAAGGGGTATTGCATGCACGAGGTCACTTGGGTTGACACACGGCAGAAATAATTCGAGATGCCTGTCAGAGACCCTTGTCCTGCAGTGGACTATATATAGGCTGATGACGATAGTGTCATATAGTTAAACATACTGCCGCATTCATACTGTTTCCTGCTGTTGGCGTTGGTGATGCCAGAGTTAATGCCACATGGGGCCCTATAACGTAAAACTATTCCAATATGTTTTTATTCCAATCTCCTGGCGTCAACTTTTCGTAACCGCCAAGGCAAGCCTGGACAGACCAATCAGACGCTCTCTTCGTTCATAGGAGGTCCCTTTTGTACGCTTGAAACACGAATAACATTGCCTACAATGAGCGGCTTGTCTAATCTAATTGGCTGACAAGAGGCGAGGAGCACGCTCAAATGGAGAGGGATTCGATGGGGCCGAGCCAGTGCACTGAAAATTGATAACCGGATGAAGGGGGTAGTGCCGGCGACTGCGATTGGTCCGCTTTCCCTTATTTAGCTTGCGGTGGCTCGTCGACAATCACGCCGGCATGCAACGGAAGCTTAGCAATCACGCTAAAACGGATCCTCAACAGAGAAAAGTTGGAAGAAGGAGGTAGTAAACGTGCCCAAAGTGCTCGAAAACGTTACACGGTCACGTAAAAACATCTAATACACGCAAATAAACCAATGCTCTGCAGCAGGTGCGAGTAGCCAGTGCCTGAACGATCGGCGGCAGCCATATCTTATTCCTTTCGGAACGGGGCTGCCTGTGGCTATCCAGAAGAAAATTAAGTTTTGTTCGGCATATTAATTCATCTTTAACGCGTACACGTCACTTTGACACAGTGAGTTTTTGCGGTTTTGTGACGTCGCGTGACAGGCAGGTAAAGTGGGTTCAGCCCGAAAACTTTTGACCAATGGCCGAGGAATAATGGCGAAAAGCGTCGAATCAGAAATAACTATCTTTCTTTTGTTCGGTCAAATAATGCATAATCAGTGTGTACACGTCATATGAGATGGGGAGCTATCGCGGATTTCGTGACGTCGCGTGACAGACAGGTGAAGCGGGGGTGGTCCAAAACGGTTTTTCACCAATCGCGGAGGGCTGATCGCATAATCCGAATAGAAAAGTTCGGAATAGTTTTACGTCATAGCGCTTATGTATACCTACGGAGGTTTGGGGTTGGGTGACCTGGTAGCGTCAGAGGTTAACAATCTTTCGCGGAATGTTGTGGCACTGTGCACATAGGCCTTCAGACATGGTGGGCCATGCCCCCCCCCCCCTCCGCTGGGCATGCTTAAATAAGGCACATTCTTTTGTGCACTTTAATCCTTTATTCCCTTTTCCCCAAGTGGGGTAGTAGAGGAGGCGTTTGTCTGGTTCACCGGTTGTCTGGTCTTTCCTTGTTTCTCTCTCTTTTAGCGGTACAAAAAAGGGAGAATAATATTGCGTCTTTACACCACTTGGCATTCTAGTGCGTACTGTATAGTGATACTGTATAGTGATTTTAAGTAAGTAAACATTGCAGAACAGCCTAATGTACTACAATAGTGACCCTGTTCGCGGCAATCCCGTCGGCGCTACCATGTTTAATCACGTAGTGACGCGTCCGTTGCTTGCCTCAACTGCCCCCGTTGCCTCCGCTTTTACATTGGGCGTGTATGACGCTGGTGCACCTTTACAAACCTCTCTTTTGGGAGATATCGTAGACGGTTACTTGGTGGTTGAAAGGAAGCTTTCGCCACGGCTTCAGAGAACATGCAAACGCGCTTGAAGTTGATTGACCTATGTCCAACGGCGCGAGCATCCTATATCGTGCTTGTTCTGAAAGCGAGGCTAAATCTGTATTGCAAGCTATCCACACTTTCCGCTCATGAATTGAATCAGGATTAGCGTGTTTTCCTCTGCGTTCTTTATTTGGCAAATATTTTGAAGCCGCGGCTTGTCACATTTCTTTCTTCCTCGGTGCGGTCACTATCTGACGTTGCGACTGGCTGTTCGAAGACGTGGGATCCTCTTTCCTCGTGGAGGGGTAAGTGAACGGGAGACTGGGTCCGATATTCAGGACGTTGGACAAACACGTATATATTTACATAGGTACAAGATAATGCAAAAAATACAGAAAAGTCATGGTGAAGTTGTAGTCGCGGTCACTCCCGCCGTCCCTAGCTCCTTTTATGCCTTGCGTGATTATTGTTTAGTCACTTCCCCTAATCCGGTGTCAGGAGGGCGATGACATCAGGTCCCACCAATCCGGAGGTAGGCTGCCCTTTTCGCCGACGCCGATCGTACTCTGAGAGGTGATGGCCGGATCATCGCACTGAGCGCGTCTCTGGCTTGGACACGCCAGTTTGTTCTGCTGACAGGTGACAGCCTTATCATTGTTATTTGCTGAAACCTCTCCTGTACGAGGTATTCCCGCGCTGGTCATAATTCCTCCGTGTCGAGAACCATTTTGACGAGGCCGTCGGCCCTTTCACCGTGATCGTGCGAGCCGTGACCGAGGGGTGTCGCGGGTTGAACGGCCGATCACAACCCTGATTATTTTCTGCCTTATCGTTCGCGGGTGTGCTTACTTCCGATATATTTGTTCTTGCTGCACGCAAGGCTTGAAGCGTACCTGCTTTGTACCTTGCAATGCCCTTTAGCAAAGATGCATCATCGCTAGTAACTCGCTTACTCTTGTGGACCGTCACGAAACATACAGCTTCGACCATTCGTACGCTATCGGTGTATAGTCCGTCATTTATTGTGCGTATATGGTGCGCATACATTCAAGTGTGCGCCCGCTCACTCATTCACATGTTGTCCATAGAGTGCGCGTAAGATTCCCTACCAGTTGAGGTAGATGTGTGTTGATTCTGTGCGCGAAACTTACTGGGACTGGTAGCGGCGCTATTCCCTTTGTCATTGTTTAACGAGCGGTACTCACTCTTGCCGACTTTCCAGGGCTGAAGCAGTTTCTTTAAGGTTAGCGATACAACGCTGGCGGATGAGCAAATTTTTGTATCCTCGAGGAAGGCCATACATCTGGAAGTGCCGGTAACCCGTACTGACCGTTGCAGCAGCGCTCCGCGAACTTGGCCACACAGATTAATTCCATTCCTTATTATGACAGTAGCTAGCTATTTTGACAGTAGCTAGCTCCCAGCCAACTATTGCACACGTCTGCAGGCATCTGGGGTTACGTCTACGGTACTACCAAGGGGCGCAACCTGTGGCAAGACGCCAACGAGATGGATCGCACTCTGGTCACTGACAAGAATTTTCCTACGCGCATCGGCAACTCCGTCAGCCGGGACTCGACACCCGACCTCGCGTTCGTCAGGAACGTTGAGGACGTGGGCTGGGAGAACACTGCCATGGAGTTCGGCAGCGACCACTACATTCTCGAGACCAACTTCAAGGTGTCTCGGAGTAGGATCAAGGAGTTCACGCTCATCGATTGGGACCGCTTTCGCAAGATTCGCGAAGAACCCGGCAGAGCCAGGGCACCCGCCACCCTCGAAGAATGGTGCGAAGGCGTCCGGAACGACGCTTCAGAGGCTACCAAGAAAGTGGAAACCAATCTCGAAGTCGAGCGGATGGAAAGCAGACTTGCCCACCTGATCGAGGCCAAAAACGCCCTGCTCCGCCGATGGAAGGTTCAAAGGCTCAATCGCAGACTCCGAAAAAAGATCTCGGAGCTCAACAAGGTCATCGATGACCACTGCAAGGCGCTATGCCAGCAGCAGTGGGACGAGCTCTGCGAATCCATCAACGGACAGATGCGCAACGGCAACTCCTGGGGTATGCTGAAGCACCTTCTCGACGAAAGCGGCTCAAAGTCAAATCAGAGGCATACGTTGGCCTGGGCCCTCCACGAAGCCACCAGGTCTCACACGGTCGATGAGCTCGTCTCAAAACTCGTACAGAAGTACTTGCCCGTCCGTCGCGACGGAGATCCAGTGACCCAACTGCTGGACTACCGAGGCCCTCCACGCCCCGAGCTCGATGAAGACTTCTCCGTTGCCGAGGTCAGACAGGCCATCTTCGCGCTCAACCGCAAGTCTGCGCCGGGTTCAGACGGAGTCACCAACAGAATGTTGAGAAACCTCGAGCACACGTCGATCGTCTTTCTTACCGACAAAATCAACGAGTCCTGGAATAGCGGCGTTGTTCCTGGAGAATGGAAGATGGCCTGCACGGTGCTCATTCCCAAGCCCGGCAGGGCCCCAAACACCGAGAACCTCAGGCCGATTTCTCTAACCTCCTGCGTCGGCAAGGTCATGGAACGCGTCGTCCTCAACAGGGTCAACGGGTACCTGGAAGATAACGAGGTTTACACGTACAACATGATCGGCTTCCACGCCGGACTCTCGACGCAGGATGCAATGAAGCTAATAAAGCATCAGATTGGTGATGGCCGTTCCAGAGACGTCAAGGCTTTGCTCGGTCTGGACCTCGAGAAAGCTTTCGACAACGTGCTCCACAGCTTCAACGTAAAGATCATTTCAGACCTGCGTCTCGGTTCTAGATTCCATAGCTACGTCAGCTCTTTCCTAACGGACAGGAATGCCAAGCTTCGCATTGGGGACTTCCGCTCCAACGATGTGCCGCTCGGAGGGCGGGGCACTCCTCAGGGCACCGTCATCTCACCCACCCTGTTCAACATCTGTATGATTGGTCTTTCCGAGAGGTTGGCACACGTAGAGGGCGTCAAGCACACCATATAAGCCGACGACATCACCTTATGGTGCTCCGGCGGCTGCGAAGGCAGAGTCGAAGAATCCATGCAGGAGGCGATCGACGTGATCGAGGAGTATCTCCGCCCCACCGGACTTCGATGCTCCCCCGCCAAGTCGGAGCTTCTGCTTTACAGAAAAGAGAAGGAAGGCAGACCCAAAGATTGGAAGCCAGTCTCCGAAAGCAGCATCAGTCTTCGGACTTGTGACGGGGAGGGGGGGGGTGATACCCAGGGTCGACGTTATTCGGGTCCTGGGCATGTTTGTCGAATTCAACGGCGGCAACGGAACGGCTCTCCGCAAGATCATCGCAAAGACGGACAACACTTTCCGCCTCGTTCGCAGAATAGCAAACCGGCACCGAGGAATGCAGGAAAACAACCTCCTCAGGCTTATCAATGCCTTCGTACTATGTCACTTTACGTACACAATTTCTATGCACAACTGGCTCAGAGCGGAGCGAGACAAGCTCAACGCTCTCATCCGCAAAGTGGTCAAAAGGGCTCTCGGGCTACCCATCAGGACCCATACCGAGGATCTCCTCAAGCTGGGGGTGCATAACACTGCCGAGGAGATTGCCGAAGCTCAAGAACGCGCGCAACTCACTCGCCTGAGCACCACAGCGGCAGGTTACCGAAGAGCTGGGTTACCAACCTGCGGGATTCCCGTTGGTCAGTACCCCGATCCCTAGGTGCATTCGAGACAAGTTCGAAGTGGCCCCTGTGCCCCGAAACGTCCATCCCGTCCATAACGAGGGCAGACGCAAGGCCAGAGCAGCAGCCATCCTCAAACAGATCAAACAACGAGACATTAGAGCAAGCTTCGTCGACGCCGCGGAGTACAGCGATGGGAAGACCTTTGCCATCGTTGTGGTCGACTCCAGCGGCAAGATTGCTCCTCCATTCGCACTTCAGACCCCGGAGTCGCCGAGCAAGCCGCAATCGCCCTCGCCCTGCTAGACGGTCGTGGGTCCGAGATATATAGCGATTCCAAAACGGCAGTTAGGGCTTTTCAGAAGGGTTGCATCGCCAAGCAAGCTGCTCGTCTTCTTAGCAGCTCGAGTCGATGTGCTCTCACGCATCATTCAATCCACTGGTTTCCAGCTCACGTAGGGTCGGTCGAGGGTGCTCCCCCGAACCTCAATGAGTCTGCTCACGAGGCTGCGCGTGACCTCACCGACCGCGCTTCCTCTGCAAGAAGCACCGACTCCCCTCCTCCCTACGGCCACAGGGACGCTCCCGCTACTCACAACGAGATTATTAAATTCTTCTACATGTCTAGAAGGGTCTTTCCACCCCCTCACCCCAAGTTGAATAGGGAGCAAGCCGTTTCGCTTAGATTTCTGCACACCAGTACGTATCCGTGTCTGTCCGTTCTCCACGAGGCTTACCCGGACGTGTATCGCGACGACGCCTGCCCCTCCTGCGGGCAGACCTCCACTCTAGCGCAGATGCTGTGGGAGTGCGAGTCCACATACCCCAAGTTCATCAAGGAGGAGTGGGACTCGCTTCTGCGTAGCCCCGCTCTAGAAAAGCAAATCCTGGCTGTCCGGCGTGCCCGCGACCGGGCCGGTGGGCTAGACCTGCCGGTCCCGACGTGGGACTAGCCGGGTGCGCGACGAGTTCGCGTCCTCGCCGGACCTGCAATAAAAGTTTCTTCACTCACTCACTCACTCAGTCCACATGATCCAATCCATCATGATTGGAGCACAGTGCGTTGGCGAAAACTCAGTTGCATTTTCGACAGCTGATCGCATAGAAGCAAGGCGGAAGCGGTAGTGACTGAGGTCACGAGCGGCGCGCCGCCGAAAGCGCCATCTCCTTTTTCTAGAACAAACTGCTCCCCGGAAAGGGTCAGTAGGATTCATAAGGCAATATAACTGCCTAGTGTATTCAATGGTGGTGCTTTCTTTCTCGTGGAATGTCTACAAAATGTCCAAGGGTGGATGGCATGCAAAAACTAGGTTAAGGGGGGCGGGCAGGTACCCGCAGTGCATATATATATATATATATATATATATATATATATATATATATATATATATATATATATATATATATATATATATATATATAACGTGACGTTTAATATGTATACAACGTTTATGCTTCGGTATTGCCTATTTTCCCTTTCAAGAAGAAATATCAAAAACGGATCGCATAAAAAACTTGTGACGGCGTTTTGCACGAACTACATCTTCGCGAGACGGGTTAGTCCATCGTATATAAGGAGGCCTAAAAAATACCGAACGAGAAAAACTGCATTACCCTTTTAAGGCATGTGGACATTGCTTGGTGCGTTGTGATTTGACGTTGCTGAGGCGTACTTAGAACGTAGGCGACAGTTCGTGCGAACAAGGAACGCACGTATAACACAGGCTTCCGAGAACGAGAGGTAGGATGACGTGGCATCGCGGCGATACGTGTCCCCTCACGGAACACCCGGCGCGCTATCGAAGCAGCAGCTGTTCCCCTTTCACCCCCTCAACTCCCTCGCGGCGCAGCTCGTGACGTGGGGTCACATCTAATGACAGCGCGAGTTTAGATGCCGTTTCGTTGCTGCAGGCGATAGGCACCAGCAAGTGACAGGCGCTCAATGGGCCATTTGATGCTTTCGCATCTAAAACGGAAGAAAAAAAAACACAGGCTGTGTTTCAATAAGACTACGCTTGGTCATGCCGCATGCTCTGCCCATGCGGTATAGAACAAACTTCTACCGCGTGTCCAAGTTAACCTTAGCAAAGCTGTTCAATGAAAAAAAATACACGGGTAATATGCTGTGGAATACGCGGCGTCTAAATGATGCCTCAGCAATTGCTACTAATCACCTGCTGTTTCGTGGTTGTATGCCGCTGTGTTTCGTATGATTTCGAGAAGCCGCGCGAAAGAACAAAGAACTGAGACCAGCATTAGACGACGAAGAAGAGGCGAGCAGCAGCAGTATTCCCATAGAGATGTCAATGAATCAATAATAACATGAACAGAATTTCAGCGCCGCAATTTTCCGCAGAAAACCAAGTGGTGTCCATCAAGACAAGCAGAAGTAGGGATCACGAGATTACGCTGTCATGCCCCTCCATTAAATACATATTTACACAGGACTGGTCTGACGTTATTGCCTCTGTGTCCATACTGCCAAGAAACAGAATCCCTAGATCACTATCGCTTGTAATGTCGGCGATACAAAGCCTTAAGAAAAAGATATCTAGAAATTCCGCTTGCTAAATTAGGGTTAATGCTAGTGTCAGAAATCATACTACCTTTCGGTGCGTCAGTTATAGGGGTCAGCGACAGGGACGTGTTTGATGCTGGTTGCGGCTACATACAATCAACTAAACGAATAGCTCTTTAAATGTTCTTTCGTAATTTGTGTTTTTTTTGCTTACTCACTTTTTTTAAATCAATTATGTAACACTTCAGAAGATTAGGCAATAGTTTCCGGAGGCAATAGGACTCCGGAAATTTTGACCACCTGGGGTTCTTTAACGTGCACCTAAATCTAAGCACACGGGTGTTTTCGCATTTCGCCCCCATTGAAATGCGGCCGCCGTGGCCGGGATTCGATCCCGCGACCTCGTGCTCAGCAGCCCAACACCATAGCCACTGAGCAACCACGGCGGTTGCTTCGTGGAAGATGAGCACTGGCCAATGCGGGCTGTATAGTGCGTGACGTAAATAGACAGTGTCACGTTTGGTAGAGCTCGTACGTAGACGTGGTCGATGACGCTGCCTGCTCTCGATGCGAACTGTTATCAACCGTGATCAAGCGTACTGCTGCAGCGGCTGCGTATGGCGGGGCCGCGCGAGCCCTGTCTCGAAAGCAATCTGCGATGGGGACAGAGTGTCCCGAGTGCTGATAGCTTTGTGTACGATGTGTTCTCGTCGCTTAGTTCGCGTTGAAGACAGAGGCAGCACGAAGGTCAATTCGCTTGCTAAAGTGGGCGCTTTTTTGCTAAACTGGGCCCGCTTGCTAAACTGGGCCCTCTTTTTGACATCGTTGACATGATGCTTCAACCACTGTTCCAAATTGCCTGTCTCGCCTATATATACGCAGTCGCAGTCTTCTCATGGAATCCCGTAGACGATGCCAGGGGACTTTGTCTTCGGAAGCTTGTCTTTCACGTTTACCAGCCGATGGCGTAATATCTGTTTTGGGGGGGGGGGGGGGGGCAGGATGGCAGGTGAGCTACCTGAACGTCATAGCCGCGTATAACGCAGGCTAAGCCCTCGCTGACACCGGGCACATATAATATGGGGGCGCGTTTTCTTGGGAGCACACAGTCAGGCCTTGGGGGCTGAGACAAATGGCGTTCTACCGAGTTTACAAACGATCACGGGTAGCCACATGTATTCTTGTATTCTTTCAGTGGTCGGAGTCCTTCTTTTTACCGTTCTTCACTTAGTTTTCTTGGACGACAGAAAAACAAAAGGTGCGCTGACACAGGATCGACCCGCCTTTCTAATACAATCTGCTTCAATTATCTCCCACCATCCTGGTTCCTATTTTTGGCTACTATCCTACACATGTTGAACAAGGGTTTACGCGGCTTCTTGTTCTTTATTCCACACTCATGACAATGCACAGCAAAATTCCCATAGGGGTAATTCGACACCTTTCACCTGTGTTCTAGAAGTCTTTCACTCAGACACCTTCTAGTATGGCCAATATAGCTGGAACAACACGCTAAGGCAACTTCATATACCAAGCCAGACGCTCACGTTACAAAAGAATCGCGATGTTTTACAGTGCAAGGCTCTTTATTTTCTGGAAAGGATTAGTCATTTGGTAAAGTTTACCAAGCTTCTCAGGGGCGGAAAGTACTACTCTGATATTACTGCGATTTCCTATCTTTTTTAGGCGGTGCGAGGTATTGTGCATGTACGGAACTACTACAGTGTGGAATCTATTTCCTTCTTGATAGCATCGTTCTTTTATTGTTTCTTTTTTTAACTTCTCCTCAGCTATATATACTAGAACACTGTCAGGATACATTGCTGACAAAAGTCGTGTCACCTGCCTCTCGAAACTTCTTGCCATGGAATGAAATAATATTTAATCGGGGCCTTGTATAAGCAATGTCCAGCTATTGCTCTTTTAAGAACTTTCGAATGGGATGAATGATAATGTAACAGCTGTTTATATGCCCTTGGATGGTGCTCCCAGCACACATCTTTCTTAGAAAGTTCTAGCTTCAAATAAAGAAACCGTAAAACAACATCTTCTGGAATTTCATTCGTTAATATTAAACGATTGCGAAATTCGCGAAAAAGATCTACGAGTTGATTTACATCGGCTGGAATCACCACTCCCAGCGAGGCTCTAATGTCTTCCGTACATTACGCATGCTGGATATCCATTTTTTTTTCAAGCAATAAAAAATACACGTGCTATTGTGACGGCTACACAAACAAGCCGCATGTAAAAGCTGAAGTTTGCCATTGTATTTTTACACGCCACGAAACGAGGCGAATATCAGGCCACGAGTGGTAGGAAACGCAGTACGCTAAGCAAATGTGAGCTTGACAGGCTGGAAAACCATCTTCGCTTCCTTGCATTAAAATTTAAAAAATCGTACACATATCTAACTACATTCGCATTATGAAAATCTTTGAGGTGGCAAAAAATTAGTCTATCACAATGGGTCATAAAGTGTCCCTAAGAACAGGAGCTATGCATAAGCCTAAACTGAAACCCTCCCTTTGAATGAAGATCTGGTCATTCCATTCAACGCAAGTACTCTTCATATAAAAGCTTAGCAATTCAAGGAAACCTTCTAAGGGAGTGCCTACTGCATTCTGGAATGCTACGGAGCAACAGCTATTTATGCACTCTTCTACGTAAAGGAGTTTTTCTTGTGGCAAGGAGCACTATTATTCCTTTATGTCCAACAAGGAGAGCAGAAACCTTTTGTCAAGATTATTTTCCAAAAAACCTAGCACCTTTTGAGAATTTTAGATTTTGAAGGGATAATCACTTTTTTAGAAGATATAGCTTCTTTTGTAGAAAGAGTGCAACCGATTTCCGCCACGTGCCAATCTCGGTGACGATCACCCTTAGGGGGCATTCCACTTTATGGGTTTTCACGGTGAACATGACTGTCAAGAAAGAAGCATTGCTATTCCCAATGTTTTCCGCCAACTTAGTAAGGTTAAGCTTTTGGCAAAGGGTTTTTTTCCTGCGGACTTAAGTTTTTTCATAGAAACATTTTGTGATCCACGCATGACAGCTCAAATCCCATCTAATTCATTTTTACAAAATTGGTTCCGTCTCAAAACCCCACACCCTCCTTCTTTATCAGAAGGGAGAAGGCACAGGTCATATTTACGCGAAGTTGAAGCGGTACGCCTTAAATATATACATGGCGCTGTAATTCTACTTCGATTCAACGCATCGATTCCTTCCGAAAAACATCCTTCAGCTTCACTGCTATGTGCATGCCACGAAACAAGTGGAACTAGCGACAGTTGTTGCGGGGCACTCAACTTTGGCTCTGCGGCGAACTTGGGTCCAAGACTGAGGGAACTTGGGTCCTGTTGCGTTTCGCCTGCGACACGTGGTTTTGCCGGCGCAACGGCGGCGGGGCGGCGGACATTTTGGCCCGATCGTCGTCACCGCAACACTCATCGCCAGGTGTTTCCAGGCGCGTCTGCGGCGATGCGACCGCCTAGGGATTTCGTTCCAGTCATTGTGCCCGAAACAGGCGATGCCAAAGCAGGGATCTCATTCCAGTTATTGGGCCCGAAACAGGCGATGCCAAAGCAGGGATCTCGTTCCAGTCATTGTGCCCGAAACAGGCGATGCCAAAGCAGGGACCATCTTCTCGTTACAGTCATTGTGTCCGACCGGCAGCGCCACGACAGTGTGCTGCGCAGCGCCACGACCAGGTGCTACGAGATCGTGCGCAGCGCCACGACATGGTGCTACGGCATCGCTACGACAGTGTGCGTCACCATTAGCCCATTGTACATTCACGTGCTCGTCTTTTGAGGGGTTCCTTCTTGCCCTCAACTGCGAGAGTATAAAAACAGCTGCCCCCGGACGCCAGAGGAGGGCTCCGATTTCTTCCGTTGAGTGAAGTGCTCTCCCGTCTCTCTACTTCGGTCAAACCTGACCACCAACTCTTTGCGATGTTAAAATAAACAAGTTGTTTCGTTGTTACCAGTCGACTCATGCTTTGCCGGGACCTTCGGATGCTTGCAGTTGTACCCCAGGCCGCCAGGCCAACGCTACCCTTGGGGCTTGCGACCCAGGTACAACCACGGGCGTCAGCGCCGAGTTCCCAACAGATCGTACCAGCAGTCCGATCCAAACAGTCCAAGACTGAGGATGTGCTCCACATTCTCCGGTAGACGAACTTGACTGATAGTCTTCACTTCACACTTCTGTGTATTTGGCCGCTTAGGCTGGCTGCCCCGATGGTTCTTCAGCATTTGCTGCCAAATACATTCTGTGCTGTGGTCAACGACGGTGAAGTAGGAGCGTAGATCATGAATACCACCGGATGGCTTCGATGGATTACGAAGCCGCGTGTAGAGAAGATCCCTGTAAAGCCGCGCTTGGGCCTACGCCACTCTGGCGCCGGCCCCAAGCACGTCTTTATAGGCATATTCTCTGCACGCAGCTTCGTGACGTACTTGTGACGTCTTGAAGGAAATTATTCGTATGATGCAATTTTGTAAATATGCGATTAGTTCGAAGTAAGCGCTTGTGTTGGTTACTCTTCACTCTGTCCTTGTTTGTGCGTGCTTGACCGTGACCTGCTGTGCGTAACCAACTAGCCCAAAAGTCGGTGCTCTTTAAGGACTCAGCCAAGGAAAGTTTTCGAAGCATCAGTTTACCCCGACAAATCTGCTTTGTTGAAACCAGAACATTAGCTTCATAGCTGACTGAAACCCTTCATACAGGATTTGTGTCAACCGTTCTCACCATCGGTATGCTTCGCCAAAATACACTAACGTCTTGTCATGATTTAAGAGTAGTCGAAAAAGCTGGTACGAACGTTTTGACAAGGGAGCCTGCCTTCATCTGGGCAACTGCTTTCCTTGGCAGTGTTCACGAATATGACTCCCCCCCCCCCCCCGCTCCAATTGTCTGGCAAGACCTATGACAAGCGACTTACTGATAGGTTATTGGTAGTGGGTGGTAGAAAGGCAAGTCTCTAAGAAATCGTTGCAGAATTGCACTTCGTATTGTTAGCTTCGTTACAATACTTGTTATGCGGTGAGGCATACCACAAGGTACTGCGGTGAAGCATACCAAATTTAGAAAGGGGCCACTGCGCTATGTATCACAAGTTAAGCAAAAAGCCTGCGACAAACTGAACTGTCCATTTAACTGAACCAGCTAGACGGT